>NW_026651458.1:1129575-1452075 GCF_028751815.1 Salvia miltiorrhiza | reverse complement strand
AGAAATAACAAAAGTAAAGGACATAAAGGAAAACATAAAGTAAAAACTGAAATAGAAACTTACTTAAGGCAAATAGTACTTACGGCCAAAAGTGCCGCAGAAAACATGAACAGAAAATTAAACAACTATGCCCATAAGGGGCAAGTACTCCTAACTAACTAAGGAAAGTAAAACTACAACAGTGGTCTCAAAATTCGTCCTCAAAATCCCCCCTACCTCTGCTTGCTCTGAATGGTTCACTGCTATGTGGTATTTATAGGCATGGGTTAGGGCTACGTAGGGCTGGGCCCAAAAGGAGTGGGCTGGAATTAGGGCTTCTTCTGCCAGAGATTGCATCCAGGTCAGCAGGCTGATTTGTTCTTATCCAAACCTTAAGGGGTAAGGTTTTTTTGGATTTCTTTCCTTATCTACATCTTCTTATCAGATTGTGCCTTTGCCCTCAACAGAAATTTACGTGCTCCATCTCCTGCACTCTTGTTCTCTGCTCCGCCTGTACCTTCTGCCCTTGATCATCTTCTGACGCAACTAGGTCTGACACGGTGCTTATAGTCAAAGCGCTATGTTAACTTGAGCGACTCCAAACTTCATCTAAGCTTTTGTAACCTGCTGCTTTAATCTCCAATTGGCTTTGTATCTATGCTCATACTTCTTCCCCGAACCGAAGTCGCATTATGCCCAGAACCTTCTTCCGATGCAACTGGATCTTGCGCGGTACTTATGGGCAAAGGGTCGGTTTGCCCAACATCCTGCTTCTCGGACTTTTGGTCTTCAAAACAAGCTTTTGAGTGTCCCAAACTCCTCTGCTTCAAACTCATGCCTTTTTCGCGAAATGCAACAGCATTATGCCTTAAAAGCACCTTCTGCCCAAAGAACGGGCTTTCCTTGGAACTACGCCCTCGCAGGCGACTGACTCTAGCAAAACAAAGGAAAAAGACTCTATCTAGACCTAAAACAGACACGAAAAATGAGCACAAACATGGGCTCATCACACGCACACACTTTAAACACGATTGTCCTCAAGCTTGCACATGCAATTATGCCCAAAAGACAGACACAAACAAAACGGACAAGACTCGATACGTGGGTTTGCTGAACCAAAATGCAAGAGAATATTTAAGCAAAAACATGCAAGCAATCAAAGACAAAAAAATCATGCGATTCCATCAGTTGAGTCAAGAAGGGGTCTATAGGCGTATGGATGTTCCTCCACATCGCTCATTCTCTCAAGTGTTTTTGGGAAGTGTTTACGCTCGTGACATCATGCTAGGTTTTGCCATAGGCTTGCCTATCTTCTATTGTCTCCCCCTTTAGTCAAAGTTCTAGGTGCATCTCATTAGGTCTTTTATGGGTTGTATCGTGGCTTACAGCATAAGGTAGGAATTTTTAGTACGAGGCTAAGGTCGTTCTGAACATCATTTTGGGCAACAGACTTCCCAGATTTTTAAGATCCCTACCTATTCTTATGGGCCTAAGCACATACTTAGCAAGACATTAACTTTTTTTTTCTCTTTTATTTCTTTTTCTTTTTCTGGACTTTTTCTCTATTTTGGGATTAGATGTCCCATTTTGCTATTTTTGCACTAGTCCTGTCCATAGGATCCACTACATTATCTCCTCTTCTTTTGCCCTTAAGTTCAGTTTGACCTGGACGGCTCAAATCTAGGCAAATTTATAAGTGAATTCAAATGAATTATTAAGCTCAAAAATGATTTGCAAGTGATAGATGTAGGGTTGGTCAGCTTGGTTCTGTGGGCTAAAGAAAGAATTGCCTAAATCATTTAACACACCTAGACTATGTACACAGGGTTCGACTAAGAATCAAGGCAAGTTCTAGCATTATCCTAGTCAAGATATCAATTTTCACACAAGAAAGAAGAAACTGTTATGGGCATAAGACAGTATATATAAAAGCTCAAAACCTCACATGGTATGCCCACAGCCTTATCCATGGTCCTCAACTACATACGACACGCATTGAATTTAAATCTTAGACTACATGCACAACAAACTCAGAATATAATCATGCTTATTTGATTGCAAATCAAAGGCTAACCACAGAACAAGAAAACAACGCACGACCCACCCCACACACACACTTTGTCTTGGGCAAAGTAGGTGTGTAGAGGAGGTCGAAAAACAAACTCAAAACGAAAATAAAAAAACTAAGACCTAGGGAGGGTTATGCCCAGAACAGAGTTCAGGTGGACACCTGAATCCAGTGCTCGCAAGGTATGCAAAGAGTGCTTTTCTTATTTCCATCATCATGGCTTCTGTTATGCCCATACGGGCGTTATTACTTGCTCTCAAAAGGGGCAGGGCTCTCTGACTTTTCCTTGTTCTTACTTGCCGGGGGCAGATGGCTGAAAGCTTGTTGTGGGTGTAACCTCTACAGAGGTGGTGAATCTGACTCTCTTGCCCTTAATGCGTACGTCCTTCGGAAAAATTATGCTGAAACACAAACAAAACACATAAAAAAAACAGGTATTCCTCCACACTCACACACTTTGCCTTAGGCAAAGGGTGTTAGAAGGAGGAATACCAACAACAAACGAAAACAAAAAAGGTGACCCTCCCCACACACACACTTTACTTTGGGCAAAGTGGGTGTGTAGAGGAGGCCGAAGCAAAGACACTACGAAAATAAAAATAAAAACAAGAAAGAAGGTATAGACGAAACAGACTCAAAATAAAACAAAATAAAAACAAAACCATAGGAGGGTTATGCTCAAGAGGAGGTTTCAAGGGTCTCTTCATTACCACATCTTTCACGGTTGGATTGAGCTTTCGTTGTGGGTCAAGAACTGGAAAGTCATCCTCCTCCATGAGAATATGATGCATGCACACAATCTGGCTTATGCCCTTGATGTCCGCTAGGGTCCAACCGATTGCCTCCTCATATGTGCTCAAAATCTCTCGGACTTGCTCCTCCTCTGTTGGGCTTAACTCTGAACTGACGCTCAAGGGCATAGTCTCATTCTCGCCCAGATAGATGTACTTTAGGTGCTTGGGAAAATTCTTCAATACGAGCTTGGGTGCTCTATCGGGTGACGACACCAACTTGTCCTCTGATCCGATGGTGGGAATATTAAGGGCCAGGGGCGGGACTAACCTACGAAAGGCCAGTGCGAAATTTAAAATCGGGCCCTTTTTTAAAGCTAAAAATGTATCAAAAATATAAACAAATAAATATATATATATATATAACAAATATATATATATATATATAAATGATTTTCAGCCCTTAGATCATCAAGATCTACGGTTGATTCGTAACCCTGTTGGATGAATTCGTGGTCCTGAGTTCGAATCCCAAAGGTAACAAAAAATTTATTTTTTACAATTCGTAACTCTGTTGGATAAATTCATACGTGTTCTACATAAAATTCGTACATTAGGAAACGTTTATATTTTATACACTTAAGAGTGTTCAATAGAAACGCAAATATAGGCAAAGTATAGAGTTTTAATCTTAGCCGTTGATCTTATCTAATCTAACGGTTAGCGTTCGTTTGTTTAATGTTCAACGCGGAATTGGGTTGAACATTTACTGCCATGTTCAATGCATGTTCGATGTTTATGATGTTCTTGTATAAGCTCTGTTTCTGTAGAATACAACCCTATATATATTACTGAACAATAATTTATTTATTTTTTTTTATTATTTTTTTATCGAATTACACAATAAACATTTAAAAATTAAAACATTCACTTGAAAAGTGTTGCTCTCCTTGTAAATTTTGAAACAAAATCACTAATAACGCTTGCAATTTCACACGCCACTTAATGAAGGAAAATGGCCCCAAAGCAATAAAAATGTAAATTTGTAACTCTCAAGAATCGAACCTGCACCAACAAGATTCCACATAACTTGAAGAAAGCATCTTTCCACTGAACTAGTTAATGAAGTTATGTATTTTTCAATTATTCAAGTATATATAAATATATAGACCTATATATAATCGGGGGCCCTCGATTTTTCGGGGCCCTGTGCGGTCGCCCACCCTGCACACCCTCAAAATCGCCACTGTTAAGGGCTTCTGTGTATCCCACTTCCTCCTTTAGGGTATCCATCATTCCAACAGCTTCCTCCATATCCTCGTTTTGGGCATAGTCCTCTGTCAGGCTTTCTTGGATCATAACACCCATTTGGTCGAGAAGTTCTTTCTGGGGCGGAATATCTTCCCCACTCATCAGCATCACAGCATTCACCTCCTTAACCTCCACCTGGGCAGGAAGCTTGCCCTGCTTCTTTTCCATCCGAGCGATCGTTTGGGCAAGGTTGGCTAACTGGGCATTGATATTCTGCATTCCTCCTCTTGACTCCATTATAAACTTTTCGGTTTCTTGCTGGAATTTTACTTGCTGCTGTGCTATTTGGTGCACAAGCTCTGTCAAGGAAACCCCTCTTGCCTGTGAAGGCTGTTGTGAGTACTGCTGTCTGTAGGGCTCAAAGAGCTTCTGACCATTTCCTCCATTGTTTCCTCCCAACTGTCCCAAAGCATTGACTTCTTCTTCATCCTCAAAGAGTTGAGGGCATTCATCCGTTGCATGGGTGTATGCCATACAAAGTTGGCATGCTTTCACCGGCTTCTTGATCAAAGGAATCTGGTTGCTCATGAACTTCACTAAGGCACTGCACAGCTTGTAAATCTTATCGTCTTGGGCAGACGATGGTTCTGGTGGTGACATTCTCTCTATTGTGCCTTCTTCATCCCTTGACTCCTCTGCCATATTAGCTATAAGTTTGAATGCCTCTGTTGCCGATTTGTTCAAAATGGATCCTCCACATGCAGCATGCAACCATTGCCTTTCTTGCTTTCGAAGTCCTCCCACAAAGTATCGAACAAGATCGTGGGCTGGTATTTGATGTTGTGGGCATTTGGCTAGCATTTGTTTTAATCTTCCCCAATAGTCATATAAGATCTATCCATTCCCTATCTTGATGTTGCTTATTCTGGTCCTTAGGCTCTAGATACGGCTGAGTGGGAAGTACCTTTCGAGAAACTTCTGCTGCAACTGCTGCCAGGTCGTAATGTTGTTTTCGGGCAAAACGTACAACCACTCCCTCACTCCCTCTTGAAGAGAGAACGGAAAAGTAAGGAGTCGGATGTACTCAGTAAGGGCAGGAGATGCGGTGCGGATAGTTCCACAAGCCTGTTGGATTTGTATACTGAAAGCAAGAACGTTTTATGCTTGTATACAATGTTTCCTAAGTTCACTATCTAATCTCCTATCTGATTGTGTTCATGATTGCATATGTATGTTCTTTATCTCTATATAAGTAGATTATATGGTGTGTTGTAGATCACAGAAGACCATATAATTGGAATAACCTTAAGAGATATAATATGATCACAGCCGAAATAACTCTAGGACAAGTTATTGGTTTAGGCTGCAGTATAGATGGAAGTAGTTTGTCTTGGCTACTTGTCTATACTGGTACGTCATTACGTATTGATAGGACCACAGTTGAGATGTATTCTTCTATCTGACTTAAGTGAAGAATCAAGATCTCGGTGACTTATAAGATCTTAATACTAATAAGTATTCAGATATATATGTTAATTCGTATATCACTTTGACTTACTATGGGTGAAAGTTATATACTAACTCGAGTACTCTGTATCTTGAGTGATAGCGGTTAATATATGATATTTGATTATCTGTATTAGTACCCATATTCGGTATAGGATAATGACATCCCCTTAAGGAGCTCAATAAGGTTTATTGCGCTAAACCCTGCAGGTTGATTAAGTTCAGGCGCAATAATAAAGTTTGAGTGGTACTGCTTAAGGATTTATAAAGAGATTAATTAATTTAAGCTGTCAGAGCTCTAATTAATTAATGGATGTCGTATATTTTAAATACAGAGATTTAATAAGTCTAAATACAAGCCCCCGACTCATCACCGGCAATAAAGGGGTAAGTCAGTATCGGTTCTCTAGTGGAATGAACTGATATTTATAAATTAATTATGGTCTGGGCTGACCATAGATAAATTAATTTATTTGAGGCCCATCTTTATTCCTTGTATCTGGTCCCTGGACTGGCCCAAAAGTCTCCTAGCCCTAGAAGGAGAGAAGGAACGCCTATTACAGATTCCAAGCGTCCCACACGTATTTAATTCTATTAAATACAGCTGTCAGCTCTTAGGAAAATACACTGATAAAAATTAGGGTTTTGAGAGCTGTGGGAGGCGCAGGAAAACGTGTGGAGCATTCTCTCTTGGGACTTTCATAGATCGTTGTCCATCCAACGGTGAAAGCTGAGCGGGATACAGTTCAGAAGATCTGAGCTGGAGTCAGATTTTCGCAGGAAACCAAGTTCTGGCAGTCTCCGTAAAACGGCCATAACTTCCTCCACAGAACTCCGATTCCGACGAATCAGGCGGCCCCGGAAAGCTCTCTCGAAGACGAAGAAGTCGTATTTCTAGGCGAAATACGATTTGAGGACGTTTGAGGCTTCAAACGAAGGCTTGAAGCTGACTGGTCTGTTCAGATACGAATCTGCGAATTCTTCTGAATTCTTCAGGTATTTCTGAACTCCAACGTGCAGCTGTTAAATTCATAGGAGCATGTTAGGATTAATCGTTGTATGATAAATTAATAATAACCAAGAAACGATCATCGGGCAAAGCGGAACGTTAACTCAATTTAATATTCCTTCAATTGGTATCAGAGCCCAGGATTAATTTCTTGGCTCTATTATTAATTTATGTACGATTAATAATGTGCGTTGTTTTTACTGCTGTTGTTCTTCGTGGTCTGTTGATTCGTGGAATACGTCGTTTGACGTTGTAATCGTTTTTCACCGCGAGAAAATGTCGCAGCCCGATATAGCCAGTGATAGCGTATACCAAGTATCGTACGACTAATAAAAGAAATAGTGAAAGAAATAGGAATACATCTTATTTTAGCGGAAGCAATTGCAAACTTTACTCATTTTAAAGAAGGATTTCAAGACCAAAATAATTACTAGCTTGGGTAAACATGATTAAGTCATTGAAACTTAGCAAGGGTCTGAGAAGTATTTCCCTTAAGGGATATTACAGACATAAGCAAATTAAATAAAGAGTTTCATCAGAGTTATGCAGCGAGATGCGTTACTATATGTGTGAAGACATATAGCAGGGAGTTCAAATTCTTATAGAGTCAAAGCTTATAAAGATAAATATGAGACATAGGAAAGACACAGCCAACTGACAATTCCAACAGCTTTCACCCATCCTCGCGCCAAGCCAGACCTGCACATTTAGAAATACATGCAGGGCTGAGTACCAAAAAGCACTCAGTGGACTCATGCCGGAAATAATTGAAATGTTGCTCTTAGAGCTATATGTCAATCTTGCCCTTTTCAATGCATCAACAGGATTTAACTGAGATTAAAAATACCTGTTCATGTTTTTCTGTCATAAACTCATTTGCATCATCATAATAATATCATTAGTCTGCAGACATTAAATATTCACGGTATGTGCCAACTATGAGAACTCATATAATATATATATAAGGTGAAGAGAAGGAGGCCTCCTTCAAATCACCGTGATCGGCCGACTAGAGACGGCTCACGGTCACCTCTGCGCACAAAACCTTTACTGTCATATAAATCAGTCAAAGGCCGATATCTTGCATCATGATCATAATCATGTCTTTCATAGAGGCAACATACCATATCTCATTCTCATCAATAATAAATATGGCAAGTTGACAATTTTCATAATACTCATCAATAATGCTTCAACATGCTTCATTTTCATAAGATTCATCAATAATGCTTCAACATGCTTCATTTTCATAAGAATTTGCATTTGAACTCATTATCATGGTAGCTAGCCATAATAGAGTTAGAATAAAGCCCACCTGTCTCAGGGGTCGATGACGTAACGCTCAGAGTCGTACTAACGCCGGCCGTCACTCGAACCTTTGGTGGCGCACGTGGTTTAGATTGTCATGTGACAAAATAAACTCTAGTTAGAATTTCATCTAACTAATATCTCAATACTTATGCTTTCATCATATGCTTAATCTCATCTTATAACCTATCTACTATTTACCCAATTGGACCTCTCAATTTAATTAGATATCTTATCCAATTAAAAGACTCTCAATCCTAGGTAAATAGCATTCATAAACATCAAATAGTCATTCATACTTTGCAATAATCAATTTCCACATAATACATTTTCACGATTTATCACAATAGTCAAATGACTTAAAAAAAAAATAATCCTATGAACTCGAAATCTTTTTCCTTGTAAGTAAATTCCCAAATATTCACGTAAGCTTGGAAATAAATATAAAATTTTCTAGTAGTATTTTCATGACATAACATGGTGTATTAATCCACCAAAACTTTAAAATCCTCAAAACAATTACAAAGTAGAAATTTTCAGACTCCTACAGTTTATCATTCTGCTCTGCCTCAACTTTAACGAATAAACTGTTTTGACTCAGAAATCTCCTAGATTCGAGACTTACACTGTTGAAAACCTTTCTGGGTCTAGTTTTATTTAAAAAAAAGTAGAGTGAAAAACTCCAAGTGGTTTACGAGATATGGGTGTTTTCCCACAGTCTACCAGATTCGGCAGTTTTGCACGACTGGAAGCTATGATTTTTGAAAAATAGTAAACGTTGGCCAAATGGTTTGAAATTTGGTGTAAATCAGTATAATACATGTATCTTTCTACCATAAAAATTTGGGAGGCTGAATGTTTTTGAAAGTTACTGAAAAGTGTGACTCTAGGGACTGCCTTTCTAAATTTCCGGTGGACATGCGCAGTAAAAGTTTTGCATTTTAAAAAGGTAGTAAAAGAAGTCCAAATGACTTGAAATTTTACCAGCGTCCTCAAGACACATATATCGACACACTGTAAAATTTTGAAGAGTTTTGGACGAGGGAAACCTCGTCGACTGATCAGTCCAGAACGTAAGAAAACTTCTCAAAATGGTTGAAACAACAACATATACACATATCATCATAGATCTATACTTTCATCACCATTCTCATGCATTTTCACACTAATAACTCATCATGCTTCAATTATGCATCAATATACATGCTTATACCACAAGAAAATATATATATAACATAAGAGGAGGATTGAGGTTGCTACCAACAAGATCAATGGAGGTGGAGTAGAAGATGATGCGTAGTATGCTTGGAGCTTGAGCTTGAAGATGAACACTTTAAGAAACCTTAGTTCTTACTATATTTGGTGGAACAAGAAAAAGAAGTGTGGTGGAGTGAGGAGGAGGAGGAGGGCTGCTGAAAATAAAGAAGAATAAGAGAGGGAGGGAGATGAGAGAGAGGTGTGCATGTGCTTGTGAGCTTAAAGTGTGGAGGAATGAGTTGGCTAGTTAGATTAGCTTTTTAGGGGCTCTTTAATGGTGCATGTGATTTCCATTGATGGGAAAGAGAAGAATAATGTGGGAGAGTGGGGAGGGAGCTAGTGCTGCGTAAGGGTGAGAGAGTGAGAGAGAAAGAGTGAGAGAGATTGAGAGAGATAGAGAGAGTGAGAGAGAAAGAGAGATAGGTGTGTATATATATATATATATATCTATATATATATATATACTTGAATAATTATAACTCTTATTTAGTATGTGGGAAAAATATATCTCATGAAAATATATTTATTCATGTGAGGAAAAATTATCTCTATTATGATATATCTAATATCATAATAACAATGCATCAATAAATCATATGTGAATATTCTACCAAGTAAAATATTTATATCACATAGACATTTTAATAAAAATATAGGGCGAAGATAGGTTTCTCAATAAGAGAATTTATAAGACTCGAGAAAATAATATCGCCTCCTATTAAACTCTAAAAATTTCTTATCTCATTTATTCGCCCACGTGCATAATTCCTCTAGCTACTATTTAAAACTCAATTTAAATTCGAGCTAGGGCACAAATAGCTTCTCAAAACACGGGGTGTTACAGAAAATCCGTGGTTAGATTCGGATTTCAATTGTTTTTGTTTTTCCTATGTAAATCTATAAACTTGAGAACGAGACGAGGACGACGATGAATCAACAACGATGAACGGAGTAAGGAGGAGACGCACGGGATCGGGGACGAGGGGCTGCGGGCGCCGTTGGGCAGCGCGCGCGCGGGTGCAAGCACGCCGGGAGGCTGCTGCTGCACGCCGGGAGGCTGCTGCTGCACGCCGGGCAGTGCGCCAGGCTGCTGCTGCTGCACGCCGGGGCTGCGCGCCGGGCTGCTGCTGCCGAGCGCCGGGGCGGCTGCTGTGGGAGGTGGCAGCTGCGTGTTGTCAAACCCTAGGGGGCCCAAACCCTAGTTTTCAAAGACGGGCCTGTTTAAAGCGTTTCGGGCCGAGTTTACGTTTTTGAGCTTTTTCTTTTCTATTCTTTGTAATAGATTAGAAATATGGGGTTCCACGAATGGGTCACGAAGAACTTTATTGTTTTAATTCTGTTCTTTGCATGTCGTGGTGTTAATCCTTTATGCTCTATGCATGCTGTTTTTGTCTTTGCTTGTTAATATGTGTTTATTAACTGCGCTTAGACAAGCATGCTAGGTTTATCGTTTTCTTAAGCATGTTTTAGAATTCTGCGAGCATGTTTTACATGTTGCGTTCTAGATGAGCATGTTTAGGATTATGTGTTGAGCATGATCAAACCTTTTGAAAGAAAAAAAGACTAAGCTGTATTGATAATTTTATAGATGATTAAAAATTATTTAGTTTTCCACATGCGGTCTCTAGACAAAATGATTCACAATGTGAGTAAACGTCCACCCCACGTGGCTTACTTCATGTTTGTTCTTTCATAAGTTTGTCAGATGAGGTTTCTATAAAAATATTTAAATCCATTAAAGTAGTGGGAGTTATGCAGTAAATGTCCACCCCACGTGGCTTACTCGTATAATTTTTCACGAGTACTTTAGAGGATGGAATTAAATAAGATAACTAAGAAATTAAATTGAATGCGGCATGGTCCGAGTGAGTATGTCAAATTCGAGAATTTAATTTCAAAGTTAAATTGTGGTCATTTCTTATTAATTTTTATTTTCTTAAAATTATGTAGACCTCCACATGCGGTCTCTAGACAAAGTGATTGACAATGTGAGTAAACGTCCACCCCACGTGGCTTACTTCATATTTGTTTCTCATAAGTTTGTCAGAAGAGGTTTCTATAAAAAATATTTAAACAATTAAAGTAGTGGGAGTTATGCAGTAAACGTCCACCCCACGTGGCTTACTTGTGTAATTTTCACAAGTACTTTGGAGAATGGATTTAAATAAGATAACCAAGAAAGTTAAATTGAAAGCGGCATGGTCCTAGTGAGTATGTTAATTTCGAGAATTTAATTTTCAAGGTTAAAATGTGGTCATTGCTTAGATATCATATCAAGTACAATGTACAACTCCCCCACGGAGTCCCTTCTTGATGATGATATGGTCTAGTCAAGGTGTCAACTATTAATTTCTTTTGTCAAAAGGTTAAGTTGACATGGAAATTAAATGACTAGGTGAATAGTTTGGTTGAGGAGTTCGTGTGTAAACGTCCACCCCACGTGGCTTGCACATGGGATTCCTTGAGCAGTTGGAGGTTTCATTAATATTGTTTTATCAAAAGGTTACAATATTATTGTTACGAATTATGTGCTTTATGTTCGTTACTTTCAGATATGTCTATGTCTCTTATTGTTTATTTATTCTTGCACAAAGTCTTTTAACCGGTCCACATATATAAAATGGAAATGCAGTTTTGGTTTTTTATCTTTATCACAAACTGAACACATTTTTTTTGTGTTGCTTACTACTCGACGTTCTATTTGTTCGAACAATGAGACAACTGATGGGAAAAAGGAACTGCATAAAAGGTGGCATGTGACGAATAATGTGGCTATATGCTTTATTATGAATATAATGTCACAAACCTTGTAGCTCCAACATCAGGGCATGGACGATGCTATTAGCATCATGCTGAATCTCAAGAAAGTGTTCGGAGAGTTGGACTGAGCTGCTCATTTAAATTTGATGAGAGTAATCTTGTTATTTTTATGAGTGAGCACAGCTCAGTGCACGAGCATGTCATGCAAATTTTGACGGATTTGACTTGCTCAGTGGGAGTATCGACGGTGAGGCAAAAGTCGATATTATCCTGAACTCTCTTCCCAAGTCTTTTAATTAAGAACTTCTGCCTCAACGCTGTTATGAGCAAGAAAGATAATACTCTTTTTGAGTTGTTGAATGCTCTAGTTACGGCTAAGGAAGTTGTGGGAAAGAGATGTGCAAGCACTTGTTATTGCCAAAGGAGAGCCATCTTCTTCGTCGAATGACGGGAAGAAGAAGGATCCAAGGGGCAAGAAAGACAAGGGAAATAGTGGGAGTAGTGGTGTGATAAGATTGAGTATTGGAGATTTTTTCTTTCAATACTCAAGGCAAAGGGTTAAGGTACTTCACTTGCTATAGTAACTGAGACATATCAACTCATTTTCTACTCAGTTGTGAGTAGTGGATAATGAGAGAAACTGATAATGATTGTTACACCTTGCATGGACTTTTATAAGCTGACAAGGAAGCTGAGAAGTGATGAGATGATTGTCTTCGTAGGCAGCGCAGTTGTTGCAATTGAAGACTTGTCTTTAAGTCCTAAAGACATAGTTTAGTTTTTGAGAGTTACTTATCATGTTCCAAAATTTTGAATAGATGGATCTTATGTCATTTTTGATAGTGGTGTTTCTATCATAAGAAATGACAAAAGTTGTCTATTCTGGTATTTTTTGAACATCTCTCTTCACACTATAACTTGTCTTCAAAATACCTTTATATTGCATTTACATCATCGAACAAAAGAAAGAGAAAAGTTAAGGCTAATCTCTCATGAGGATCTTACACATATATTGATACCCTAGATTAGGTCACATCTATCTCTCCAAAGGCTCGTGTCTAAATAAGTACATTGGATTCAATCCCGGTTGTACTATTTCGAACCTGCGAATCCTGTATAGAGGAAAAGATGGAGACCAGGTCATTCATGACAAAGGGGATAAAGGGCCAATAATGTGTTAGGAATGATCTTTTCTGATTCATTGTCAGTGTTTGGGATTTCAACCCAGTTTACTACACCATGTAATCCTTATATAAAATGGTGTGGTGGAGAGAAGAAATAGGTCACTCTTGGAAAAATATGTCCGATGATGAGTTATGCATCTTTGAAATTAGTCCTAAAGAATCAGAAGGTGGTTATTAGCAATGACACACGATTCTTAGAAGTGGACTATGGGAATAATTACTAATCCAAGTCAGATAGTGTGTTTCAAGAAATTGAAGATATTAGACAGGCGATTCCATCACCCAAGCCAAGTGTGCAAGAGTTTTGTACCACAAGACACTGCACGCACTGTTGACACACATGTGCCACCACAGATCCATTGTAGTGGGAGGGTTGTGGGACAACCCGATCGATTTATGTTCTTGGGAAGATCTTTGGATTCAGTCCCTGGTAGTGAATATAAGAGAATCGACCCAGATATTGGAATTAGTGGAAGACGAGAATGTAGATTCCTGGCACGCCTCAATGGAGCAATCCATTAAGAATATGGGTGTATACTAGAAAAATCTTGCTACCAGGAGGCAGTAAAGCCTTAGGTTGAAAGTGAGTATACAAGATAATGATAGGCCCGAATGAGCAAGGTCGTAGCTTCCGAAGCTAGACTGGTGGCGAAAAGTTATGCCCAGTGTAAGGGTATAGGTTATGATGATATTTTTGCCAGTACCATGCTCAGAACATTCGGATCATTTTACCCATAGCAGCTCACTTAAACCATCGAGGTTACGTGAGGGAAGGAGAGAAGCATCTCGTGTCAATCGCTCTCGTGTCATCAGTGATGTGGTTTATCTTGCATTTTATGTAGATAATATCCTCCTAATTGGCGACAATATGGAGCTATTGTCAAGACATAAAGTAATGGTTATCCGAACAGTTTCAGATGAAAGACTAAGGAGGTATAGTATATATCTTTGTGATCAAGGTTATAAGGGATCACTAGAAAAATATGTTGGGCTTATCTCGAGTGTCTTACACTGATACTGAGAATACTCGTTTTAGTATGAATACCGCCAAGAAAGGATTGCTACCTTTTAGATATGGCGTTCCTTGATCTAAAGACTATGTCTTAAGATGCCTATTGAGGTTGAGGAAATGAAGGCAGTTTTCTACATTTCCGCAGTAGATAGCTTCATGTATGGATTGCTATATACGAGATCTTATTTTTGCTATGCAGTTAGCATGATTGTAAGATATCAGTATAGTTCTAGTTAAGACTGAACTGTGGTAAAATTATATTCTCAAGTCCTTGACTAGAGAATAAGGGTAGTTTACCAGTTAGACAGTTTAGTTTTCTTTTTTTTGGATTATACGGTTTCGGATTTCCAGGCTGACCGGAACAAAGAATAATTACCTCGAGCTATGTGTTTTCCTTGGGAGGTAAAACCTTTTGGTTTGACCACTACCTCCAGGGTCTAAGAGTGATTTCTAGTTTGCGTGAGAGCATCACCTTCGTGGTACCTCAAGTGCAGTTGCAAACTCTAAGGAATCCTAGAACCACAAGGGGTCAAACACATGGAGAGTAAGTACCAAGTTATACGATTATTCGTAAATCGAGGTTATGTGCTCAAAGAATAAATTCTCACATATTGGAGAAACCTACTGATCTTTTCACAAAAGGCTTATCGCAAATGGTCATTGAAAGATGGGAATGCGATTGATGCCAGATTGATGCCACCTACTTAGGAAACTTTAAGTATAAGTGGGAGAAGGTGTTAGGTGATTGGTAAATAGACGCATTGTATACTAAAAGTTTGCTTTAGTATAAGTGGGAGATTGTTGGATTTGTATACTGAAAACAAGAACGTTTTATGCTTGTATACAATGTTTCCTAAGTTCACTATCTAATCTCCTATCTGATTGTGTTCATGATTGCATATGTATGTTCTTTATCTCTATATAAGTAGATTATATGGTGTGTTGTAGATCACAGAAGACCATATAATTGGAATAACCTTAAGAGATATAATATGATCATAGCCGAAATAACTCTAGGACAAGTTATTGGTTTAGGCTGCAGTATAGATGGAAGTAGTTTGTCTTAGCTACTTGTCTATACTGGTACGTCATTACGTATTGATAGGACCACAGTTGAGATGTATTCTTCTATCTGACTTAAGTGAAGAATCAAGATCTCGGTGACTTATAAGATCTTAATACTAATAAGTATTCAAATATATATGTTAATTCGTATATCACTTTGACTTACTATGGGTGAAAGTTATATACTAACTCGAGTACTCTGTATCTTGGGTGATAGCGGTTAATATATGATATTTGATTATCTGTATCAGTACCCGTATCCGGTATAGGATAATGACATCCCCTTAAGGAGCTCAATAAGGTTTATTGCGCTAAACCCTGCAGGTTGATTAAGTTCAGGCGCAATAATAAAGTTTGAGTGGTACTGCTTAAGGATTTATAAAGAGATTAATTAATTTAAGCTGTCAGAGCTCTAATTAATTAATGGATGTCGGATATTTTAAATACGGAGATTTAATAAGTCTAAATACAAACCCCCGACTCATCACCGGCAATAAAGGGGTAAGTCAGTATCGGTTCTCTAGTGGAATGAACTAATATTTATAAATTAATTATGGTCTGGGCTGACCATAGATAAATTAATTTATTTGAGGCCCATCTTTATTCCTTGTATCTGGTCCCTGGACTGGCCCAAAAGTCTCCTAGCCCTAGAAGGAGAGAAGGAATGCCTATTACAGATTCCAAGCGTCCCACACGTATTTAATTCTATTAAATACAGCTGTCAGCTCTCAGGAAAATACACTGATAAAAATTAGGGTTTTGAGAGCTGTGGGAGGCGCAGGAAAACGTGTGGAGCATTCTATCTTGGGACTTTCATAGATTGTTGTCCATCCAACGGTGAAAGCTGAGCGGGATACAGTTCAGAAGATCTGAGCTGGAGTCAGATTTTCGCAGGAAACCAAGTTCTGGCAGTCTCCGTAAAACGGCCATAACGTCCTCCACAGAACTCCGATTTAGACGATTCAGGCGGCCACGGAAAGCTCTCTCGAAGACGAAGAAGTCGTATTTCTGGGCGAAATACGATTTGAGGACGTTTGAGGCTTCAAACGAAGGCTTGAAGCTGACTGGTCTGTTCAGATACGAATCTGCGAATTCTTCTGAATTCTTCAGGTATTTCTGAACTCCAACGTGCAGCTGTTAAATTCATAGGAGCATGTTAGGATTAATCGTTGTATGATAAATTAATAATAACCAAGAAACGATCATCGGGCAAAGCGGAACGTTAACTCAATTTAATATTCCTTCAAAGCCATCTCGAAATCTTGCAAGTGCCGCATAGGGTCCACTCCGGGCATATCAATGTATTTGGGCAATATCTGGATCAGGGTGTGCTTCAACTCCCAATTCCCAGTGATATTGGGCAACACTATGTCTGTAGGTCGGAGGTTCAGATTGTTTGGGAATATCATATCCCGAAGGGTCTTATCGGCTGGATTGTCTTCTCCGACCATATCTTCCTCTTGGTTCCTGTTCAGCTGTGTCTCTTGCTCTGCCCAACGTCATTCTCCGTTGTTTCGGTGTGCGGGCCTTTCGATCTCGGGATCAAATAATAATAGCTCCTTTTGACCTGCACTCCTAGTACAACGCGTACACAAACGTTAAGGTAAAACTTACACAAAAATTTGCAAAACAAATTACTCGCGCACTTAGTTCCCCGAAAACGGCGCCAATTTGATGAAGCCGTCGTTTGAGCTTCGCGTAAATAAAATATCATGTGCCCACAACTAGACTAGCTAGTGTTAAGTCCAAAGTTGAATCCACAGTTACTCCTCCTACAAGGGTATCACTAAAAATGGTTTGTATTCTGACGGGTTCTGACCACAACGTGCTTATGGGAAGAACAGGGTTTCCAACTAAAACTGAAATAACAAAGGTAATTTAATCAAATAACAAAACAATCCTGACTTGGGTTTGAATCACTAAACATGAACTAGGTACTCGATCATCGGTGCAAAGATAAATTACTTGTTGTGCTTTGCCCAGAATGCTTTAAGAACTAGATAGACCCACTTGACTCTTACGTAGATATTTCACCGCAGTCACAGCTCCAACACTCGTTGTACTATTTTGCCCAAAGTTTACTTGTGGCCAAAACTCCCCAGTTAACTAGTGATCAATTAATTAACCAAGTTGTTACAACCTTATTGGAATCAAACCTAGTGTATCGGAAATATGCTCATACAGTTGTTATGCCCAAATTAGGCCTCTCGAGTTAAGTGTTCATGCTTAGATCATCTAGCCCAAATCAAAATATAAAATTAGCTAGACATAAAAGAAATAACAAAAGCAAAGGACATAAAGTAAAAACTGAAATAGAAACTTACTTAAGGAAAAGAGTACTTACGGACAAAAGTGCCGCAGAAAACATGAACAGAAACTTAAACAACTATGCCCATAAGGGGCGAGTACTCCTAACTAACTAAGGAAAGTAAAACTACAGCAGTGGTCTCAATATTCGTCCTCAAAATCCCCCCTACCTCTGCTTACTCTGAATGGTTCCCAGCTATGCATGTGGTATTTATAGGCATGGGTTAGAGCTACACAGGGCTGGGCCCAAAAGGAGTGGACTGGAATTAGAGCTTCTTCTGCCAGAGATTGCATCCAGGTCAGCAGGCTGATTTGTACTTATCCAAACCTTAAGGGGTAAGGTTTTTTTGGATTTCTTTCCTTATCTACATCTTCTTATCAGATTGTGCCTTTGCCCTCAACACGAATTTATGTGCTCCATCTCCTGCACTCTTCTTCTCTGCCCCGTATGTACCTTCTGCCCTTGATCATCTTCTGGTGCAACTGGGTCCCACACGGTGCTTATCGGCAAAGCGCTATGTTGACTTGAGCGACTCCAAACTTCATCTAAGCTTTTGTAACCTGCTACTTCAATCTCCAATTGGCTTTGTATCTGTGCTCATACTTCTTCCCCGAACCGAAGTCGCATTATGTCCAGAACCTTCTTTCGATGCAACTGGATCCTGCGCGGTACTTATGGGTAAAGGGTCGGTTTGCCCAACATCCTGGTTCTCGGACATTTGGTCTTCAAAACAAGCTTTTGAGTGTCCCAAACTCCTCTGCTTCAAACTCATGCCTTTTTCGCGGAATGCAACAGCATTATGCGTTAAAAGCACCTTCGGCCCAAAGAACGGGCCTGCCTTGGAACTACGCCGTCCCAGGCGACTGACTCTAGCAAAACAAAGAAAAAAGACTCTATCTAGACCTAAAACAGACACGAAAAACAAGCACAAACATGGGCTCATCAGGTGCGAGTATATAGATTCTAAATCCCTTTGAACATTAATCAACATACCAAAGGGAAATTTCTCTAGTTTAATTTTTTTTATATACCACTCCCTCCATCTCACAAAAATATGAACATTTGTAAGTGGCATGAATTTTAAAAAATATTAGATAAAAGTGTATTGTGAGTAGAAAATGAGTCTCATTCTATAAAAAGTAGAGATAAAAAGTAAAGGGATTGTGGTGGAGCAGTGTACAAAATAGAAATGTTCATGTTTTTGTGATACAGAAGGAGTGTTTATGTTTTTATGACACGGAGGGAGTATTTTTTACTATTGTTTATTTAATGTTCATATTTTTTTTAGATTCATAAAAAATTATTATAAAATCTTTTATTTATAAATTATTATTTATAACAAATTTGATACGAGAACGTGTAGTAAAATTATTTTTTAATATAATTTGTTAGTGGGATATGGTCACGAGTATATAAATAAACTTTTTAAATATATAAACTAAAAAGATCATAGAGATACGAAGTGAACTTTTCTATTATAATTTTATTTATTTTTTAATAATTTTTTTCAATAAATTTTCTAGTACAATCACGTTAGAAAAAAATATAAGCAATTATTTAAATTTAACTCATAATTTGTAATGTAAAGTAATTTTTCGTCAAAGGTTGACAAGTATCTCACCAGTTATAATCTATTCGAAATTAATGGTCACTCATTAAGTATGATTCTTTCGAGATTAATTTTCGGTTCACTTAACCTCTAATGCTCACGTTGGAATCCTCTTGGTGCAAAATCATTGAAGTTAGCATCATAGTTGATATATTGTTATAATTGTTGGATTACAAGCTCGCGGGCGTAGTTACAATGAAATCAGAAATGTAGGAGATGAGATTACAAGGTGAAAACTGAATTGAAAATACAATTTAACAGAACTAGAAAATAGCCGAGTCGAGGAGGGTCCTCTGTCCGCAAGACGAGATACGCCCCGGTAGTGCTCTCGGTTTGGCGTGTCGTCCCCAAAGATGAAACGGCTTCGTCTCGTAGGTAGCAGCACCGCAGACCAACGAGCTCCGACGAACTGGAACGAGGCGAGAACAGAACTTCAACGATGCAGTATGCAGAGTATCAGAGTGATGTTGCTTGTGATGATTTTCAGGTGTTGGATGATGCATGGAGGCTGTCCTATATATAGGCACAGTCCACATAAATGGGGGAGCCTACGGGATTAATACCATTGATGATATTCAAATGGTGTCGGGGGTTACAGCAGTAACAGCCCTGCTGTTTGAATCTGCCATGACTCCTTACAGGTGTAACAGCTCTGCCATGACTCCTCCGACAGCAGCAGTTACGTGGGAAGCTTCCTGGGAGACCAAGGGTCCTCCCGGGCCAAGCCCTAGTGGGCTTCGTGTGCATGCGCGTAGGCCCAACCGAGTTGGGCCTCGTCCCTTTCGAACCAAGTTTTCGTTGGTCCAAAAAGATAAGGGTCGATGTGGGCCTAGGGTAGGCCCAAAGGCCAGCCCAAAGACCAATTGCCAAGATCCAAGTCCACGGCCGCACGTCGGGTGACGGGGACGGGACGGGCCGGGACCGGGCGTCGGGTGACGGGCCGGGGCCGGGGCCGGGCGGCAGGCGTCGGGCGACGAGGCCGGGCGGGCGGCGGCGGCGGCGGCGCGCGCGTGTGGGTTTTGCAACCCGTCACGTGTGCACACAGTTTTATTACATCCTGTGATGTAATAGCTTTTATACTGTAATAAATGTTATCCACATTCCGATGTGGGATAAGCATTAAATCTTATTTAATGCTTATCTTTTCCCACAGCTCAATGTTTCAAGTACCCAACTTTAAACAGTTATTTCTCACTCACCAGAAATCGATTTTGAGTAAATAAATATACTACGATCATCTACTCGGAACGTAGATCGATCCTGTCCCATTTAATTATGCTAAATTAAATGTTTTCGGTACTCGAAAAATTATCAAACATTGGTTACTCACAACCAATTTCCAACAATAATTCACTATCTTTTAATTTTTTATAAAATTAACATCTCTAATTTGACCCGAATTCCCTCTCATAATGGTGCAATTGATTTGATTGGTACAAAACAAATAAAAGTCACAAACCTCTAATACAACACATAATACAAATTTCGCAAAATCTCCTGTGTACAATGTCATCTATATAATCTATATAATATATAAAAGAGGAGTTTTGTCCTCCATTTTTTTCTTCTATTTTTTCTCTCTCTTCATCCACCGAATTTTTCAATATTTTCTCTTTTTTTTTATAATTTTAATTATTTTCTAAACATCACAAAATTTTATTTATGAAAAAAAATATTCAATATGCATCTTAAATTTAAATTTGTGACAAGTTTTTAATATGGTAAAAAAATCATCAAAAATGAATTTAAAACGAATAAGTTATGAAAATTTTAAGATATTTTATTTTCTCTCTCTTCGCTAAAATTTTATAATTTGTTTTTATTGATGTTAGTCCATGAGAATATTTATTCATTTAATATGTCGTGTAATACTCTATAATAATAATGTGTAATGTTAATTTTTATTATCAAAAAATTTGAGATTATTTAATAACTATGATTATCATTACATATTATATAAAGTTAAAATTTGTAATTGATGAGGTTTATCTTTAATTTATTTTTAAAATATATTTTGTGTTTAATTATAATTTATCTAATATTTATATATTTTTATTTAAAACATGTGGTTGAGTTCGATGTTCGTCGTTCATCGCACGAATGGTCATACTAGCTAGTTTGGATAATATGATAGTATCATTTAGTGTTAGTGTCATTTTACGCAAAAACTTGCGTGCGGGTGGCCGCATACCATACAGCCACCCACCATGCGGCCACCCGCCTACTAAATCTATGTATATATATTTTGACAAACAATACACATAATTATGTGACAGCGCAACGGTAGTGTCTTCCTTTTTAATCAAGGTCACAATTTCAAAACTCATAACCCCCATTTTCGTGATTTTGTGCTTTTTTTTGCGGTTTTTTGGGTTTTGTGCTTTTCTTCTTCTTCTTCTTGTTTTTTTTCGCGTTTTTTGGGTTTTGAAATAATTATACATATCAATAATTATTTTTATACATATTAATAATTATTTTTTCTTACAATAATAATTATTTAATAAAATAACTAAATGTAATGTTTCTAAATAATTACATTTGTTCACGATAATTGTTACTTTTATTTATGAGAATTTGTACTTTTAGTTATTTGATCAAATAATTATTTGTGTAAGCAGAAGTAATAGGGTTTAGTATTCCGTATTTAGATTTAAAAAATATTGAATGATGATTAATACTAATATTCACATAAGTATACATTTAAGCACGAAAATGTATATCTTAGATAAAATAAAAGTAAATATTGCCATTTGAGTTTATTATTGAATGGTTAGGGTTTAGTATTCAGTGTTTAGGGTTTAGTATTCCCTATTTAGGGTTTAAAATTCAGTATTTAGGTTTTACAAAATATTGAATGATGGTTAATACTTATATTCACATAAGTATACATTTAAATATGGAAATGTATATCTTAGATAAAATAAAAGTAAATATTGTCATTTGGATTTATTATTGAATGGCTAGAGTTTATTATTGAATATTACTAGGGTTTAGTATTCAAGGTTTAGGGTTTAGTATTCCGTGTTTAGGTTTAAAAAATATTGAATGATGGTTAATACTAATATTCACATAAGTATACATTTATGCATGAAAATGTATATCTTAGATAAAATAAAAGTAAATATTGTCATTTGGATTTATTATTGAATATGACTAGGGTTTAGTATTCAAGGTTTAGGGTTTTAGTATTCCCTATTTAGTGTTTAGTATTCAGTGTTTAAGTTTAAAAAATATTGAATGATGGTTAATACTTATGTTCACATAAGTATACATTTAAGCTTTGAAAATGTATATCTTAGATAAATAAAAGTATACATTCAATGTTTAGGTTTGACACGTACATTACATTTCTTCACAACAATGTTTATTTTTATTCATACGAATGTTTACTTTTAGTTAGTTTCTTAAGTAATAATCTTTGTAAATAAAAGTAATTATTGATGTGAAGAAAAGTAATATTATTTTCCTTGATTGTACTTTTATTTTTAACTATTTTGTCAAGTAATTATTGTTGTAACAAAAAGTAATTATTATTACAATAAAATATAATGTTTCTATATTATTACATTTGATCACAATAATTATTACTATTTTTATTAATGAAAATTTATACTTTTAGTTATTTAATCAACTATTATTGTGATGAGAGCTTTGCCCCTATGCGTTTCCTGCAGGTGGTCAAGGTATCTTTTTTGGATATGGAGAATAATTTCACTAAATTAGGTTCAATGCATAATTCTTGTGATGATCTTTTGGTGGTTAAAAATATTGGGGTCAGACCGCGGGCGTATCCTCCGCCGGAGTTTATCAATGTTTATTGGTGGCCTCCCGTCAATAATTGGATTAAGGTTAATACCGACGGCTCGGCGCTTGGTGCTCCTGGCAAGATCGGTGCCGGAGGTGTCTTCAGAGATAAGTTCAGTTGGGTCAGGGGTTGCTTTCATGTGAAAGGAGGCATCGGTTTTGCGTTTGAAGCTGAACTTCTTGCTGTGATTACGGCAATTCAGATTGCTCATGCAAGACACTGGCGTCAACTTTGGATTGAGTCTGACTCAACCTATATCGTGCATCTCCTGCATGAGAGATCAACCTCGGTTCCGTGGCGCTTTGCGGCTATTTGGAAAAGGATTCTTTTGCTCCTAAAGGATTTTCAAATTCAAATTTCTCATATCTATCGCGAGGGGAATAAAGTGGCTGATATTTTAGCCGCAGATGAGCGACATGAGGGCTGGTGGCCTCATGAGATTGAGGTGATTCATGATGTTGTTAGACTGGATATTTCTTGTCATAGTCATATTCGGATCGCAGGTTAGCTGGAAGTTTATGTTTGGATGGCGATCGTGGGAGTTCTGGAGGGGCTGCATTGATGAGCTGCGCTGCGGCTTTGGTTTCTGGAGTTGCTTTTGGCATGGTCGTTGCTTGTTGGGCAGATCGCGCAATCGGAGATTTCACAGAGTTTTAGTTTCCGGCGACGACCTCACTACGCTCTGATCGTGGTTTAGTGGTAAGCTCACGGCGACGGCATCTTACCGGCTGTGTTGCTTACTTATGTTTGTCTTCTTTGTTCGAGCTAACGGCGACAGAATCTTACCGGCAGTATAGCTTTCCTTTCTGGGCTACTTGGCGACGGCGTCTCACCGACAAGTTGCCTCTGTTTGGTTTTTTTTTTTTTTTGCGGGGTGAGAGCCGGGTTGGTTTGGGGACGATGGTTAGGCCGGAGTTCCGGAAAATTAACCCTCCGCTCTCGCCCCCCTTCTTTTCGTTTTTTTTTAGACGGGCACTCTTTTTCCTTTCTACGGTCTTTCCCTATGGGTTTTCCGTAGAAAGGTTTTAACGAGGCTCGGCCCTTAGTCTGCTTCTCCTGTGCTCTCAAGGGTTTCTTTGGTTTTTTTTCTTTTCCTTTATTAATAAAATCGCAGTTTAATAATTAATCAACTATTATTGTAAGAAAAAGTAACCATTGATATGTATAAATGTAATATTATTATTTTTACTTGCTAGAACTTGTAATTTTGTATATTTGGTCATGTAATCATTATCGTAATAAAAAGTAGCTATTGATTTGATGAAAAGTAATGTTTCAAAGTGTATACTTAACATCTATATTATCAAGAAATGTAATGTTTCAAAAATATTACTTTTCTTTATAAAAATAATAATTACTTTTTATTAGAACAATAATTACTTTTTAGACAACAATAATTACAATAAATATAATATTTTTGAAACATTACATTTCTCCATATGAATTATTACTTTTTATTATATGATTACTTTTAATAAACATAAATAATAATATTATTATTTGAGCAAATAATTATTACCGTAAGAAAAAGTAATTATTTATATGTATAATGCTTTATATTGAATGAAGGTAAATATCTATATTACCATAAGTATACATTTGTGCGACAAAATGTATATCTTATGCTTATTAAAAGTAAATACTCATATTAGGGTTTAGTGTTTAGGTGGGTTTAGTTTACAGGGTTTAGGGTTTAGTTTATAGGATTTAGGGTTTAAAAAATATAATACTTTATATTAAATGAAGATAAATACTTATATTTAAAAAAGTATATATTTGTGCGAATAAATGTATATGTTATGCTTATTAAAAGTAACATTTACTATAAGCAAATGTAATAATTTGGGGCGACGGATCAAATGGACGCGGGTCAGGGGCGCGGGTCGACCCGGCCGCATGGGATGCGGACTCCCGCATGCAAGTCCAGCCCGTCATTTTAATATATTGTTAGCCCATGTTTGGTTGGGTGTTTTTGGAGGTTGGAAAGGGAATTAATTATTTGAATCCATTACTTATTGTTTGATTTAGATAATAAGGTAACCATTACCCTTACTTGGGGGTAATCCAATCACCCAATGTATTACCCCTCAAAATAGAGGGGAAACAAAAGAAAGGGAATCTCTTACTAATGATTCATTTTCATTGTTAAACCAAACACTCAATAAAAGTAATGCTTATCGTTACCATTCCACCCCTTTATTTGATTTTATTCCCTTTCCATTCCTCTACTTGAACCAAACGACCATTTAGTGTCATTTCGAGATAGTGTTTTTTATATAACATGATAGTGTCATTTGTAAAACCAAATAATGTTAGTGTCATGAAAGGATAATATTAGTGGTAGTGTCATTTATTGTTAGTATTAGTGTCATTTACATCCGAATATACGGTACACCAGAGTGTATAGAAGACCACCTCTACAAATATAAACGCACATCTATATAAGTACACTGCCATTTGCTTTGCCAGTAACAAGGCAAAGTAACAACATAAAAAAATAAGTGAATACAAAATTATGTACCTTGCAGATTTGAGACTGAGAAAATGATTCCAAAAGATTTACCAATTCAATATTGTTGAAGATTAATCAGGAGGCGAAGAACGTCTTCCTTGGTCCTCCTTGAGCACTTAGCAGCAGCAGCAGCTGCTGCTACTCGTTGCCATGTTAGTTCTCGTTGTTCCTCTCACTATTTTTTTTTTTGGCCCAAAAATTCAATGTCTTAGCACAATCAAATATATAAGAGCTACTATCTCATGACACAAGTGATCAAAAATGCAACCAAAGTTAAAGAAAATAAAAATAAAAATTAAAACCTTTCAGCAAGGCGAGCGGTGATTGGTATACTTATTAATAACTATCTTATTTTTATTTTTATTTTCTTATTTTAAAGGAAGTAATATCACTTAATTACTTTCTTCATCCCCCAATAAATTTCTAGGAGGGAGGAGCATGAGTTTTAATATAAATTTGATGTATTAGAAGTGATGAAAAAATATTATAATTAGTATTGAAAGTGGTAAAAAGATGTTATAATTAGTATTGACAGTGGTGAAAAGTAAAAATAAATAGGGTATTATTAACGGTGGAATAGTGTTCCAAAATGAATAAAAAATTATTTGAAGGCTGTGGAGAGTTGTTAGTTGATGCAGAAAACAAACGAAGACATCAAGGTATAAATAAACAATTTTACCAAGAAGAAAGATGAAAAAGTTTTTCGAAAACTGTGCCTAAAATGTTTTTGAAGGAAAATTTCACGTCCGCCGTCACTGCAGAGGACGGAAGCTTCAAAAGATGAGAAAGATCATTGTATTTTGTCAAATCAATGAGATTCCTAAGAATTTTGATTCCAGAGGCAAAAGGTTGGAAAGATTTTTAGAAAAGATCAAGACAGGTTAAATCATAATCAAATCTTCTTAAAAGTACTTGTCCTTCTCAGATATTTCATTTTCCAACAATCAGTTAAAGATTTTGAAACAAACTGATCAGTTAGAGAAAACTTTTGAAAACAAACAAAAGACTCATAACTGAAATAATTGATTTTCAAGGAGTAAGTTGAAGATACTTACTGATCGACTGATCATTGTAGTCAGTCGATACCACTGATTCGGGTTGACTTATCAGAATAAGTTCCCTTCAGATGAAGACTTGTCTTCATTGCTTTCCACGTCAGCAGTTGTAGAGCACCAGTTGGTTGACCACCAGTCATCGTAACTATTGAGGAGATCTTCAAACACAGCATCTCTCTTCTGGGTTGATGAGGCCGATCCTTCCATACAGATCGTTGAACCTTTCTTCAGGAAGAGCTTTGGTCAGCAAGTCTGCTCTCTGAACTGCGGTCGGAATCCATTCAACAGAGATATTCTTCTTTTCGACATGATCATGAATGAAGTGATGTCGGATAGCAATATGTTTAACTCTGGTGTGACGAACTGGATTCTGTGAGATTGCAATAGCACTGGAGTTGTCGCAATAAATTGGGACTTCCTTCTCTTCGATCCCATAGTCCTTCTGTTGTTGGACTAGTCATAGGAGTTGTGAACAGCAGCTTCCCGCAGCAACATATTCAGCTTCAGTTGTGGAGGTGGCGACTGAAGTATGCTTCTTTGAAAACCATGAGATAAGTTTGTTGCCTAGGAATTGACAAGTTCCCGAAGTTGATTTGCGATCAATTTTGCATCCTGCAAAATCTGAGTCTGAATATCCGGTGAGCTTGAAGTCATCGTCAGCTGGTTACCACAATCCTAAGTTGGGTGTGCCTTTGAGATATCGTAAAATTCATTTTGCAGCATCCATATGAGCTTTCTTTGGATCTGACTGATATCTTGCACAAACCCCGACTGCATAAGCGATATCCGGTCTGCTAGCAGTCAAATACAGCAATGATCCAATGATTTCTCTATATTTGGTTGACGATACAGATTTTCCTTCTGATCCTGGATCAACTTTCCAGTTTGTGTTCATTGGGATCTTGACTGATTTCATGTGCTGAATACCGAACTAGGCGATCAGTTCTTTGGCGTACTTTGACTGATTGATCAGTATTCCTTCGCTGGTCTGCTTGACTTGTAATCCAAGAAAGAAATTCATTTCTCCCATCATGGACATCTAAAACTTATTAGTCATGATATCAGCAAACTTTTTGCACATGCATTCGGATTTGGATCCGAAGATTATGTCATCGACATAAATCTGAACAAGTAGGAGATCTTCTCCTTCTTTGAGAGTGAACAAGGTTCTGTCCACAGATCCTTTCTTGAACCCTTGTTCTACAAGATACTCAGAAAGAGTATCATACCATGCTCTTGGTGCTTGTTTCAATCTATAAAGCACTTTCTTCAACTTGTACACCTTTTCTGGTCCTGCAACCTCAAAACTGAGAGGTTGTTCCACGTAGACTTCATCGGTGAGCACTCCATTGAGAAATGCGCACTTCACATCCATTTGGTGTACCTTGAATCCTTTGTGAGCGGCAAAGGCTAAGAAGAGTCTGACTGCTTCCAATCTGGCAACTAGGACAAAAGTCTCATCGTAGTCGATTCCTTCTTCTTGACTGTATCCTTTTGCTACTAGCCTTGCTTTGTTTCTCACAACGTGACCTTCTTCGTCTTTCTTGTTTTTGAAAATCCATTTCAGACCAATCACCTTTGCATCGTCCGGTCGATCCACAAGTTCCCAAACTGAATTCCGATTGAATTCATTGAGTTCTTCTTACATTGCGATGACCCATTAAGTGGACTTCAGAACTTCTTCAACATCCTTGGGCTCTGTAGATGACAAGAAACAACTGAAGTTCTTATCTTCGTTGATGTAGTTCTGATTGATATCAAAGACGAGGTTGCACATCGATCTTCGAGTGTTTACACCATTTGATGGTTCTCCAATGATGTTCTCCTTTGAATGGAGTTCAAACCATCTTCGATACTTCTTGATTTCTTCTGGCGATGGTGGAGGTTCTTCAGTCAGAATGGTTCTGAAACGTTCAGCATTTTCTTGAGCAGGGGAGTGTTAAACTGGTGTTGCTTCAGCAGGTTCAACTTGTTCTTCGGCTAACGGAGTTCCCCTTGACTGATGCCATCTGCCTTGGCTCCAGTCTGAGTTTCGGACCTTTGACTGATCTTCTGATACTGAAGTTTTTCAGTATCTTCTTCTTTTTCAGGTCCCCACACCAAGACTGTAGAAGGTTCGGTGTTGCTTATTTCAGTTCTGGAAACTTCAGTTTTCTTAACACTTCTTTCAGTTTCCTGTTTCCTGAAATCATCAGTAGACTCATCAAAAATAACATGTGGTGTTTCTTCAACACAAAGAGTTTGAGAATTTAACACTCGATAGGCTTTGTTGGATCGTTCAGTTCCAGAATATCCAAGAAGGATTCCTGGATCAGCCTTGCTATCAAATGTGTTTAATCTCCTCTTGTCATTGTTGTGAATGAAACACCGAGAATCGAAAGTATGAAAATATGAGATTGAAGGTTTCCTGTTCTTCCATAGCTCATATGGAGTTTTCCCATGTCTTTGAGTGAGGAAGAAGCGATTCTGTGTGTAGCATGCGTTGTTGACTGCTTCGGCCCAAAACTTCAAAGGGAGTTTTGATCCGGCTAGCATCGTTCTTGCTGCTTCCTTCAAAGACCTGTTTCTTCTTTCTGCTACTCCGTTTTGTTGAGGAGTCCTTGCTGCAGAAGTTTGATGACTGATTCCTTGATCTTCACAGTAGTCACGAATGACGGCATTTAGGAATTCAGTCCCTCGATCTGATCTGATGCTGATGATGTTGAATTCTTTTTCAACGCTTAGTCTTCTCAGCAGCTTTGGCAATTCCAACAGTGTCTCTCTCTTGTTGTATAGAAAGATAACCCAAGTATATCGTGAAAAGTCATCCACGACCACTAAGGTATACTTCCTACCGTTGTAACTTCTGGGAGAGATTGGGCCAAACAGATCCATGTGAAGTAGTTGAAGAATTCTTCCAGAGGAGTGTCCTGACTTTGACTTGAATGACATCCTGGTTTGCTTTCCTCTTTGATATGCTTCACATTCTTGCTTCTTCTTGAACACAATAGAAGGTAAACCTTCTACCAGTTGATGCTTAGCAAGCTTGTTGATCGTTTTGAAGTTGAGGTGGTTGAGTCTCCTGTGCCACAGCCAGTTGAGCTCCGAGCTGCTTTTGCTGATGAGACATGTTTCTGGAGGGCTATCTTCCCATGAGACGACGTAGAGACTTCCTTGTCTGATCCATTTCAGAACCACCTTCCTTTGACTGTTTCTGACAGTGAATTCATCCTTTTTTATCTTCACTACGAAACCGCTGTCACAAAATTGACTCACAGACAACAAATTATGTTTTAGTCCAGAAACATAGCTAACATTACTGATACTGGCGTTACCCATATCGAGTACACCACAGCCTTTTGTTTCTCCGATTGAGTTGTCTCTGTATGCAACTTTTGATCCAGCTTTCTCAACATATTGAGTTAGATATTCTTTGTAGCCTGTCATGTACTTCGAACAGCCGCTATCCAGATACCATGTTCTGATTGAGGCTTTAACTTCTTCCTTCTTTTTGTGTTTCCTATTTTTGACCTGCAAGGAAGAGTTAATTAAGGTGCCCAATCAATGTTTGGGTCCTTCATTGTTAGCTCTTGTTCCTTTTGGAACCCATATCTTCTTCAGAACTGGTCTTGGCGTTGATCTCTTGTGCTTTGTCGGTTGTCTGACTGAAGTAGTCTGTGCTTCAGTTGGCACATGAGTAATCTTCTGTTGAGCTTTCCTTTTGAGAACCTCACTCTTGTACAAGCTTTGTCTGGTGAGTTGTTGAGGTCTTCTTTGCTCTGCAGTGTATCTCCCTTGAGATACATGAGTTATTCTTGACTGATGGAGACTTGACTGATGTTGTGGAACATGAGTCATATGTTATCCAGTTGCATGCTGTCGTGATTGGCGTTTGGCTCATCTGGACCTGTCATAGCTTTGTCTCCGTGGGCGTTCTTCTTTTCGGAACTGAACTGGTTTCAGTTTTTGACTGATGTTGTTGTTTTTCCCCCTAGACTGGTGAGGAAGATTCTTCTTGAGTCCTGATGTTCCTTGCCCAATCTTTGACTGAAATCTGCTTTCCAGTCTTTTCAGAAGGATGATCTGGTTGGGGGCCTCCTTGGCTCGTCTGTAGCTTTGTGGAGGAGGAACATTCGTTCTTGCCATCAGTTTACGTTTCCGAACTTCTTCCATATCATGATCTCTTGATTCTTCTAAAGTGTTGTTTTTAGAAGCATTGTCGGCTTCTTTGATCATGATATTCTTTCATTTATCAGTTGGAGCAACCTTTCCTCCGATACTTTCAACAAGACCTTTTGAAGGAAAGTTGGTCATCATGGGAGACTTCATCATGCAGTCCTTGACTGTTTCTTCCAATTTGTGATTGAGCCTCTTGATTTCATGAGATGCTCTGTCACATTCTGATGTAGAAATTCTGAGCTTTTCTTCCAGTCGACTGTTCTCCATGATCAGTTGGTCAAGACAAGTCTCATCCGGAAAGTAGATGATTGTCTGATTCTTAACGTGTTCATCATTTATCTCCTTTTCCATTTTCTGATTCTGCTTGAGGAGATCTTCGAACATTTTTCTCAATTGACAGTGATCAGTCATGAACTGATCGTACTCGTCAGTTTCATCGGCTGAGCTTTCTCCAAATTCTGAGTGATCTCCTGAAAACACCAGGGAGTTATCAGTATAGGGAGTTTTTGAGTGAGAGTTTACCTCTGGGCCGTTCATTCCGTTGTCGTAGCTGTTGTCGGCCACGCTTTCGGTTTTGTTTGCCATCAGGGCTTGGCTTTCATCATCCGAGCTGGTTGAGTTGAAGTCGGATGATTCTGATGCTTCTTCAAAAGATCCTGCATCGTCAGCAACCATCGCTTTCTTCTTCATAAATTTGCGATCTTTCTTGGCTTTCAGCTCCTTGTGCTCAGACTAGGTCGGTTCAGGGCATTCAGATCGAAAGTGACTTTTCTTTTTGCATCCATAGCATTCCACATCTTTCAAGTCGAAAGCGGTTGACTTTCTTTCTCCGCTTTTGTCAATGGAATATCTGGATTTGCTTTCTCTTTCTTTTCCTTTATAGTGCTTCTTGTGGAACCTCCTGTACTTGCGGAACTTAGACTCCATCTTGTTGAATCTTTCAGTCAACAAAGCATATTGACTAAAGAAGTCTTCGGGCTTGAGTTCTGCCGGTTCATTTGTCTTCTTTTTGCTTTCTTTTGTTGACACTTTCAACGCTGTTTCTTTTGAGGTTGATGGACCATCTTCGTCTGATCCTCCATCCCTCTTGGTTCCAAGATTTCTCTGTACGTCGAAATCATTTGCCAAGAGATCAGAGAAAAGCTTGTTTGTCGGGAGCTGACTAAATCCTGGCTTGTTCTGATGAACGACTGAGTAGATCTGCCAATCTCCTCGCGAAAGTGCTCGAAGAATCTTTAGATTGATTTCTCGTTGAGTGTATTTGTCCTTTGAGATGGATTGAACTTCGTTCAGGATCTGGCTGAATCTGAGTTCCATCTCGTCGATAGATTCATTCTTGAGCATGAGGAAGGAGTCGAATTTCTGACAAGCTATAGATAAATTGTTCTCCTTTATCTCCTCAAATCCGATGCACATTCCTTCAAGAATGTCCCACATCTCCTTTGCAGTTGTGTACTTGATGATCTTGGTGACGTGCTTGTCTGGAACTGTGCTGGAGATGATGCTTTTGGCGAGGTTGTCAAGCTCATCTTGCTTCCTTTCTTCTGTGGTGAAGTCTGACTTTGGTTTGATCTGGACATCATCGAATGGATCCCTAGCTGGGTCTGTAGGGACTCTTTTGACAATCTCAGTGATGATGATGGGTCCATGAGTGATGACTTCCCACATTCGGCAATGTTGGACGGTGAGGAAGCTTTCAAACCGAAACTTCCATATGTCGTATTTTTCAATACTAAACATAGGTAGTGAGGATACTCTGTTGTGGTTAGTCTCCATAAAAAAAGGGAGAACAAATAACAACAGATAAGTCAAACAGCAAGCACTTTTTGAAAGAGAAAAGTTTTTCTAGACCTTTGAGAAAAATAATCTAGTTCAATTAGAACCTTATCAAAACAGAATTGTTCTTGCGAACAACCTGCTCTGATACCAATTGTTAGGTCCGGAGGGTTTCGAATAGGTGTATGGGGGGGAGAGAATACACCTATAGGTTATTTTCTTTGAATCTCAACACAGAGATCAAAACGAAACTTCAAACACAAACTCAGACACCTGTTTACAGAAAAGAATTTTGACCAAAATAGGGTTGACGACTGATACTGAAAGACTCTTCAGTAAGGAGTTATCAGTTAAGTCACAAGAACTTAACTGATGCACGTAAGGCTTCAGTCGAGTTTGATAAACAGAGATGTTATAAATCTCACTGACTATCAGAGGATAGATCGGTCAGACTGATAACATATGCAGCGGAAAACTTTTGTTTCGCAATAGCCTTTTTGGGTTGAGCACGTTGTTAGTCTCAAGTCTCTCTTTGCAATTAATCAGTTTTCAGTTTATGAAAGGAAAAGCACAAGTAAGAAAGTAAATACTGAAAGCTGTAAAATACACAGATATTTTTACGTGGTTCGGAAAACAATTCCTACATCCATGGTCGGTTGATCAGACCAACAACTTCACTCTGCAAGTGCTTACGGGTGCACTGCAAACCGATGCTCATGCTTACGGGTGCACAGCAAACCGAATCGTGTGCATGCGGGTGCACACAACCGAAACAACTGAAGATCCAATCTTCAGTACCAACATACCTTGTTGAATTTCTCACTCCTATCACGAACTGGCACTAGGATCTCACGGAGTCAGAGTACCTTCCTGAACTCCTTTGCAACTCGAACACTCGATTCACTCGGTTGAAGGGAGGTTTGAAAACTTGCCAACTAAACTTCAAAGAACAAGTTCTTTGGAGTTAGTTTGACCTTGGCTTTGGTTGTACAAGATTTGCCTAAGGTCTAAGAGAATTTATGTAATCAGTAGTGACTGATTTTTGGCTTTGGGATTCTCTTCTTCGATTCAAGCTTTGGAGATTTTGAGCTTTGGTTGAGAAACAATTTTGGCAGAGTTTCAGCTTATGTTGTTGAATCGGTGAAGATTGAAGTGATCCTCGAGCGCTATTTATAAGAGAGGTCTTGAATAGATCCGTTGGCGGAAAAGGTCTTCAAGATTTCTTCCGTTAGAGAGTAATTTGAACTTGGGCTGAGGCTTCAATCTTCGAGGTTCCTTGTTTGGTGAGAACGACTATCTTGAAGAGCTGGAGATGCGACGTCTCTGAAAAAGTAATCACCAAATAAGAATGACCTCTGTAGAGAAAGGACGATCCTGAGATCTCTGCATTTAATGCGGCTGTACTTCTGGAGTGCGTGGCTTCCTTTGAACGTTGGAGGTTTAGTCCGAGGAAGAATGTTTAACTGATACTTGACTTTAGTATCAGTCCGCTGATTCCACGTGGCACGCATTAAGTAATCAGTTCAAAACTGATTCTTCGACTGATGCTTCAGTCGGCAACTTCAGTCTTCGGTCCTTCGTTCTGCAGTCTTCAGTCTTCAGAACAGCAACTAAACTAGAAAAAGAACTCTAACACTTGAGTTCGAGCAGTTCTAGTCTATTACAAACGAAACCTATTGATTTCGGTATCATCAAAACAAGGATTAGGATATTCCATTAAGTTCCCAACAAAATACACAACCTTTTTATTGATTCTGATTTTTCCCCCGAATGTTAATTTTCCCCAATTTAAAGCTTAGGTGGCACTAAGAATTGTCAACATGGCAACGCCATCCGGTGAAGCAAATGACATTGTTTCCAGCAAAGTTAAAAACAATGTCGTTTTGTGTTAAAAATGGTAGAAATTGGTTCCATATATTAGAACAAATTAATAGTTATCACAAAGAAAAGAATATCTCTTTTGTTGATCAGATACGAATGTCCAACCATCACCATGTGAAATACCTAAATCTTCACAGAGACACTTGAGAAACCAAGTCCAACAAGACTCATTTTCAATTTCTACAATTGCCTAGGAGATGGGATACATTTGATTATTTTCATCTTTGTCAACTGCACACAATAAAATACCCCCAAAATAAGTCTTTAAATGACAATCATCTAAGCCTATAACAGGTTTGCATCCCTCCTTTAACCCTCTCCTTAAAGCACTGTAGCCCATATACAATCCCTTGAGCATATGGTCCTCTCATAGTAGAAACTCGAACCTACCCTTAGGGTCAACTCTAGTCCATTATCTCTTTGTTAGATATAATAGCAATATATGACTTACAATCACCCTGTTTATACCAAATTTTACTCCATTTCTTATAGACTAATTTTTCTACTATATCAGTCACATCAAAATATTCAAATCGGTCAGGATCAAGATCACATCTCGAATTCACAATACCACCCACATAAGAATTAACACAATCTAAGTAATACCCGAGCTTTTGATGACGTGTTTAATTGCTCGAGTTTGAGTGATTAGGGTTTAGATCCCTTGTTTGTTTTACTTTGTAAAGAGATGAGGAGTTATATGATGTTTTCTTGTTATTCTTTTTAATGTTGAGATGTTCGTTTGATGATGTGAGAATGATGTGGGATTTTATATCCGTTTTTAAGTTTGAGTTTTCAAATAATTCGAGATAATTATTTGAATGAGAATGGTGAACTCGGAAGTGAGATCTGAGTCCGTTAAGACATTTTTGGAATTTTTGACTTTTTGATGATGAATAGTAAAATACTGTTATTTCGTCTGTTTGTCTACTTTCAAAAATCTTACGTGCACAACGTCGAGAAATATTCTTAGTTTTTCGATACGAGTCCAATGACGAAAGTTTTTATTTTTGGACGATGAGTGAATAGTAAATCGGAATTTCTCGATAAACGAATCGAGCTCGTTTATCAGAATTTCGAGAACGAGCTTACGTTTTCCAATATTTATATAGAATTACGAGTGTGATGAAAGTGAGTGGGAGTCGAGAGGGCGAGTAACGAAGAGTACGGGTATTTAGTCGTTAAAACGAGATATTTAACGACTAAGTGGGATTAATATCCTAAATATCTAGGCCTACCCTACCATCAACCACCCCCCAACCGCCCAAAGCTCCCCCCTCCCCCATAAATAGGCGGCTGTGGGTCAGCCCATAGCCCACCTTTCTCATGCAAAACACATACACAACACCAAGAACACACACTACCTCCATTAAAGCTTTCTTCGAGCTTTTGAGCTCCGTTTTGAGCACCAAGACGAGCGCCGAGCACCTTTTCGAGCACATTTTTACGTAGGTAACATCTCTACCTACGTTTTGATGGTTTGATTTTCATTTTTAGTCGACGTCAAAAAACGTCGATTCTCGACTTTATTTTAAAACGACGTCGGATCGTCGTGAGTTTTTAGTATGTTGTTCTTGGGTAAATGTCGAGCATGTTTAATGAATGAGTTAAGGATGGTTCGGACCCTAGCCATGGAATCCATGAGGGCAGCCGTCCGTGTTCTTCGTCGTCGTCACTCGTTCTTCGATTTTTGTTAATCGTTGTAACTTGTGATTGTGTTTTAGGAGCATGCTAGGTTTGTTCTTTGTTAATATTGTATTTACCAAGCATGTTAAGTTGTAGGTTGTAGAGATGGCTGTACTTTGCGTGAACTTAGAAATGCATGCTAAGTTTTTTCTTGAGTTTTGTGTTCTAAGTTAGAGTTGAGCATGTTAGAGTTAGTTTGATGTTTGGAGAAATGGTAGGAAATGTCTAGGATGTTTGCATGAGTTTGCAGAGCATGCGTGAGTTTGAACTTGGTGAGTTTGCTGCGTGAATTCCAGCTCTACCGAGCATAGTCAGCTCTGGCAGCGTGAAATCCAGCTCTGTCGGGTTGGTCAGCTCTGACGTGTAGATTTCAGCTCTGCCGGGCGAGTCAGCTCTGGCAGTTGTAGTGTTGTTGAGTTCAGCTCTGACTGATGAAGTTCAGCTCTGTCGGGTTGAGTTAGCTCTTCGAGTGGTCAGCTCTGCAGTTCAGCTCTGCGAGTGGTCAGCTCTGCAGTTCAGCTCTGCGAGTGGTCAGCTCTGCAGTTTCAGCTCTGCCGAGTCAGCTTTGCAGAGAGAGTTTCAGCTCTGCCGAGTCAGCTCTGCAGAGAGAGTTTCAGCTCTGCAGAGTCAGCTCTGCAGAGAGAGTTTCAGCTCTGCCGAGTTAGCTCTGCAGAGAGAGTTTCAGCTCTGCCGAGTTAGCTCTGCAGAGAGAGTTTCAGCTCTGCAGAGAGAGTTTAAGCTCTGCTGAGTTAGCTCTGCAGAGAGAGTTTCAACTATGTAGAGTCAGCTCTGCAGAGTGAGTTTCAGCTCTACCGAGTTAGCTCTGCAGAGAGAGTTTTAGCCTTGCAGAGCCAGCTCTGCAGAGTGAGTTTCAACTCTGCCAAGTCAGCTCTGCAGGAAGAGCTTCAGCTCTGCCGAGTTAGCTCTGCAGAGAGAGTTTCAGCTCTGCAGAGTGAGAGTCAGCTCTGTAGAGGGAGTTTCAGCTCTGCAGAGCTGAGGAGTTAAGTGTTTAAGTGTTAAGTTTTATTTTCCCTATGTGAGTTTTCTGTTATGATGACCCTTCTTCTCATCGATTCTTCATAACGATGAAGGTCCGTTTGAGAAGTGACGACTTGAGAGAGAGAGAGAGTGACGTTACCTGTTTGCAGAGACGCAACGAGGTGGGCTTTTCTACGCTAAAATCAAGATGTTTACGCATTTAAATTATTGATGAATGATGAACTGAGAAACTACTTTTCAAGATGTTTACGTGTTTAAATTATTGATGTATGATGAACTGTAAATCTATTTTGAAGTTATTGCATTGCCAAATATTTGAGATTTTAGTATGTTATCTATCTGTATGAGAAATGATATCGGTTCTACGCGAGCTAGAATTAGTGTACACAGTGATCGTGAGTCAGCTTTCAGGTTGGCCGATCGCAGTGCTGTAGAGGGAGGCTTCCCTCTCAGTACATGAGTTAACAGATATGGTACTTACTTGAGAACATAGACTGGCCAGTCAACTTTGAGAAACGAAAATGAGTTTGCAAACATAAGGCTTTAGATAAATCCCTTATGCTTAAAGTATGGCAATGACTATATTTATAGCTTTATAAAGCATGAGATGAGATGAGATAAGATGAGATGTTTGGCATGTGTTCACTGAGTGCTTTTGTACTCAGCCCTGCATATGTTTTTCAAAAATGTGCAGGTTGAGCCGTTGTGATGATGGTGCTGCATTGAGCGGAGTTATAGGGTTGTTAATAAATATGTAACATGTCTAGAATATGTCCTCATACATATGTCTAGCTACATTTCCGCTACAGAGTACTTTTGGTACCATGTTATGTCATGTCGTACTTTAAGTTTGAGAGGATGGTTCCTGTTGATGTAATAACTTGATTAATGTCTTATTAAGTTTTATGTCTTCTTTCTTTAATGCTTTAATTGAGTTTTACATTGTCTTTCGTTAGACTGTTTTATTAAGCGTTAATGAGTAATAATGATGAGTTTTATTAAAACGAGTAAGCTTTACGGTTTTAAATGACGCCCCTTTCATCCCTAGTCGTGGATCACTCGGCCTAACTATCCCTAGTTAGGGCGGGCTGCGACAATCTATTTCTTGAAATCTACCACTATGATAAACAAACCTAGCAAATTTAACACTGCAATAAGAAAAGCTCTAACTCAGCAACTATCAGTCCAAATATTTAATTCTTGATGTGATAACAAATTATAAACCTCCAAAATAGTGAGTCCTGCGAGGAGTATTGCGAGCAAATACCGGTCCAAGTATTTAATTCTTGATGTGCTCTTCAAATATCTAAGGAAAGAAACAATCGAAAGTGATGAAGAAAGGAACTGCTATTAGCTCGCCATTAGGAGAGAGAGAATTGTTGGAATATAAAATTAGGGTAGATTTAAAATTATATAATAAAACAACAATGTTTTGATCTAAATTGTAAACGATGTCGTATCCCCATCAGTATTAGTGAGCCACGTCAATTTTAATTTTTTTCAAAGAAATTCATCGTGCGAAAAATCAGAATCAAACAAAAAATTATGTATTTTTATCTAAAATTTAAAAATTGTGAAAAAAATAAGGGTTAATTGAAGGAATATTAAACTGAATTAATGCTCCGTTTGCCCGATGATCGTTTCTTGGATTATTATTAATTTATCATACAACGATTATCCCTAACATGCTCCTATGAATTTAACAGCTGCACGTTGGTGTTAGGAATACTTACTTGAAAAGTGTATGCAGAGACTGTCGATGATCGAATCGAATGACTCCAGTTCTGATCTTCTGAACTGTATCCCGCTCAGCTTTCACCGTTGGATGGACAACGCTCTATGAAAGTCCCAAGGGAGAAACTGCCTACACGTTTCTGGCGCCTCTGTGCTCTCTCAAAACCCTAATTAATTAGTGTGTATTTTTCCTAAGAGCAGACAGATGTATTTAAATAATTAAATACGTATGGGGCGCCAGATTTAGTGTAGGGAACGATTTCTGCATGTACTAGGGCTAGGAGACTTTGGGCCAGTCCAGGGACCAGATACAAGGAATAAAGATGGGCCTCAAATAAATTAATTCTCCATGGTCAGCCCAGACCATAATTAATTTATAAATATCAGTTCATTCCACTAGAGAACCAATATTGACTTACCCCTTTATTGCCGGTGATGAGTCGGGGCTTGTATTTAGACTTATTAAATCTCCGTATTTAAAATATCTGACATCCATTAATTAATTAGAGCTCTGACAGCTTAAATTAATTAATCTCTTTGTAATCCTTAAGAAGTACCACTCAAACTTTATTATTGCGCCTGAACTTAATCAACCTGCAGGGTTTAGCGCAATAAACTTTATTGAGCTCCTTAAGGGGATGTCATTATCCTATATCGGATACGGGTACTAATACAGATAATCAAATATCATATATTAACCGCTATCACCCAAGATACAGAGTACTCAAGTTACTATATAACTCTCACTCATAGTAAGTCAAAGTGATACACGAATTAACATATATATCTGAAATCTTATTAGTATTAAGATTTTATTAAGTCACCGAAATCTTGATTCTTCACTTAAGTCAGATAGAAGAATACATCTCACTGTGGTCCTATCAATACGTTATGACGTACCAGTATAGACAAGTAGTCAAGACAAACTACTTCCATCTATACCGCAGCCTAAACCGATGACTCGTCCTAAAGTCATCTCGGCTGTGATCATTTTATATCTCTTAAGGTTATTCCAATTATATGGTCTTCTGTGATCTACAACACACCATATAATCTACTTATATAGAGATAGAGAACATACATATGCAATCATGAACACAATCAGATAGGAGATTAAAACAGTGAACATAGGAATCATTGTATACAAATCCAACATTAATTACGTAAAAAATCATGAACTTTGGGCCGATTTCCAAGTTTTGCATGAACTATTTTTTTTATCAAATTTTCCCTGAACTTAACCAACTGATCAATTTTGCCATGGTTTTCAAAAATCTCCAAATTGAGTACTGACATGGCACTTTTCAATGACCTGAAATATGACATGGCGCCGTCGGACGGAAACCAAAACGACGTCGTTTAGTTGGGGGTAAAATGACGTCGTTTTACCTCAAATTCCAGCCCCCGTCTTCTCCTGTCTGAACTCCGGCGAGGAGCCGCCCACTGGACCACCCCTGCCCTCAGTCTTGCAGAGCCCTAATTTTCTGTCTACTACTCTTTCTTCATCCACCCCCAAAGACGCCACCACCATCGTCGTCAGAAAGAAATTCGCAACGACTACATCAGAGGGCAGCGGCTACATCCGGTCCACCCCCAACTGAATCGCTTCTATTCCCAAAAGCCACCATGTCTGATAGGGCAGCGGCGCCTTAGGCGGCTAGGGTTTCTGCGCCGTCACCCTTAGTTTCTAGGGTTTCCACGCAACGGACTTCATCTTCTTCGGCGTTGGCTAACAACAGCATAGACAACAACCCTATCCGATATTTGCTTGATTTTCAACACCAGCAACGGTAACACACATAAGATCAAAATCGAAAATTTCCCAACAATTAAAGGAAACCCATTCCCCAAATCGATAAATTTTCAATTCACCCATCGGATTCCTTCAATGGAGGCCCCAGGCTCATCGAAGAAGATGATAGCGATGCAGGAGGAGATGGTGGAGGCGAAAGTGCTGCTCATCCTCCTCAACAAATACCAATAGACGGAGCTCTGATGATGGGGATGGAGGAGCGGAGGGGGCGGAGGATCTAGTGATGGTGGTGGGGGAGGCTGATTTATGCTTAATTGTTCTAAATTTTGGGTGTTGCATGTGTGTATTTTAAGATAAATCTTCTGGAAAATGGTGTGTTTTATGGTTTGTTTTATGCTTTGCGGGAGATTTAGGTTTTATAGATGGAAGAGTGCAATTTTGGAGATTTTGGGTTAAGAATGGTGTTTTTAGGCGTACTCTGGTGTGCAGAGCTGAAAAGTCCGCGTCAGAGTAGAAAAGCCCGCGCTGCAGAGCAGAGCAGAGAAGCTCGTCAGAGCAGAGCTGCGAGGATAGCCCTGTAGCAGAGCAGAGCCGTCTTACAGAGTCAGAGCTGAAATCTCCAGAGCTGAACTTCCCTAGCAGAGCTGAAATCTCCAGAGCAGAACAAACTTGTTAGAGCAGAGCTAAATCGACAGAGCTGACTTACGCGCCAGAGTAAACTTGACAGTGCAGAGCTAAATCTACAGAGTCAACATATGCAGAGCTGACTTTACAGAGCTGACTTTTCAGCTCACTCGCCAGGTCAGAACTTTGCAGAGCTGACTTTCATCTCTGCCATGCCTTCGCAGAGCCGAGTTTCCAGAACGTTGCAGAGCTACGATTTTCGCCAGAATAAAAGATAACTTGCAGAGCATGATTTTGATGGACTTACCTTCTCTTACACCATTCTATTCCTTTTAGAGTCCAACTTTACATGGCAAGTTTGATGGTGATCAAGATAGAATTGAAGTCTATAAATAGGGCCATACTTTTCATTATAAATTATCATCCTTTGCCCTAATCTTTAGTTCCCGCTAGGCAGCCAAAGTTTAGGTTTATTGCTTTCTTAGTCTTAGTTTCGATTATTGTTCTTAGTTAATTTAGTATAGTTCTTTTAATTCATGTTTTAGATTAGTTCCCGTTTAGAGTTGTAATTACGTGACAGATTACTTCTCGAGATGATTTACGGTATTTTAATCAAGTTTATTTATTTGCTTTTACTTGCTTTCTTTAAATTACGCACTTTAATTATGCAGTTTAGTTTATGCGTTTTTATCATGCTTTCATTTAAATTATGCAATTTAGTTTCTGCCTAGTTAGATTAGATTAGAAGATTTTAACTAAAGTTATTTAAATTCAACATGCCTAGTTAATTCTGGTGAGGTTTAACGTTCAAACCTATCTAAACTAGTCGGAAAAGGACGTCGGAATCACCTGTATCGCAGTGTGAGAGGGGATTTGCTTGAAAACTTGCAGATGAGATTTCTTAAGGTAAAATTGCATATCAAATATTGGTTTACAGAGCATATTTATAGGATTACATTAGGGCGAAGGGCAAAATGGGCTTTTCGTGTCGTTCACGTACTTCACATGCGGCGTACGTGAACATTTCTCTCTCTACTAACAAACTTTCTAACTATTTTGCACCTTTTTGTTGAACACGTGCTCTTTTCCAGCTCTCATTACTGGTTGTTTTCACTCCTTAAGTCTTCTCCGTATGTTGCTTTTAGCGTTGCACTGTCCTCTCAAGTCTGCGCAGATATTTGGCGGCGCCGCTATCTCTTATGATATGGCTTTGCTTCTTTCGACCCGAGTGGGCTTGGGGTTTAAGCCAGCTTCTTTCTTAATCTGCGCCGACATTGATCATCGCCGTTGTGTTATTTCGGCGATCGTGTGGTGTATTCACGCTTCTTGGGCCGAGTGTGTCCCGGGGCTAAGTCGGCGCCGCTATCCTTGTTCGGGGTAGGATGGCTGATGGGATCCTTACTCCTCATCAGCTACTCCCCCCCTAGTCTACGAAAAAGAGAGCTTTGAATTTTCGTAGATGTTCTTGAAATCAGGACTCCCCTATTCTAGTTTACGCCGACTTATATTGGAACTGCTACTTTGCTTTGATCGTTGTGTAACACGGCTCTGCTCTTCCGAGTCAGGTGTGCTTAGAGCTTGGTTCAATTCCTTTCTCGACCAATGATGCCTTAGATCTACGCTATTTTCTTGTCAAATATGTCTTCTGGGCCGAATATGTTGATTTCTTCTACGCGGCGCAGGCTTTAGTCGGCGTCGATTCTCTGGTATTTCTGGGGTGAGAGGTTTTTGGATTTCTTTTTGTAATTGTATCGAGCGTTTGGTGCTTTCTTGTCTTCGTAGGGTTTCTTTCCTCTGTCCATGACGTCTTGTCATTTAATGACTGACACTTTTGTTATTCCCCGTGCACGTCCTTTCACAGACCCAGACTCGATCTGCACCCTCCCTTTTCAACCGCCATTTTCGTGATTAAATTTGGACCCTTAGTTTTTAACCCTAATGATTTCCCTCCTTTTCTGTCTCTTCGAATCCATCTCCTCTATAAATGTTTGTTCTTTCTCCTTTTCCTTATTCTCTTTCTTCCTTCACTCTTCTGTGTTCTTCGTTTTTTCTGTTTCAGTTTCTCCTCTCTCCCCGCCGGTTGTTCCCCTTTCTCTTCTCGCCCTCCCTGTCGCTAGGTTTAACCAGGTATCTCTTCTCTCCTTCCTCTAGCTTTGCGATATTTTACTTTTTCCTTTTGACGGTTTCTTCATCCCCCTTCCTTCCCCCTTTCTTGTTTCGTGCTGTTTTCTTGTTTGCAACTTTGCATTATCCATGGCTGCTTCGTCTGGCCTCCCCCAATCCACTTTGTCTACCTGATCCATGAAGATGATAAGGGATGCCCTTCGTATCGATGTTGGTGATTCGGATTACAAAGTCCGGATCCAGAATCCTGCTGACCCTGATTCCGACATGCCTAATACCTTTCGAGGCATTAATCCCGATGTTGTTCCGATCTGGGTCGATCAAGTTGATGCTGGACTGCGCATCCCTCCTTCTCCTTTTCTAATTGAACTATGTAATTTGTATGGCATTCCCTTTTTTCAACTTTCTCCTTCTTCTATTCGTCGAGCCCACGTGCTACATATAGTCTGCGCCGCTAACAATTATCCCTACAGCGCTGCCCTATTCCATAAGACCCATGTTCTGAAACGAACAGGGTCCCATTATAATTTCACCTCCAAGGCTGGGGGTTATATGGCTTTTATGAAAAAGATGACTTCTTTAGACAAAGATTTCCAAGATAAATATTTCTTTGTCCAAACCCGAAATGGTACTTGGCCAGACATTATCGGCGCCGATGCCCAACTTCAATGGCATGAGACTAAGCACCTCACCCCTTCTAGTTCTGCGCGTGTAACTGATATTGAAGATATTCTTCTGACACGGTTGGCCGAGGCCCGGGTCAAGGAAGTTTTAGACGTGAAGGTGCTGGTGACTAGACCCTCTGTCCTGGCCGGTGCAGGCTTATTCTCCCGCTACCCCCCTATCTCGCGAGGGTATTAAATGTGTCTTAACATTAATATTTGTCATGTTTTGTTCTTACGTTAGTCCCTCTTTCTTGTGCATGTTGGATTTGTTCTTTGGATTGTGTTTCTGATGTGCTTTCCGTTTTGTTTGCTATGAGTTAGGTATGGATACGTGGAAGACCCCATCAGTCGGTGTCATTGATAGCTTCAATTTTTCTCAGAGTGGTGCTGTTGAACCATCTTCGGCTGCGCAGACTGTAGGCAGCGCCGCGCAAGCCATTGCCGCGGGATCTTCCGGCTCTCGACGCCCCCAGCTTCGCGATGGAGATATCGGAAATGTGGAAGAGGATGATCCTCCAGTTCTGAAGAAACGAAAAGGTGTTTCGGCTAAGAGGCAATTGCAGCAGAAGAAAAAGAAAACCACGACGTCTGCGGCGCAGCCGGAAACCGTCGTATTGTACTCAGAGGATGCTACCTCCTCTGCTCAGATGCCTGTTTCTCCTGTTGTTGGGGTGTCTTTTGGAGCGGGGATCGCCCCTCGTGTTCTTGGCGATCTAACTGGTGAAGAGTGTCGATCTCAAATGATCGCCCAGATTGCCCCTGCTGATCTTCAAGCTCAGGAGTCCTTAAACCGCCAGCAGATGGCAGATGGCCTTGTGATGACGATTGAGAAGGTGGGCTCATTTTCGTTTATTCCATTTTCGCTTTTTAGATGTGTATTCCCTAAGTTCCTTTGTTATTTCATCTGCGCAGGCCAGAGTTGAATGTTTGGCCGTTGTTCAAAGTCTTCTTCGTGCAGAGGGCGAGGTCCAGACCAAAGATAAGGAGTTCCTAGCGGCGCTGGCCCGATGTACTACTGCTGAGGAGGAAGCTCGCCGTTTGCGAGAGGAAAACGAGAAATTGAAGGCTGAGAGGTTGTCCGTTGATACGGAGCTGGTTCGGGTTCAGGGAGAGTTAGCGCGCGTGAAGCATGAGAATGAAAAAGAACTTGCAGCCGCCGCCCAGGATCATGCGGGGAAGTTGGCTGCCCTCAAGCAGGAGATCGTGGCGAATGAAAACGCGGCTTTTCAGAATGGCATTAAGCAACACCGGCTGCGCTATTTTCTTTCCCCGGAGGGTCATGCGTTCTTGCGTATCATGTTGCAAGAAACTATCATCGCATTCACCTGTACCCCTGAATTGCTGACTGCTGCTGCCCCAGCGTTGAAATGGCTTGTCAAGGAGTCTACCCAGCTTACTCTTAACTTGATTCAAGCTTCTCCCGAGCAGAGAGCCTTGTGCGAAAATGACGCGGTGTTGCATGCCATCGATTCCAATGCTCTTGGAAAAATTTTGGGTATCCGCGCTGATTCGCCACCGACTCCCGAGTGGTGGTTCCCTATTGTAGACAAGGCCATCAACTTGTTTGTGATGGGCCGTGGTGCTAACCCTCCGCCTACTCTGCCTGCTCGTCCCTTTATCAGGACGCCTTATATGGATGAGATTCGCTCTCGTATCCTCTCAGTCCGGGGTAACTACCCGGGTGGCGGAGTGTTCTATGAGCCAGCTCCTGTGATCGTGGCGGCGCCGGCTTCTATCGCGCCGGTACCTCCGCAACCCGAACCTTCCGGTGGGGACAGCGGTGGCAACACAGATGAAGAGATACAGATAGACAAGCCCCCAACTCCACCTTCCGACCCTTAGATGCTAGAACACTCCCTCTTCTGATTTTGTGGACTCCGTGTATTTGTAATGGGAACTTCGTATGAATCTTGGTACTTTGTAATTTGTTTGGCTCCCGTATGAATCTTTCCTTCTTGGTATCTCTTTCACTATTTCTTGTTTGGTTTTTTTTTTTTGTAAATGTTGTGTGTTACTCGTAAATTCTCTGTTGTTATTGCGCAATGATATTTCTCGAATCAGATTATTCCCTGAATGACAACTAGGCCCGTAATCTTGGTTGGTGCTTTACACCCCCATGTTCGTCAGAATGTTCGGACTCGCGGTTCAACCATGGAAATCTTGGCTGATTCTCTAGACAAAATATTTGTCTGCGCAGACTCGAGGCCTCGTTCTGCGCTGACTGGGGGACCTGGATCATCGTGTTTTAAACCTTGCAGTTAATGCCTCAGCCGCTACCAATGATATCCTCGTATTACCTTAGACTTTGCAATTCACATCTTGTATTGTGCAGTTAATGTCTTAGGCCTTGCAATTTATAGTTTATCGTATGCAATTAATGCCCTTATTTCGTGATTGATGCTCTTGTGGTCATCGTCCCATATTCTTATTTGTTGATCAATCGCCTCGAATCCTAGGGGTGACGTTTTGAGTGAAATCGACAGCAGCAGCGCAGATGAGCTCTTGCTAATAGTGGCCTCCTCGTGCGATCCACTGTTTGATATTTCTATGATTACTGCCCTTGTCGTGTAACTTGTGCCGTGAATTTGTGCAATGAATGCCCTCGTTGTGCAATTTATGCCTTGAATTGTGCAATTTATGCCTTCGTTGTGCAATTCATGCCCTCGTCGTGCAATTTATGCCTTGAATTTGTGCAATTAATGCCCTTGAATTTGTGCAATTAATGCACTCGTCGTGCAATTTATGCCTTGGATTGTGCAATTTATGCCTTGAATTGTGCGATTTATGCCTTGAGTTTGTGCAATTAATGCCCTCGTCGTGTAATTTATGCCTTGGATTGTGCAATTTATGCCTTGAATTGTGCAATTTATGCCTTGAATTTATGCAATTAATGCCCTCATCGTGCAATTTATGCCTTGGATTGTGCAATTTATGCCTTGAATTGTGCAATTTATGCCTTGAGTTTGTGCAATTAATGCCCTCGTCGTGCAATTTATGCCTTGGATTGTGCAATTTATGCCTTGAATTGTGCAATTTATGCCTTGAATTTGTGCAATTAATGCCCTCGTCGTGCAATTTATGCCTTGGATTGTGCAATTTATGCCTTGAATTGTGCAATTTATGCCTTGAGTTTGTGCAATTAATGCCCTCGTCGTGCAATTTATGCCTTGGATTTGTGCTTGTGTCGTCTTCTTAACCTGTGTTGTAAATTACGTTGAAGAAAACATAAAAGGCGAATTTCCCCTAAAACCATAGATCTTTATTGATGACGACCATGGCCCCAGACCTCATTAAAACCCCTGTGGGGAAAAAGAGTATCTGGTCTACATAATGATGGGACATGAATAAGATTCACACATAGAATTTCTTGAGGTGATTGATGTTCCACGGCCTCTCGAAAACTCTCCCCTCCTGATCAGACAGATGATAGGCTCCGCCCTTTAAGACCTCGGTGATGATATATGGTCCTTCCCAGTTAGCTTCAAATTTCCCGGTAGCTTTCAGAGCATCCGCGCGCTTGAGTACTAGATCGCCTTTCTGGAATCGGCGCTGCTTGACCTTCCTATCATACCCTGCTTTAATGATGCTTTTGTACTTGGCAGCCTTGACCTGGGCTTCTTCTCGCTTTAGATCTATGAGGTCCAGTTCAAGCCTGCGCAGTTCTTCATTCTGCACCGGATCATATGTACAAATCCGATGTGATTCTAACCTTACCTCTGCTGGAATGACCGCATTTGAGCCATAAACCAAAGTGAACGGGGCTTCACCTGTGGCTGTTTTGGGACTGGTACGCAGCGCCCACAAGACCGTGTCCAATTCCTCTGCCCATCGTCCCCTGCTTCTTTCTAGTCTTTTCTTGATTCCCTCGCAGATAGTGCGGTTAGCCAGCTCGACTTGACCATTGGCTTGGGGATGGGCTACTGAGACGAATCTCTGCTCGATGTCCATCCTTGAACAAAAATCCTCGATTCTTTGACTAGTGAACTGTGCTCCATTATCTGATATTAGAACTCTGGGCACCCCGTATCTGCAACAGATATTTTTCCAGATGAATTTTTCGACGGTGGTCTCATCCACCCTTGTTACAGCCTCTGCCTCCACCCATTTCGAGAAATAGTCTACTGCCACTATCAAGAAACATTTTCCTCCCGGCGCTGTTGGCAGTTTACCCACGATATCAATTCCCCATTTGTCGAAAGGATACGCCGAGTACATCACCCCCATTTCTTCCCCCGGGACGTTAATCCTTGGCGCATGTCTTTGGCAAGATTCGCACTTCTTTACATAAGCTTTGGTATCCCTGTCGATGCCAGGCCAGTAAAAGCCTGCTCTGATGATTTTTCTGGTCAGGTCTTTGTATCCTGCATGGTTTCCACAGCATCCCTGATGGATTTCCTTTAGGGCGAATTCTGCCTCCTCCGCTGATAAGCATTTAAGGAACGGGTTCGTGAAAGATCTCTTATAAAGCTGGTTGTTGATCAAACAGAAGTTTTCATATCTAGCGTATTTTGCTGTGTCTCCCTCCATTCTTTCTCCCGTACGTAAGAAATGAATAATTGGGACTCGCCAATCATCCCCCACTTCGACGGTGCAGACTTGAGTCCCTGGGCTCTTCTTTGGTTCAAACAAGAGTATGATTTCGTCATTCCACGATTGTTCAACGGCGCTGGCCATCCTCGCTAGCAAGTCAGCCCTTCGATTTTCTTCCCGGGGTACTTGTATTATTTTCAATTCTTCAAACTTTTCCTTGAGCTGCTGCATCCTATCATAGTAAGCTCGCATTCTGTCATCACGAACCTCACATTCGCCTCTCAACTGCTGGGCTACCAATTGCGAATCGGTCTTGATTATTGCTGTGTCTGCTCTGAGCTCCTTCAAGATATGGGCAGCCCTTATCACTGCTTCATATTCTGCCTCGTTATTTGACAGCTTGTCCTCAAACTTGATCACAAACTGGTAGGTTCCATCCTCTGGCGATTCAATGTATATTCCGACTCCACACCCCTCTTTGGTGACGGAACCGTCGACCTGCGCCGTCCATGGTCCTCGCAACGGCCATCTCGTGGTCTCTTGAATGAAGTCAGCTAGGGCCTGTGCCTTAATGGTTGTACGCGGTTCGAACGCCACGTCATATTCGCCCAGCTCAATGGCCCATTTTACCATTCTCCCTGCGAGGTCTGGCCTCCCCAGGATTTGTTGAAAAGGCAACGCTGTTCTGACGATAACTTTGTGTGACAGAAAGTATGGGCGCAACTTTCTTGCCGTGATCATGATAACATAAGCTGTTTTCTCCACTGCGGTGTATCTGATCTCCGCTCCTTGGATGATTTTGCTCACGAAATAAACTGGTTTCTGCGTACCCCCTTCCTCCCGCACTAGCACAACGCTCAAAGATTCTACCCCCACCGAAGTGTATAGATATAGTGGTTCCCCCGGTATCGGTTTGGTCAAGACGGGTAGTCCTTTGAGATATTCTTTGAGGTCTTCAAAGGCTTGGTGGCACTCGCTACTCCACTCGAATCGACTTTCCTTTCTCAAAATTTTGAAGAAGGGCAGACTTCTTTCTGCTGACCTCGATATGAACCGACTTAGTGCAGTTATTCGTCCGTTCAATGTTTGTATCTCTTTGACGTTCCGCGGCGCCGTCATGTCAATAATAGCTCTAACTTTGTCTGCATTCACTTCTATCCCCTCAGGCGTAACCTTGTATCCCAGGAATTTCCCCGACTGCACCCCGAAGGTACATTTAGCCGGATTGAGCATGAGCTTGTATCTTCGTATCACCGAGAAGATTTCCTCCAAGTTGTCCGCATGTGTGCGTGCTTCAGTGCTGCGTACCAGCATGTCATCTACATAGACTGACACATTTTTTTTCAATTGATCTTTGAAGATTCTATCCATCATTAGCCCCAGCGTTTTTTAGTCCAAATGGCATACTCACATATGCGAAGATCCCTACGCAGACTGCGAATGTTGTTTTAATAACATCGTTCTTATACATCTTAACCTGATGGTATCCTTGGTAAGCATCCATCATTGACAAAAGTTCGCATCCTGATGTTGCGTCTACTAACTGGTCAATCCGTGGCAATGGGTAACAATCCTTTGGACAAGCTGCATTGAGGTCCCGATTGTCCACACACATCCTCCAAGTCTTATCGTTCTTTTCCACCATGACAGCGTTTGACACCCAGTCCGGGTATTGCACTTCTATGATATGTCCCGCTTCTAATAACGCCTGTATCTGCTCTCGAATAGCAGCATCCTTTTCAGTACCGAAGTGTCTCGTCTTTTGCTTGACTGGCTTGATCGTGGGGTCCACGTTCAAACGATGCTCGGCTAGCTCTCTGTCGATTCCTTTCAGGTCCGCCGTAGTGAACGCGAATACGTCAGCGTTTCTGCGCAGGCAGGCTATTACTTTTCTTTGCAATTCTGGCTCCATATGTGCCCCGATTTTGGTGGTAAATCCCTCCTTATCCTTGAAAAGCTCAATAACCATGCACGTATCATTGGTAGTGACGAGGGGTGTTTTATCATTTCTCCCTTGCAGCTCTGCGATCTCTCTCCGCTCGGGCTCTGAAGCCGTGATCACTCTAATTTTTCCCTTCTTGCTTACCTCTACTTGGTGTACTGACCTTTCTCGCTTTTGTCCGGAGTATTGAGTTAATACTTGTACATGGCATTTCTTCGACACAGCCTGGTCTCCCCACACTTCACCAATTTTGCCTCCTTCCAAGGGGAACTTCATCTTCAAGTAAAGAGTAGAGATGATTGCTTTAAAAGAGTTCAGCACCGGTCTCCCAAAGATCATGTTGTAAGAGGGTTTCGGTGCGTCGATGACCAAGAACTTGACCATTCGGGTCTTTTTTCCCCATGGTTGCCCTATCGTCATTGGCAACTCAATTATTCCCACTGGTAGGACTGATTCCCCTGAAAACCCATAAAGAGGAGCCACAGCGGGCTCTAACTTAGCCTCCAAACCCATTGCCTGCCAGCACTCTAGATATAAGATATTGACGGCGCTGCCTGAATCAACAAAGATGCGGTGTACCAATACGTTGGCCACATTGGCAGAAAAAACCAAGGCGTCGTCATGAGGATAGAATAAAGACCTAGCATCCTTTGGTCCAAAGGATATTATCGGTTCGTCGGGCGCGGTGTTGATTGTCATGACAACTTTGTCATAGTATCCAGATCTGACCGTGCGGGCCAATTGTTTTTTGGCCCTGTTAGATGTTGGAATATTATTTTCTCCTGTAATCATGTGTACCTCTCTATCATACTGGGCGTGGTTTGCGGGGTTGTGTCTGTCCTGGCTATCTCGCCTATGATTTCTTTTTTCCCTTCTCTCCTCATGTCTGTGTCTTCTTTCCCTGTTCTCATGGTCGTGGCGGGTGTCATCCCGTCGGCGCCGCTCATCCTCCCTACGTTCATCGTAACGGTTCTCTCTATATGAGCCTCGTGGTCTTTCTATGAATTGATCTAGGAACCCTTTCCTGACCAAAATTTCCAGCTGATGTTTCAAATGTCCGCACTCGCGGGTGAGATGACCGTAACGGTTGTGATATTCACATAACAAATTGTTCCTGCCTGGGGCTGGGGCTCCGGGTTGGTAATCCTTTGGAGCTCTGAAATAATTCTCTTCTTTGATCTGATGGAAAATTTCGTCTATGTGACGATTCCATTGAGTTGGATTTTGTAAATCATCTCGGTAACCCCCGCGCTCTTCCCTCTTCTCTGTCTGCGCCGTGATTAATGAGCCTGCTCCAGCTTCGATGGCCCTTGTTGGGATTCTGGGAGGTAAACCTCGGTAGGGATTTCTCGGGATGTATTTTTCTCCAGCGTCTGCGCTGTCCTGCTTCTTAGGTTTGAGCTTATCGGCCTCTGCCTTCCTTGCCATTTTAGCGTCTTCCAGTTGGAGGTATCCCGGTATTATTGTCATGATGTCTTCGAAACTAGTGGGCGGCTTGATCTGGAGTGCCTCAAAGAGCGGGCCTTATTTTAACCCTCTAGCGAAAGCATACCACTTAATCTGAGATTCGGCGTCTGGTATGTCTAACGCGATTGTGTTAAATCGTGCCACATATTCCCGAAGTGTTTCTTGTGGTTCCTGCCTGATGTCCATCAAGGAAATTGGTGTTTTCCCAACCCGCTTCGCGCTGGCAAACTGTCTCATGAATATGAGATGAAGATCATCGTATGAGTATATAGAATTATTTCTCAGATTGTGGAACCATCGCTGGGCCATGCCCGATAGAGTCGTGGCGAAGATCCTGCATTTGATTCCCTCCCCATACTGATGTAGCGCCGCCAGCCCCTCGAAACGAGCTATATGCACCTCCGGATCTGTGGTGCCATCATAATCCAATGAGATGGGGCGGTAATTTGCTGGTAGGGGTTCCAACAATATTTCCTCCGAGAAAGGGCTCTTGTGCATGGGTGTTGATATAGGGATGTCGGAGTGGTGTCCCTCCCGGTCTCTTGTGAATATGGTATCATTCGGCCTGCGCCGACTTCTTTTGAGGAGCTCCCTCCGGGGCTCTTCAGGTCTCAGTCCGTGCTGGTCGGGGAATTTGTTCACCTCTGTGTTATGATCGTGCTCCCTGAGTTCTGTCTCCAGACTTTTCAGCTGGTCTCGGAGGAAAGATACTTTTTCCTTCAGCCTGTCATTGTCCTTGTGTGCACCTAAGCTGCGCTGCGGAGTGGTCCCACTGGTTGAATCAGTCACATCTTCGATCTGGACACTGTTCGTAACAAACTTCCGCTTGTTCTTTCCTCATTCTTCTCCTCTGTCTATTCCTGTTTGAGCGGCCATCGCTGTCTCTCCTCCTTCTGCCTGCGCAGGCGCGGTTGCTGCTTTCTGAGCAGCTATGATTCCCTCTGGTGAGACTGCTGGCTGAGTAATGCCCATTAAAGAGCGAATAGTTGCATAGTTGAGCATAGCCAAAACTTGGTCATTGATAGGGACATTGGTTGGCCCTGGTGCTGTAGTGATAGTTGCCACGGCGGGCACATTTGCTCCCATATTAGATTGTACAGAAGCAGGGATCATGTTGTTGATCGTAGTGAAACCCGGCGGCGTAAGCCCAGTCAAGTCGACTCCCTTAGTCGATGTGTCGTCAGTAGGTTTGTCAGATGTGTTCCCTGCAGCGGCTTCGAAATCCTTGTTTAGATCCTTGCAGTGTTGATGAGTTGCCATTGTAAAGTACCTGTTCACTGTATCGCAGTAAGATAAGAAATAATGAGTCAAGGTTGGAGAAGTATACCGGCGCAGGCGGGCTGCGCAGATGTCGCTGTGTTATATCGGAGGTAGGTGGGCCCATAAATATTCCAATAAAAGATAAGCCCCAGAAAAACCCACGAACTTCGGCCCATGGAACGATTCTCGATTAAATGTACGGACATCCATAGATAGAAAGGAATTTATAGAAATCCTCTTTGCAGTTCTTTCTGAGATGAACATCCCCCTCTTCTAGGAAATAAACCCAGAAAAAAGGTGAAACAGAGTTCCCGTCGTTCATAGTTAGGTAAAGGACATTTCCGCAACGGAAGGTCCTCTCCGGTAGAAAAATGCTCTCGGAGAAGCACAAAGGTTAGCCAAAATAAACAGTGGAACGTCAGAAACACAGAAAGGGAGTTACCTCTCTGTATCGCGCCGGGAATGCATCAAAATTAAGCAAGTAACATTAATGCACAACACGTATAGAAAAGTTCAAAAATTCAAAAACAGCACAGTTCCCAAAGAAAAATTCAAAAATGGCACAGTTCCCAAAAAATATTTGAATAAACCGTCTCCTTCCCCTGCTATTTCCCCTTCATTCATGCAAGGTGACAAAGGCCACCAAGATTCCGAAAATCCAGTGGATTGCCGATACACACAACAAACATACATATCACCCATTATAAACGCAAAATAAGCCACGTTTAAACATTTATGCACAAATCACTTGATTATTCCATCCATTTCTACGTATAAACCTCAAATGCGGTAAAGTATAGCCATAAACGCAGGCTTGGTAACGAGACCCCCCTTCTTCCCTTTGATTTATGCCAGGATGAACAGATCTAAACCGAATATGGACAAGGACACTCAGACACTCTCTCAAATCTCACGCCTTAGCCCAGAGATTCCCACAGACGGCGCCAGTTGGTGAGGTTTAACGTTCAAACCTATCTAAACTAGTCGGAAAAGGACGTCGGAATCACCTGTATCGCAGTGTGAGAGGGGATTTGCTTGAAAACTTGCAGATGAGATTTCTTAAGGTAAAATTGCATATCAAATATTGGTTTACAGAGCGTATTTATAGGATTACATTAGGGCGAAGGGCAAAATGGGCTTTTCGTGTCGTTCACGTATTCCACATGCGGCGTACGTGAACATTTCTCTCTCTACTAACAAACTTTCTAACTATTTTGCAGCTTTTTGTTGAACACGTGCTCTTTTCCAGCTCTCATTACTGGTTGTTTTCACTCCTTAAGTCTTCTCCGTATGTTGCTTTTAGCGTTGCACTGTCCTCTCAAGTCTGCGCAGATATTTGGCGGCGCCGCTATCTCTTATGATATGGCTTTGCTTCTTTCGATCCGAGTGGGCTTGGGGTTTAAGCCAGCTTCTTTCTTAATCTGCGCCGACATTGATCATCGCCGTTGTGTTATTTCGGCGATCGTGTGGTGTATTCACGCTTCTTGGGCCGAGTGTGGTGTATTCACTCCTCATCAAATTCCTTTACTTTAAGTTGGTTTAATTTTGCCTAGGGTTTTATAGCTTAATTTGCCTAGATAATTATTTAATTTAAGTTTCTAGTTAAGTTTACTTTTCCCAGCTTTAGATAATTTTACAGCTTTAAATCTTTAGTTAATAGTTTTCTTGTGACATAATTAATTGCCCTTAAAGATCTTCCTTGAGAGACGACATTGGGTTAGCTTACCACTGCTAGGATGTCCTTGTTCTATTGCAAGTCAACTTAGAGGTGTTTAGGTTGAGTCAATTTTTTGGCGCCGTTGCCGGGGAAGGTTTTAGGCGTTTAATTGTGTCACTTTTCTTTTTGTCTTTACTTGCTTTCTTTACTTTACGTTTTATTTTTACTTTTCTTTCTGCCGATGCGTTCAATCCGTTTGCTTAGTGTTGTGCATGCAGGGACACCGTAGTCTTAAAGGCAAACTTGTGTCTCCGTTGCATAGCACGAGCGAAGGAATTTTCAGGAAAAACAGCTGCAAAGGTGTTTTTGCAGAGGACAGAGCAGACAATTCTGAGTCTGATTCTTCAGAGCAGCCCACAAAAGAGGAAGATAAGCCTACAGAGCTGCCAGCGAACTCTGACTCTGACTCTTCAGAGCAGCCCGCAGAAGAGGAAGTCAGCTCTGACTCTGACCGTGCAGAGCAGACCATAGACACGGCAGAGCAGAACACCAATGCGAAGGAGGAAGCCAGCTCTGACCTCTCTGACCGAGCAGAGCAGAACACAAACAAGGAAGAGATGGCGCAAAACATGGAGTACATGGGAGATTTCACCAGGCCCGTTATCGGAGACACCAACACTTCGGCTATTGTGCTTCCCACCGCCGTCAGAAATTACAATCTAAAGCCGAATGATTCAAGTCTTCTACCTCTGTTCCATGGGATACCGAGTGAAGATGCCCTACAATTCATCCGTGATTTTTGCACGCAAGTTCAAACCATTCCATTGCTGAATCTCACGGAGGACCAACTAAAGCTCAAGTGCTTTCTCTATGCACTTAAAGATTGGGCGAGGACATGGATGCTAACTCTGCCGCCCAACTCCATTATCACTTGGGGAGAAGCTTGTGAGAAGTTCATGCTAAAGTACTATCCCAGCCACAAGACTCAGGAGCTCAGGTCGCAAATCATGGAATTCACCCAAGGAATGGACGAGTCCTTTCATGAAGCTTGGGAAAGATTCCAAGAACTCCTCCACCAGTGCCCGCAACATCAATTTTCCAACGTGATGTTGATGCAATTTTTCTACGATGGGTTAGTGCAAACTGCTCAATTTATGGTGGACAGCACTACCGGATGGAACATAGCTCGGAAGACTGTGGCAGAGCTTAAGGAAATATTCAAAACATTAGCGGAGAGCTCTCAACAAAAGTTGGTCCGTGGAAAGAGAGTTGAGGCCAGCGCTGTGACAGATTAGTTTGAGATGCAGAAACAATTGGCCTCAATTATGCGAGATGTGCAGCAAATGAAGATGGGAAGAATGGAACCGCCCCTTGCCCCTATGCAAAATGTACAGCCTTGTGGGATTTGTGGTGATTTCAGCCACGGAGTTGATCAATACAATAGAATAGGCGAGTTCACACCTGAAGGGCAGGCTGAAGTCCACTCTGCGCAAGGATTGCAGAGCAGACCAGACGGGCAGAGCAGACTGCAGTATGGGCAGAGCTATAACCAAGGCCAACAGAATTTCGCTGGTGCCTGGAGAGGACAACAGCCCTATACACCGCAGCCTAACTACTCCCAACAATACCCTCCAGGGTATCAACAGCAAGGGAACTTTCAGCGCACTCAACAATTCCAGAATGCACAACAAATTCCAACACAAAAACAGTCTCTGGAGGACACGCTGCAGGCTTTTATGGAGGTTAGCAAGCAGAGCATGGAGTCTCAGGCTGCCACTATCAAACGCCTTGAGACCACTGTGGGGCAACTGTCGGGCGCTCTGGATCAGCTACAGCAGCAGCAGTCCGGGAAAACAAAGCAGGCGCTAGCTCTGGCAAGGATGCCAGAGCAGACTAGGATGACAGCTCTGACTAGGCAGTCAGAGCAAATGAGAGCGTCAGAGCAGAGAAGACCATTAGAGCAGAGAAGAGGGCCAGCTCTGACTTGGCAGACAGAGCAGAAGAGAAGGGTGACAGAGCAGAGAAGAGCGCCAGAGTTGATAAGGCCAGAGCAGAAACTTCACAAATCAAGTACGCCATATCAACACCGAAGCCCAGTCCGCATCTGCCACCATCAATTGTTGATCCAACCCAACCATTACCAAAGAAAGAAGATCTGGGGAGTTTTATTATTGGTATTGGTTTGGGTCGAGCTGGAGAATTCACGGGCATGTTAGACTTGGGTGCGGCAGTCAATTTGATGTCGTATGCTATTTTTCAGAAATTGGGCAGGAAGGAAGAGGAGCTTAAAAGCACGAATACAAGACTTCAACTAGCTGATGGAGCAATTAGTAGCACTCGTGGTCTTTTAGAAGATGTTGAAGTCATGGTGAGAGGAATCACGGTGCTAGCCGATTTTATTGTGCTCGAGGCAGGGCAAGGTATTATAGGAGAGAATGGGCAACTTGTTCTACTTGGCCAGCCTTTTATGGCTTCTACCCAGACGCGCATTGATGTGGGTTCTGGAACTTTGAGCATGGCCGGGTCTGGTAGATCGGTAACATTCTCCATTTTTAATAAAAAGCCTGTTATTTCTAACTCTTCAATGCATATCTGTTCTCTTGTTGAGATTGCTGACCATGAGGAAGAAGTAGAAATTTTCAGAGCTAACTGTCTTTCGCCAGCTCTGCCAAGCGCTCTAGCTCTGACTGTTCCGCTAGCTCTGCCCGTTCCGCCAGCTCTGACGATTCCAGTTCTGACGTTGGACGCCAGAGCAGAAAGCATTCTGCCAGCTCTGACTACTTCAGCTCTGCCGTTGGAGGACAGAGCAGAAATTCTTCCGCCAGCTCAATCGAGCCCAGCTCTGAACAGTGCGCTAGCTCTGAACAGCATATGCCAAGATTTTGTTGATGCGAATTTGATGAGCACCAGCCCGGAAGAGGATGAAATTATACAGGATTTTCTTAACAATCTACTGGATTAGGAGGCCATTGAAGACGTGTTCTTGGCCAAGCTTCCACTCGACGTAAATGCAGTGAAAGAACTTCCAACCGCTTTAAAAGAAGAGGCTGAAGTTGAAGAAGAACGGGTTGATGTGCTGAAAGATAAGGAGGTAATTGTGCAAAGATTGCAGAATGTGCCGCTCTTGGAGGAGAGATCTCGACCTAGCTCTTGGTTCGAGAGAGTAATGAATGCGATGAGCTCTGCTTGCTCATTAAGAGGACCCGCAGCTGAACTGGAGGATGACGTGCTTTCACAAGGACTAATTCAGCTGACGTTTCATGGTGATTTTGGTTAAGGGTTCCTCTACGTCGGGCTGGCGACTTTAAAACTAGCGCTTGGTGGGAGGCAACCCACCGTTGGGTTGGTTTTTGTGTTTTTGTTTTCTTATTCTTTGTTTCTCGTTTTTGTTTTGTATTTTTCTAAGTTTTGGTTGCTTGTGCGGATACTTTAATTTTTTGGGTGTTGATGTCTTTGTTTTCAGCGTTGCATTTTCCACTCTGCAGACGCCAGCGCTGAAAAGGCCAGCTCTGAACTGGCCAGTACTGAATTCCACTCTGAAGACAGCGCTGCACTTCTACTCTGACTCTGCCGTGCAGAGTCAGAGCTGAATTCCACTCTGCAGTAGACCACAAACTCCACTTTTCACCGCCTCTCACAGAGCTTCTGCTTTTCAATGCCGATAATCAGGGACGCTTTTCTAACTCTTCTTATTTCTTTTGTGCCCTGAGGACATGGTATGTTTTAAGTGTGGGGGGGTGTCTTGTTGTGTTTATGTTTTCAATTGGGCGAGATTGATCTTTCTATGCTTAGCTTGTTCTTTGAAACTTGCTAATTTTTATGAATTTGTGGAAGAGAACATGGTTTTCGATGTGAATTTCGGGATTGTGAACGAATGGTGGTTATTCTTGTTTTACTTTTGATATACGTTTCTTGTTTGTGCAAAGAATTTTGAGTTTTGTTGCAACATGATTGTAAGTAAGTAAAACATGATTTATCCGGTAGATGCTAGAAGGAGTGTTGTCATTGTGATTGCCTACGATCATATCCTTATCTGTGAAAAATGCTGGAAACCAGCTTTGAAATTGCCAGCTCTAAAACATCTGGCCAGTTCTGAAACATGACAGCTCTGAGTCTATGCTCCTCTAGTCCAACTATGAGCATTGGAAACCACGTGAAAAGACTTTGGATTACATCCAAATGGTTTTTATTTCATGAATTATGGCTCAACTATCGAAAACTTTAAGCACACAAAGTGTGAACAATGGTGATATTGATTATAAAGGCGATCACATTAGGGAATTCACTTCTAGCGGAGAATTGGGTCTGATCGAATTACTTGCATTACCGTTTTATTGCTTCATAAACTTTGAGTTACTTGCATGATCGAGAGATGTGTGTTGATTGTAAAATTTTGAATTGACTTTGTGAATGTTGGATGGAAATTAGCATTGTTGAAATCAATCTCTTCTTAGGATTCATACGGATTTTGCTTGAGGACAAGCAAAAGGCTAAGTGTGGGGGGAGGGTTGATTTATGCTTAATTGTTCTAAATTTTGGGTGTTGCATGTGTGTATTTTAAGATAAATCTTCTGAAAAATGGTGCGTTTTATGGGGCCGATGGAGAAAGAGGTGTGGTGGTGGAGAAGGGCGGCAGGGCGACGGCAGAGAAGACTTGGAGAGGCTGAGTGGAGCTCTGGTGATGGCGCTAGAGGAGCGAAGGGGGCGGCGGATCTGGTGATGGTGGTGGGGGAGGCCGATGGAAAAAGAGGTGTGGTGGTGGAGAAGGGCGGCAGGGCGACGGAGGGGGAGGCGGTGGCTCTGGAGATGATGGTGGGGGAGGCCGGTGGAGAAAGAGGTGTGGTGGTGGAGAAGGGCGGCGGGGCGGCGGCAGAGAAGACTTGGAGAGGTGAGAACTGTGTTTTTCGTTTTAGGGAATTATTTTTTTATTTTTATTTTATATGTGTCAATTTTTAGTCATAGTCGGCGCCATGTCAGCTTGTAATTGCCAACTCAGATCGGAGCATCACCGAAGGTAAAAATCATGGCAAAATTGATCAGTTGGTTAAGTTCAGGAAAAATTTGATAAAAAAAAAGAAGTTTATGAAAAACTTGAAAATCGGCCCAAAGTTCATGATTTTTCACGTAATTAATCAAAAAAATTAATAATTATGTAAAAATTCATAAACTTTGACGTTATTTGCCTTAAAATAAACACAGTAACTTTTATTGGAAAATGGAATCTTTTCAATCACCAGTCACGTTTAAAACGGCCATGTTGTCATCTGTCGTAAGACAGAGGTACAGATACATACGATACGAGTATATGTATATACAAATACACGAACACACACAGAGAAAGAGAGACGCACACAAGAGTTCCTCCTCTTCGAGTCTGTGAGGGCAGGGCAGCACACGCAATTATTGCGCTGATCATGGAAGAGTTTCTGGAGCAATGCCAACAGTCCGGTGATGCAGCCTACAGTGCGTTACGATCACTCCTGGAGCGCCTCGAGGACCCGGCTACCCGAACCGAAGCCCGGATCTTCCTGTCGGAGCTCCAGAAACGTTTCAGCTCTAAGGAAGACTCCGACCGCTGCCTCCGGACTTACCATTTCCAAATTCAGGACATTTACGTCGAGCAATATGAAGGTATACGCTCTATATACGTGTAGATGTACGTGTATTTATTTGCTGTATGAGTATATCATTATACAGTCGCTTCGATTTTGACTGACAATTTGTGCGGGCAACGGTTAACGCGGGCCACAAATTTGGATACTTTTTTCAGTAAAAAAGTCAATTGTGAACGTTGATTCACTCTGTTCATTTTTGGAGTTTACCAAACAGCTCTTTTGTGTGTGTCTGTGTTGTGGTGGGGGCAATTTTAACCGGAAACTGAAGATGGACCAATTATTAGGCTGACGAAATTTGCAAAAGAGAAATTCTGCTTTTTGACTAAATGAATATAGAGCTATGGTTTTTAGTATTGCTGACAATTTAGTTGGGAAATTTTGATTTGGCGGGTCAAGCTTCTATGAAATAATCTATGAACAGATTATAGCCATTCATGTCATGCAAGGATTAATGTGCTACAGTTTGTGACATTTGCTGGTGCATCAAAGCAAAATAAACGTTAATGTGGTTTACAGAGCTGGTTTGTAACTGTAGTTGGAAATAAACTTGAGATTTGTTGTGATCCTTGGATGAGCTGCTGGTGACAGCCTTTTGTGGACAATATTGGGAAAAATGATTTTAATGTGAAAAAAGAATATTAGGTTTATTTTCCACAGTGGAATGCGGAATGCTATTCATTTCGATCCAATAATGGAGAAAATGTCAGGGAGTCCTCGTTACATTGTATTTCTTTCAATTGTTGTATTCCCCTTATTTATGTCTAATTTCTCGTGGTTTCTATTTTCTCTTTCATTACCTTTGAATTTGGATGGAATCAAGGACACTAACCTGGAGGAGTTTTGAGAGTATTTGGTGGGACTTGAACTCATCATCATTTCTTCATATTGCAGGTTACCAGAAGAGGAAGAAACTTACAATGATGGTGATACCCAGTATCTTTATACCTGAGGATTGGTCCTTCACTTTTTACGAGGGGCTCAATAGGCACCCGGACTCCATTTTTAAGGACAGGACAGTAGCTGAACTTGGCTGTGGAAATGGATGGATATCCATTGCAATTGCAGAGAAGTGGTTACCGTCGAAGGTTCATGATCCCTTTAACTTACATCCTAAATGTTTATCTCGTTGTTTAATGAAGTCTCTGTCTTGTTATGCATGTATTCTTATATTTGGTTGGGACTTGGATATCTGGGAAATAAGGTCTCTGATGTGCTTCAATACTATTTTCAGGTATATGGGCTTGATATCAATCCAAGAGCTGTGAAGATTTCCTGGATAAACCTATACTTGAATGCTCTAGATGGCAATGGCCAGCCAATTTATGATGAGGAGAATAAAACTTTACTCGACAGGGTTGAGTTTTATGAATCAGATTTGCTATCTTACTGCAGAAATAATAATATTGAACTTGAGAGGATTGTTGGATGCATACCACAGGTATCTTGATTAATTGTAAAATGGTTATGTCGATTGTGTGCATGATAATGCTTTCATGTTCATAAAATACAGCAGTCATATATTGCGATTATGTTAAAGTGATATGGAGACTTTCAAATATTCTAATCTTCCTCTTCTTTTCAGATTCTGAACCCTAATCCAGATGCAATGTCCAAAATGATTACGGAGAATGCTAGTGAAGAATTCTTACATTCTTTAAGCAACTACTGCGCCCTTCAGGTCACACGCTATGTCATCTGTGGATTCATATAGGCTAATAGATGGGTTCTAATGCTGCAAGACAAAGTTAATATAGTAATCTCACAGTTACAGTTTAAATCATTGCATATTATGAATATGTTTTTGTAAGAAACAACCTGCTGGATTGTATGGCCTTCAAGTTTTATACCTGACCTTGTTATCACTCACTCCAATATGCTGTCATGTTTTTATTTCTTTTGATTCTCTAAATTCGTTGTCTACTACTCTTCATACCTGTTACTTTTACAAATTAAATAGACTGCTAGTTGATCAGGTCCTGTACTGATAGCTAATTGTATCTATGCATTACATGAGATGGAGCGAAGTAACTGAATGCATAAAAATGGATGTCTTCTGTTCATTTAGTGCAAGAAATTCCATCTCTGTGCGGGCTATCAGATTGAATTTGTATGTCCTGTCCATAGGCTATTTCATTCCATCCTCTTTGCAATTATTAGACAGAGAAAAAGCTGTCTGTCACGTTCTGAATTACTTTGATACCTCTTTGTCTATTTAAAACGCAAAAGGAGCTGGCTTCAGTGTTTCTTGAGCTAGTATTTGTTCTTTTCAGGGCTTCGTGGAGGACCAATTTGGTTTAGGTCTCATTGCGAGGGCCGTCGAGGAAGGGATATCTGTAATAAAACCTTTGGGTATTATGATCTTCAATATGGGAGGTCGCCCTGGCCAAGCTGTATGTGAACGTTTATTCGAACGCCGTGGTCTTCAAGTTGACAAGCTTTGGCAGACCAAAGTTCTTCAGGTTCTACCCTAACTTTCTGAACATTTTAAATCGATGCAAGACCACAAGTTTTAGATATTTCTATCGCAGGCTGCTGACACAGATATTTCAGCGTTAGTTGAAATTGAAAAGAATAGTCCTCACCGTTTTGAGTTCTTTATGGGACTTTCTGGAGATCAACCAATTTGTGCACGAACAGCATGGGCATATGCGAAAGCTGGTGGCCGTATTTCTCATGCTTTATCAGTATATAGTTGTCAGCTCCGACAACCTAATCAGGTTTGATATTTTTTCATGATTAAGAGTTAGATGATACAGACTTAAACAATTATGGATGTGGTCCTGCTAGGAAAGTGAGGCTGAAGCTGGTTTGCTGCTTGACAGGTTAAAAAGATATTTGAGTTTCTCAGGAATGGATTGGATGATATCAGAAGCTCCTTAGACTTGTCCTTTGAAGAAGATTCTGTCGCAGATGAGAAGATTCCATTCCTCGCTCATCTTGCTAATGTTCTAAAACATCTCTCTTTTTTTCCTTTTGAACCACCAGCAGGAAGTAGACGTTTCCGTGGCCTTATTGCCAACTTTATGAATACATACCATCACATCCCACTTACTGCAGATGTAAGGAACACTGTTACTCTCAATCTTATAACAGTACATCGATATTCTTGTTCACTGTGATTTGGCTACCTAAGATTCACTTGAGATTCTTTTGTTCTTGCTTTGGTTAAAGCTGTTGTGGGTTTGTTACTGTAATCTCTTTCCCTTGTGTGCAAATACCAACTAAGTAGCGTATTGTGGACTTCTCCTGGTGGACATTGTTTATTGAGTTTAAAGAAAGATTTCTGAATACATGTTGAGTACATGTGACCTGTAGAAAGCTGTTACCAGGAACCACTTCCATGGGAATATTAGAGTAGATATAATATGTTGTTTGCACCTATTTCAGCTGTTAGGCAGTTGGTGCATTACATATTTACATCCCATAATTTTTTCTCTGTACCTATTTCAGCTCTTAGGCAGTTGATGCATTGCATCCTATAATTTGCCAACACCAAATACAATCGATACAAGAAACTCAGTTCATCGCAGTTAATCGAGTTCTTATGGAGGGAAGCACATTTCTTAGAGTGATGGGGTTTGTTGCTGAATTTCTAGAGGGGGGGGGGGGGGGGGGGGGGTCATAACCCATTTTTCCTGATATATGGGATCCTTAACTTGAAATCTGATGTCTGAAATTAAGACATGTTCTCTGATCTGTGATTATAAGCAGATGAGAATATATCTTTTTTACCCTTGATTAAGGATAACATTATGGATTAGTGCTTCATTTTGGGTTTTGTTTGGACTGTGAGCTCAATCACATCACAGTAAGGTAAGCAACTATGCTCTATGAAGCTCAATAAGAACACATATCTTAGTACTCCAAGAGTTGAATATTAGTAGTGAAAAAGATAAACTATATTAAACTTCGAAGAACCTTGCTTTACTTATGAGCACGAAAACTATATTCTCACCTATAAGTCATTACGCAAGGTAGGAAAAGCACTTTGAGTTAGATCTTAGTGATATGTTTGCCTTCTGGACTTCTGAGTTTGACAGAAGTATATGTCTGTCATGAATTTACAGTGGTGGACATTATGTCACTTCTTCCATATATGGCTCTCTTTGCAAGTCTCTTTTGTGGAGTGGAATTTGACTTGGTTTTTCCGGGAAAGGAAAAAATATCTGATTTTTTTTTTTGTCATCTAAAGTTTATTAAATTTGTATCTTTGCTGCATTCAAGTATACTCGACACTGGCTTTTAGTTTCCTGAGATTCTTGGACATGATTGATAACCTGTGGACATTTTTCTCAATCTAGATTTGTATTGTTCACCAGTTTTTTACTTTCCTAACAAAGTTAAACAATGTTTCTTCAACACACGAGTAAATTATGAAACTTTCCAACCATCTAATTTGTTTCTCTGTTCTTTTTCTTGCTTTGTGGGCCAGAATGTTGTTGTGTTTCCTTCAAGGACTGTGGCAATTGAAAGTGCTCTACGTTTGTTGTCTCCACGCCTTGCCATTGTTGATGAACAATTGTCACGATATTTACCGAAGCAATGGCTAACAAGCTTAAAAAATGTTGAGGTAAGGTGATGCTAAAAATGTTTTTCATTCTTTCTTTTCATCACCTTTTGTATCATTATGGTTTTTTGGCTTTTCTCTTCTCAGGTTTTGAGTTTTATTGACATGTCTAGATATTTAATTGATAAATTTGGCTTCTTTACTAAAATAAGGATAAAACTAAAACAAACAAATCTTTTCAATTTAAGGATTCACATTCTACTCTAAGCTGGTGTTTCACTACTAATCAAGTTTCTAGAGTTACAGTACCATGGTTAATCAGTTCACCAATTGAAGATTACCCCCCCTCTCTTGGCTTTACCTTCAAATATGGATTTCAAGATTGTGCCCTCAACTACTCACTGTTAAGGTTCTCAGCAGTTTTTTTTTCTTCACATGAATATTCATTCGACTCATTCCGAAATTCAAAATAGTCCATATCTGAATAGGCTTATGTAACATATATACTGCCAGTTTTGGAATGCATAAGTTGGCGATCTCAAGATGGTCGATTGAAGCATTATAATATGATATGTTTGTTACCTCGTTTCCTATGGTATATATATGTGCAGGATAACTAGAAAGAAATCTTGACATTGATAGTTTAATGATTGTTCTATTAGTATCAATTTTTCTTATTTCCAATTTGTTGATGTTTCTTTTGGAGGCTTTTCGAAAGTTCTTTTCATCGTCACTAAATTTGAGAGATGCTGCAAGCTTCCCTTTCTTCACAAGTTCTTTTTCTTTTGCAGAAGACAGAAACCAGACAAAACTCAGAGGAAGTTATCACAGTCATTGAAGCACCACGCCAGTCAGACTTGATGGTAGACCTAATAAAGAAGTTAAGACCAGAAGTGGTAGTGACTGGGCTGGGTAAATTTGAGTCAGTTACTAGTTCAGCCTTTGAGCATCTACTGGATACGACAAGAGAAATTGGGTGTCGATTGTTTTTGGATATATCTGACCACTTTGTGCTATCCAGCCTTCCAAGTTCCAATGGAATCCTCAAGTATCTTGCAAGAACTCCTCTGCCTCCACACGCGACAATTGTTTGTGGCTTACTGAAGAATCAGGTGACATATTTGTATGTGTTGGTGTGTTAAGTATATCATTTCTAATAAAATTACAGATTTAGTCGGCTCTGAATGACGCTTGATGAATCTGTCTTAAAAACTTTTGCTTGTTGTTTACGATTAACCCTTGGTAGTGATTAATCTAATGGTATATCATCCAATGATTTTTTCTGTGGATGATGCTTGATGTTGTCTTAAAAGCTTCTGCTTGTTGTTTGTGATTAATCCTCGGTAGTGATTAATGTAATGGTAATATATCATCCAACAGTTTTTTCTCTGGAATCCAGGTGTATAAGGATTTGGAAGTGGCCTTTGTGATATCAGAGGACAAGGAAATGTTCAAAGCTCTATACAGGACTGTTGAACTTCTACAGGGAAGTACTGCAATAATTAGTCAGTTGTACTATGGTTGTCTGTTCCATGAGCTTCTGGCTTTTCAGCTTGCTGATCGACACCCACGTGCACAGGTTAGTCTGTTCGTGGACTTTTTTGTTATGCTGTTTATAAGTTCCTAGTTGAGTAATTGAGAGGTCTGCTCGCGGTTAAGGATCTTGACCATCATATTTAGTTTTATAGTTGTGAAAGGTAATATCTAGTGATAAAAAAACTGACTATCTGTATATTATCTATGTATTTCTACCAACTTTTACAGCTTGAAAAGCTACAATGCAATTTCGCAGGTTTCAAACTATTTGGTGTCTCATGGTCATACATTGAACCTTACGTAGTACTAGTATTGTTAGTTTATAATACACACAGAAATATCTGAATTTTGCTTTTTATGTACTTCTCGACGACTTGACCCAAGGATTTTCACAGAATCATAGCAGTTATAGCCTTTAAACCGGATCTGTATAATATATCCAATCAAGTTAAACTTGGTGATCGCCCATGCTGCTCTAAACGCTCCAATAGAAAGGAATATGGTAAAGATCCGCCAAGAGGGATTAAAGTTTATTCCCGACGAAAGCACAAGACCAAAGATGCTAGCTGGAGAGTTCTTATTTTATTATCAAAGATATTTACTTTTCGGGCCTTAGTAGGAAGTAGTATTGGGCCTTGGGAAGTAGAGTATTTATATTTGCTTCTACGTAAATTAGGGATCATCTAGCTTGCAGCGTACGCTGTGGACGGAAACTCAGTTTCTGTGGCCTCGCGAAGGATTTGTTCTATTGTTCTTGAATCTCTCTTTCATAATCGAGTTCTTTAGTTTTCCTACCTTCAGAATAGCGATTAATTTCTTGTCTTGTACCTTCAATAGTACAAATCAAAATTTTAGGATTATATAACCAAGTATTGTACCCGTTGATTTTCCTTAGAGAAATGCTGAGAAGACAGTTGCTACCAAGCTTAACGGAGTTTCCAGTTTGACTTGCCCAGTACTTGATCGTGCTGAGTTCTCAATAAATGAATCTGATGAGTCTTCTCTGGTTCACATGGATGTCGACCAAAGCTTTTTGCCAATAACCACACCAGTTAAGGCTGCAATATTCGAGAGTTTTGCCAGGCAGAACATAGCAGAATCTGAGACAGATGTTACGGACAGCATTAGACGTCTGGTTAAAAGCAGCTATGGCTTTTCGTCTGACAGCGACACGGAGTTCATATATGCTGGGTCTCCTGCAGAACTTCTCACTAATTTGATGATCTGCTGCGCTCAAGAGGGTGGAACTCTTTGCTTCCCAACTGGTTCAAATGGAAATTATGTATCTGCTGCAAGATTTTTGAAGGTTAACGTTGTAACAATCCCAACAAATCCAGAAGTAGGGTACAAACTGACTGAAGAAACGCTTTCTTGCACCTTGGAGGCTGTTAAAAAACCATGGATCTATATATCTGGTCCAACTATCTCTCCAACTGGCTTGGTTTACAGTAATGAAGAGATTAGTAAGTTATTGTCTGTATGTGCAAAGTTTGGAGCGAAGATAATTTTGGATACCTCATTCTCAGGAGTGGAGTATAGTTCGAAGGGATTTGATGGCTGGAATCTGGGAGCTACACTACAGAAACTTTCATCTGCTAATCCAGCCATTTGTGTATGTCTACTTGGGGGATTATTTTTCAAGATGCTTGCTAGTGGGCTTAAATTTGGATTTCTACTCATGAATCAGCCTTCGCTGGTGGATGCTTTACATAGCGTTGGTGGAGTAAGCAAACCCCACAGCACTATCAAGTACACTGTGAAGAAATTACTGGATTTTGGGGAGCAAGAAATGCAGGATCTGTTGAAAGGCATAGCCGAACAGATTGAAAAGCTGAGAAGTAGATTTAAATCATTGAAGCAGGTAAATATTTCAAACGTTTACTCGTTCACAGCTCATATCATAAGCTATGTTTCCTAATCATTTGCAAGTTCTGTGTGTTCGACCGAATGATCACAGATCATGCAAATCATGGCTAAAGCTAAATATGTTGTAATTTTGTTGTGACAGACACTTGAAAATAGTGGTTGGAAGGTGCTCGAGGCTGAAGCTGGTGTCTCCATAGTAGCAAAGCCATCTGCCTACTTGGGCAAGACCATCCAACTGAATGATGGCTCAGGAAACCGAAAAATCAAGCTCGACGACACAAACATCCGAGACGCGATGCTCACCAGCACCGGTTTGTGCATCAATAGCGCGTCTTGGACTGGAATTCCTGGTTACTGCCGCTTCACCATTGCCCTGGAAGATAAAGATTTCAAGCGCGCACTGGATTGCATTACTCAGTTCAAAAGCTTGGTTTGTTGAGTGAAAATATATGTTGTTGTTATGTGACGCAAGTTGCATACTATGTTATTTTGCAACTACATTGTTGTGGAATGAATTGATTCATCATCCAAATTGATGTAGCACCTCAAAATTAATGGACTACAAGCTACATGTTTCGTGTGTACTAGGGCACATGTGTGTTGTATTTAATGTTAATAAAAACAAGAAATTGAAAATTACAGTATCTGTGATGATTTTGTTTATTTTGTGCTTGCTCGCCAAAAATCGTAGGTAACTGGAATTTTATGGTCAGTTATTTTGTGCCCTACTACAGACCCTGCTGCCACTCATGGGATATACAATGCATGTATCAACACTATCTATTTGTACAATGGTGGTCATTACATTCAAAAAAAATATAAATGTTCCGTTTGTATATAATACTAAAATTAATAATAATTTATGTTGGTTCTGAGAGGGGATGTACCAATTGCAAATTTTCCTTGCTATACAGAGTATATGTTGTAAAATAGGTTGAGCTTATAATAAGTCATCTAGAATGATTCAGTTCATCTGACCAAATAGTAAGCTGATTGGTAATTCAGGTAAGTTTGTCTAACTTAGTATTCAGTTAGCAAATGATTCAGTTCATCTGACCAAATAGTAAGCTGATTGGTAATTCAGGTAAGTTTGTCTAACTTAGTATTCAGTTAGCAATCCTATTGGGTGGACTGATAACTAATGATCCAGGTAAGCCTATCTAACTTAGTATTCAGTTAGCAATCCTATTAGTTGCTCGTAAGCGGAATGTGGTGGTTAAGTTACTCTCTTAGTACAAAAATATCTGCTGAAATGGAAATTTTATTAAAAGCAAAAAACAAAAAACGAAAAAAACCTAAGCCCTGAGAGCACAGACACAAACTGAGGGTCGGACCTCATTAAAACCCCTTTAAGGTAAACTCAAAGAGAAAATCCTTAAAAGGGAAAAAGAGTGCCCGTCTAAAAAGGAACAGGAAGACCGGTGGTAAGCGAAGAAGGGACAACCTCAGAGACTCCGGCCGATCCATCGTCCCTAGGAAGCCCGGGTTACCGACCGAAAAGCGAAATCACAAAAAGCAAAAACTAAGACAGAAACTCGAGAATTCTTCTTGATTTTTCCACGACAAGTTCAATTTTCAATTATCAATTTCGTGAGTTTTATTCTCTCTTGAGAGTTTTCGAATTGTTCTTGATTTTTCCAAGACGAGTTCAATTATCGACGTAACGGCGAGTCGACCAACCCTCGTCGGGTGTTATTCATCGTCCCTGAGTTGTTGTGTCAACATCACGTTAGAATATAGGGAATTTGTTCCGCCTATATCATTATGTGGATTAGATTCAGAGGTTTTAAGATATTCCATCATCTGTTGTTTTAAGTCTTATGTTTTGCGTGTTTGTTTGAACGGTCAAGCAAGGATCGTATCATTTTGGCACCAGAGCTGCATTTCGTATCCATGTTTTGTTTCGTTTACTTTCTTCGTATCAATGGTAGAAGTTTTAGGATTTCGTCTGTTCGCTTCTAGGGTTCTGTCGTTTGATTCCTTTCCGTGTTTTCCATATACCTTCCATAACTTTTCGAGATTTCCATATTTTCCTACGAGATTATCATCCGATTTTTAAGTGCCATAACATACAACCCCAAGAGATCATTATACTCGTCATACACGCCCATACACATCCAACATCCATTGTCGACTTAATCTGGTCGCCAATTGGTCATACTTCATATTTTCATTTCGTTCTTGAGATTTTCCGAATCTACATCTTATGAAGGTTTTTTTTTTAAACATTTTTTGTTTCTTTGTTTCCTTGGGTCGTGTAGAGTCTTTCGGGGCATCATCTGCGTGAACTTTTTCCAACTTTTAATTAAATCTCGTAGTGTTTTCTGGTTTCCTTGGGTAGTATAGAGCGTGTTGAACCCATTTCTGTGCGACACGTTTTTGGGTTTTCAGTTTCCGTTTCTTTGTGTCTTTCATTTTCGTGGGGTAGTGTAGAGCCTTTTGAGTCGGTTTGTTGTTGTGGTGTCTTGCGGAATGTTTTTTTTTCGTGGTCTCGTTTGTTTGTTGGTATTGAACTCAGTTGGTAGATTGAAGGAATTCGATTCCTTGAGAGAGAACTTGAGTGGAAAAAGGCAAGAGAGAATGAGATTATTGAAGGCAAAAAAAAGTCATTGATTTGCGTGATACACGAGTACTAAGTGATTCATTATTGAGTGATACACGAGTGCTTGTGAGGTGGTGAGGTTCTTTTGTTTTTGCTAACCACTTTTTTGTTTCTGTGTCAATATGTCAAAGAAAGATGATCAGGGTTCAAATTTAGAGGATCATCCTACTGTTGATCAAAAGGCGAAGTTCATGATGGAGGCACTTAAGACAGAATTGGAAAATATTCTAAGATCGGAATTGGAGGTGGTGTATGATAGGATCGACCAGATCGAGCAGGCTCAGTCCAGAGAGACCAATTCCACTGGAGGAGGCAGAGGCGGTAGATGAGGACGTGGTGGTAGAGGATTTCGACCCTAGCAACGTCAGTATGAGGAGTTTGTGGAGGATGCAGAATATGAAGAAGAGGACTGGCATAGAGATGGTGGTAGACAAGATAAAAGATGAATATTCCCTCATTCCATGGGAAAAACGATCCAGAGTTGTATCTTAAATGGGAGAGAAAGGTGGAGCTTATGTTCGACTGTCATAACTATTCAGAGCTCAAGAAGATGAAGTTGGCCGCGATAGAGTTCTCAGATTATGCACTTGTTTAGTGGGATCAGATGGTGACCAGTAGGAGGACAAACGATGAACCACCTATTCAGACTTGGCATGAGATAAAGACTGTGATGCGGAAGCGATTTTTGCCTAATCATTACTACCGAGAGCTTTTCAACAAGTTGCAGAATTTGAAGCAAGGGAGTAGGAGTGTGGATGAGTACTTTAAGGAGATGGAGATAGCCATGATTTGAGCTAATGTTGTGGAAGAACGAGAGATGACTTGCTTTCTTTGCCTGCTTCCTATCTATTGCCTAGATAACTTTATATGCTTTATTTCAATTACGCATTAGTTAATCAAAGAGAGAGTGTTAAACCCAACCTTTTGATTAGAGTGTTTATGTTTATTTCCTGCTTTCTGTGCGTAGCATGATCAAAGCCCTGTTTAGCCTTCCTTGTGAGACGACTTGGATTAGCTTACTACACTAGGACGACCTCGTAAGATTGTGAATCAATCCCTTAGGTGTTTTGGGTTGAGTCAGACGGATGATAACACTCATGTTTCCATAGTTTTTAATGCTCATATGATGTTAATTTTATAGGAATTTGAGTGTTGGATGATTATTTTGTGCTTATACTGCTTTATCTTGTGAAACATGATTCTTACTCAAACTTTGAAGGAATTTTTAGGATTATTGAGTTCGAATTTTGAAAAATACTAAGAAATAAAAGTTGTAGTTCGTCTCGATACGAGTTCGTGAGTACAAACGAATCACAAATCGCAGTTCAGACGAGAAAGTTATGACAAAAACAAGAAAGTCGCGCGCAGTAGCGAAACGGCGGCGACCGCCGCCTGTAGATGAAATTTTGGGAAGACGGCGGCGACCTGGCGGCGACCGCTGGGCAGACCGCCGAGTTTTCGGCAATGGTGGTGACCTTACGGTGATCTCCATGAGACCGCCGGCTGGGTCGCCGTGGGTCCGGAATTTTGATATTTTACGCGTTTTCTGTGTTATTTTCGAGCTCAAACTCTGTATTTTACCCTGACACTATATATAGGTTTTCTTGTGACCTATTTAGGGTTCCCAACTTTAGTTTTAAGTTCTATAGCTTTTATTTTTCATTATTTTTCCAGTTTTTAGAGCTTGGATTGGATTTCTGCAATGATTGAAGATTCAAGATCATTCTTTCAGTTTTATTTAATACAGTTCTTTCAATTGCGTTCTTTTTAATTATGCTTATGTTTTATTTTAATGTGTCTGGCTAGGTTTTTTATCTGATTCTAGGGCTTGTAAATAGTTAATTAGATTCATGTGGTTTATTTGTTAGTACCTATTTACCTTCCAGTTTATGATTCATAATTCCTGATGCTTGATTTCTTGTGGATTATCTGGCCAATAATTTGCATGTGTAGCTATTCGGTTTGAGACCTAGCGAAGATAGCTGTTTAGCGGATTCAGGAATGTATGATATGATCTTAACCTTGAGACATAACGGAGATAGGTGGATCATAATGAGCCATTCTTATGAGCTATTGGGAGTTACTAGATTTTCTTGAAACCTAGCGGAGATAAAGAATTTACTAATCTACGATCGTTGCTGCTCTAGCGAGAGTGATTGATTAATTAAGTGGTCTCTCATCATAACTGGATTAAATTGGTTAATAGGATTAATAGATTTATTGTGTGGATTTAGTTAATGAAATTACTACCCTAGGATCAGTTGTTTTTATGATTTGATTTTTCTCCGTGAACTTTATTTGTTGCTGATTGAGTTTAGTTTTAATTAAACCTTCTTCATGTTTTGTTGCCTGTCTACTGTTATAGTTTGTTTAGGGAATAGCTAGGGTTATTTCGATTTTCAGTCCCTGAGGATACGATATTTGACTTGCTATTTATGCTATGATTACACCGTGTTAGTTGCGGTATTTTTATTGCTAGGAAAATAGTGATCAACGGACCAAATCACGTTCACCCTGCCCCTGTCGTGTCTTTCCATCGTGTCCAGCCATCGTGATCACGGTGGTTGGACACAATCGTATCCACGACCATGTTGACGATCGTGTGTTATTATTATTTGAAATTTTTGATGTTATATTCGATTAATTTAAGTTTGAACATGTCATATATCTTCTAAACAACATTTTAATACATAGTTAATCGAAAAAAATTATCTTAAAACACATAATTAAAGTGTTTGTGTGAAATGTGTCATGAAACTATAATACATTCTATAAAATCTTATAAGTATTTTCTAACTAGATATTCATAGATCTCAATGTATATAACCTCAAATAGTTTAATTAGGATTAGAAATCAAGCTTGATTGATAAAATATGATTTTAAACATAATATAATATATTAAACAAGTCAATAATCATATTTAAATTCAAAATTGAATTATTTTAATAATTACACGATGACTCGCACAAGTCATCGTGCCCATGGTCGTGAGTAAGCCATCATGGGCACGGTCGTGTCAAACCATCAAGGACACGACGGTAGGACACAATCGTGTCTTTCCATCGTGTTCAGCCATCGTGATCACGACGGTTGGACACGATCGTATCCACGACCGTGTGGATGATCGTGTGATTATTATTTTTCAAAATTTATGATGTTTTATTTGATTAATTTAACTTTGAACATGATATATATCTTCTAAACAATATTTTAATACATAGATAATCGAATTTTTTTTATCTTAAAACACATAATTAAAGTGCTTGTGTGAAATGTGTCATGAAAACTATAATAGATTCTATGAAATGTTATACTCCCTCCGTCCACAATTTAATGCCCTACTTGCCTTTAAAAATTTGTCCACAATTTAATGCCCTATTGTGCTTTTTGTACACTTTTACTCTTCTTCTTTTCCTATATTTACTACCCTTTGCCACTAATGGACCCACCTTAAAACACCTTTATCATTTTTATATTCTATATTTATTACACTTTATTACTAGTGGACCCACTCACAACACCTTTATCACTTTAGTCAACTATCTTAATCACTTTAGTCAACTACCCTTATATTTCATCCACATCACATTTTTCAGCTTTCTTAGTCTCCGTGCCCATACTCAAATAGGGCATTAAATCATGGACGGAAGGAGTAAGTATTTTCTAACTAGATATTCATAGATCTCAATGTATTTCACTTCAAATAGTTTTATTTGGATTAGAAATCAAGCTTGATTGCTAAAATATGATTTTAAACATAATATAATACATTAAACAAGTCCTACTACGCCCTCTCTAAATCTCTGCACAGCCGACAGATCGCTAATATCAAGTAAAACCTTCTTAACCTCTTTGAATATTTCGGCCCTCAAATAAAGATTAACCCCACGGGTCACGTAGATCAATATAGGTCTTTTCCAATCACAATTAATCTACAAAATCAATATATTAAAAGCAATTAGAAAGATAATAATGTATTTTAATACAACAATTAAAAAAAATGGAGGGAAGGATGCCGTGATCACGATGGGAGGCACCCATCGTGGGCCATGTGTTAGATTTGTATACTGAAAGCAAGAACCTTTTATGCATGTATACAATGATTCCTACGTTCACTATTTAATCTTCTATCTGATTGTGTTCATGATTGCATATGTATGTTCCTTATCTCTATATAAGTAGATTATATGGTGTGTTGTAGATCACAGAAGACCATATAATTGGAATAACCTTAAGAGATATAAAATTATCACAGTCGAGATGACTCTAGGACGAGTCATTGTTTTAGGCTGCAGTATAGATGGAAGGAGTTTGTCTTGACTACTTGTCTATACTGGTACGTCATAACGTATTGATAGGATCACAGTGAGATGTATTCTTCTATCTGACATAAGTGAAGAATCAAGATCTCGGTGACTTAATAGAATCTTAATACTAATAAGTCTTCAAATATATATGTTGATTCGTATATCACTTTGATTTACTATGGGTGAGAGTTATATAGTAACTTGAGTACTCTGTATCTTGGGTGATAGCTGTTAATATATGATATTTGATTATTTGTATTAGTACCCGTATCCGGTATAGGATAATGACATCCCCTTAAGGAGCTCAATAAGGTTTATTGCGTTAAACCCTGCAGGTTGATTAAGTTCAGACGCAATAATAAAGTTTGAGTGGTACTGCTTAAAGATTACAAAGATATTAATTAATTTAAGCTGTCAGAGCTCTAATTAATTAATGGATGTCGGATATTTTAAATACGGAGATTTAATAAGTCTAAATACGAGCCCCAACTCATCACCGACAATAAAGGGGTAAGTCAGTATTGATTATCTAGTGGAATGAATTAATACTTATGAATTAATTATGATCTGGGCTGATCATAGAAATTAATTCATTGAAGGCTCATCTTTATTCCTTGTATCTGGTCCCTGGACTGGCCCAAAGTCTCATTGCCCTAGCTGGAGAATTCGTCCAGCACAGAAATAGCGCCCCAGCGCTGTATTTTTTGTATTTAAATACAGCTGTCTGCTCTCAGGAAACACATACAAATATTAGGGTTTTGAGAGCAGAGCAGAGCGGCGCTAGCGTGCAGGACTGAATTCTCTCTTGGGACTTTCATAGCTCGTTGTCCATCCAACGGTGAAAGCTGAGCGGGATACAGTTCAAAAGGTCAGAGCTGGAGTCGTTCAACTCGATCATCGATAGCCTTTGCATACAGCTTTCAAGTAAGTAATTCTAACTCCTATGTGCAGCACTTAAATTCATAGGTGCATGTTAGGGATTAATCGTTGTATGGTAAATTAAGATATCCAAGAAACGGTCTCGTTGGGGCTAATAATCCTTCACCATGGTCGTGGCCACGATGGCGCCGTCGAGGTCACGACCATGGTGAAGGATTATTAGCCTTAAATGAAAATCTGTAAACATACGTATGCGTATGATTCTTTGTTTGGTGGAGTTGAAATTTTCAGAATGTGAAACTCAAGAATTTTGTATCTGTGTGGCTTTGCTGGAAATAATACATGACGTGATAATCTCACTGAAATTAAAGTTTGTTGAATTGGATAAAGTTAGAAAATAAGACCTTGCAGTGTTTCTATGACTTGGTTATTCTCAGCAAGTGATTTACGCACTTTGGGTCCTTGCTTGCCAAATAATTTGTGCAAAAAAGGATGAGAGTTCTTCAGATGAAATTGGGGAGATAGTAAAGTAGTGTGAAGGTGTAGAAAGTGTGCTGCAAAGGCAAGCATGGCTAAGCCTGCTGTTGATGGGGAAAGGTAGGGATGGGATTGTTGAGTGGAGTGAATTGAGGGAGATGATTTGATAATTAAATCCCTCTGCTTTAAATAATCAAAACTGTAAAAATTTCTCAGGATTTTGCTAAATAAATAGCTCGTATAAATGTTCAATGCTCAATTTAAATAAATATGCAATGCATAAGAATTTAAATAACTTAAATTTACAAAGTATTTCTAAATCATTTTGTTGGAAATTTAAAATAAATCCTTTTTTATTTTATTCAACGTGAATCATCTTAACTCTAAGTTCAAAATTACTCTAAACTTAGTTACGAGGAATCGGGGTATTACACATATCCCTCGTGAGAGGCGGGTGAGCAACAACAACACACAAGGAAAGAGATTCTCATATCCATGATGGAACAACGACAATAATAAAATTCGAAAAGAAAAGGGGCGAGAAAAATGGAGAGAGTAACAGGGAGATAGACGGACGAAGTTGTTGGTGGTGGTGCCGGCGATGGCGGCTGTAGTTGCCACAACGCACAATAGGGGGAATTGGGGAATTGGAGAGTGGAGTGGCCGCGTTGGAGAGAAATGGGGAGGAGGCGACAATATTTGGGGTAGTGTTAGTTTTTATTTTAATTTTTTGTAATTATTTTTAAAAATATATTTTATTATATAAAAATATTTACCTAAAAATAGATTGATATTTTCAGTTTTTGTTTTTATGATTAATATTTTCTTTAATTAAAGAAGAAAGAAAGGCCGGTGGGAACCAAAAAAAAAAGGTTAAAAGATAAAATCATCTAAAATTTGAAATATCATAAAAATTCATTTCTCAAACTTTCCAGAATCCCCCAACTTCTCTCTAGAACAATGTACGCTCTCCCCACAACTCTAGAACCACGTACGCATCACCTATAAATTCCTTCCCTCACTCAGCATATAGCATCAGCATTGTATCTAGCAACACCACGCCTATCATCAAACTCGCATCAATGGAGAGAGCAAACCTCGCAATAGCCTTGTTCACCGCGGCGGCGCTTCTCCTGCCGCCCGTAACCACCGCACTGGTGCCCTACTCCCCGCGCTCCCTATGGGACCTGATGCTACCCCCCGACGACCCCTTCAAGATCCTGGAGCAGTCGCCGCTGGCCGCGGCCAGGGCCGCCGTGGACGAGAGTTCGGTGGCGCTGGCGCGGGCGGACTGGAAGGAAACGGCGGGCGAGCACCAGATCTCCCTCGACATCCCCGGCATGAGGAGGGAGGACATCAAGATCGAGGTGGAGGAGAACCGCGTGCTCCGCGTGAGTGGGGAGCGGAGGACGGAGGAGGAGGCGGAGGGCGAGCGGTGGCACAGGGTGGAGCGGACGGCGGGGAAGTTCTGGCGGCAGTTCAGGATGCCAGCAAATGCGGACATGGAGAAGGTGAGCGCCCGGTTGGAGGATGGAGTGTTGAGGATCAGTGTGCCAAAGGTGAAGGAGCAGGAGGCGAAGAAGGAGCCCAAGATCATAACCATTGGCTCTGCAGACAAGGAGGAGAAGGATGTTGTGAAGCCCGCGGCCACCAAGAAAGAGCTCTGAGACCATCTTCCATCAACCGTTGCATGTGTGTTTTTTTCTTCTTCTTTTTCCTTGTTGCCAAAATGGATGTTTTTTGTTTTGAGGTTGGGTATGTTACTATGACTGTATAACATTTCAAGTTTTGTATAATAAAGTGTTGATTGTTATAATTTTCCATACCTCGTCGGTAAACAACAATGTGTTTTGCATTTACCCTCAATCTCTTCTGTTTTAGGAATTTTCCGTCCTTATTTTTAAATATTGATTTTTTTTTTATTTTTTTTTGTATTTTGTTGATTTTGAATATTGTTTTTTTTTTTTAGAATTACATATTCGAACTTTTAAGATTTGTTCTCACTGGGTTTCAAAAAAAAATTGTTCTTACTTTTGGATATTGCTAATTATTTAAATTTGAACTATGATTATCTATTTCCTTTTAAAAAAAACACTACTAAAAATTAAAATAGGGATAACGGTTCATACATAACGGTTTGAGTGCACTTTTAAATATACATAACAATTTTGGACATCTGTTATGTATGTATTGTTATCTAAATGTATTTATAACAGTATCAAATTAAACGTTATTACAATTAAACGTTACGTAATAACGTTATCTATTTACGATATACTCCATCCGTCTCATTGGGCTTGTCCCATTTAGTTTCCACGGTTATTAAGGAGAGTATTAGTAGTGTTAAGTGTGTAGATAAAGTAAGAGAGAGAATGAGAGAGAAGGTGATAAAGTAGAAGAGAGAAAGTGATAAAGTGATAGAGTATGAGTGTTATTTATAGAAATGAGACAAGATCAATGGGACAAACAAAAAAGGAATACGGGACAAGATCAATGGGACGGAGGGTGTATATAACAGTGCTACTGAACTGTTAACCCAATCGTTATGTATGAGCATGTATTCAACAACGGTTGTTTCAGCGTTAAGAATACCGTTTTGTATGAGCGTTATAAATAACGGTAATTGTAACCGTTATTCCCTACTGTTATCTATGAGTTTTTATTTTAATTTTTAAAAACAAAGTTATTCTTCTAAAAAATAAATATAACCCTCCAGTCACCTTTTCGCTCCAAATCTCAAACCTTTCTTTCTAAAATTAATTTCACCCAAATCACCAAATCACCTTCTTCCTCACACTCGATTACCACCAAATCACCAAATCTCTTCGATTTCTCTTACCCTCGTCGCCGGCCCAGCCTTCTCCACCAAATCTCTTCGATATCCCTTACCAATTATGTAACACCCCGTACTTTTCCTTATGTTGTGAGATAGTGTCTTAACACTATTGAGAGTACTGAGATGTTGAGATGTGAGATTTTTTTTTGAGCAGATAAGACAGATTGTCTTTTAAATAGAATTACGAGTGGACAAACCAATGATGGAGTTAAAGTGATGAGATTTGAGAAATGAGTTGAGATAGAGATGTTGATTGAATTGAGTTGAGATTTTATTTTATTTCCGACTACCGGGAATAGAATTACCGGATATCGAGTTATCAGAGAGTGACTGTCCTATTAAGAAAATAGGAATAATGAGTTTGAAATAGAGTCGAGAAAGAAAGAGTGAGAACCCCTTGATGAAAAGAGTCGGTTAGAGAGACTTTTAGTTTGTCTGTGTTTGCCGACTGCTTTGATGGGATATTATGTGAATTTACATGACTTCGTTATGAGTGCTTTTATGAGCAAGTTATTATGATTTTTATTTGAGGACTTTAGCACTTGGAATTTTAATTAAGTTTCCAAAGCAAGTGCAGTTTATTTTTTTTTTTACCGAGAAATCAAAGAATGTCGGTTTATGGAAAAAAAATTCCAAGAAAATATTTTTAAATTATTTTTCCTATGATGAGGAATATTATAATTGAGTGAGTGCACTAATATTAGTGCCATATTTATTTTAATTTGGTCACATGAATAATTATGCTATAACATTTTATTATTGAGTAACATTATCATGATTATTAATATCATTATTCAATTACTACTCTCACACATGATTATTTTATTTCCTTTGAGCATGTGCCTAAATACCCATTTGCCAAGTGGATTAAATTGAGAGTGTAGAGATTAGAGAGAGAACAAATCATTAATTGCAAATATTTCCTAAGATCTTGCTAATATCCTCTAAGATTTTCCAAATCAATTCATATCTAGCAAAATCTCTCTCTCACTCCTCACTCCCCCATTTTCGGCTCTCTCCCTCATCTCTCACTTTCCACCATTGTCAACCATTAATGAAACCTTCGAAGCTTCACAAAATTATGCCAAACACATAAATCACCTTCAAAATCTTACCTAAACACCTCCTATCTACTTGAATCCAAGAAGATCCTTGAAGATTGGTTTCAAAGCTAGAAAGAGAAAGTTTGATATTTGGTGTAAGTTTGGGTAAGTGATCTTTAAATCCATAGATCTAGCTTGTATGATGTTGTTTGTGAGTATTTTTGGAAGATTGAAGCAAGAAATCACCCCCTCCCTTGTTCTTGAAATTTTCGAAAATTTTGGGTTTGTACCCTTCAAAAAATTTTCTTTTTCTTTCCTTGATTTGGGGTGAAAAATGAGATCTATGTGATGTTTGGTGATGATTGATGTGTGTTGTGAAAGGCTATGCCTTGAGATGTGAAAGTTGGATGAGTTTAGTTTACCCAAAATTTGGGAATTTGTGAGTTGATGTTTTAAGTTATGATGATGATTGATGGAGTAGATTGAGTATATGATGATAATTGATGAATTTGATGTGAGTTAGTTTAATAAAATTAGGGATATGTGTATCTATGCCCTAAATTGTAAATTGATGGTTTATATGTGAGTTTAAATGGTTAAAATTGATAGATCTATGATTAGATTAAAGATTCATGTGTGTTTATAAAAATTTCAAAGAGTTTAGTTTAATAAAAATTAGGACTTTCTTGCCTATGTGTTTATTAAGTGATTTGGCTTAGGATATATGAATTTGAGCATGGTATTTGTGTCTAATTATGTTTGGTTAGGTCAATTGTTGGTTAAATCAAATTTTGACTTAGTTTAGTTTATATGAGTTTTGAGTTTTCATATTTTGAGAAGTTGATGAATGATATAATGAGGTCTAATTGCTTTATGACCATTATGTGAACGTTTGTCATGCTTTTATTAAGAGTCTACATTGATACGTGAGTTTTGTTAGAGTTTAGTTTGCATGATATAACGGAATCTATGTGTGTATAATGAGATATATGATGTGTTAGGTCCTGAGGGTCTCGAATAGGTGTATGGGGGGGGGGGAATACACCTATAGGCTATTTTTGACTTAATCTTCTGACCTCAATCAGAGGGATCTCAGTCAGAGATCAAAACGAAACTTTGTACGCAAACAAGGACTCCTGTTTTACTGAAATCAGTTTTGACCAACAGGGTTGACGACTGATACTGAAAGCTCTTCAGTAATGAGTTATCAGTTAAGTTACTGGAACTTAACTGATCCAAGTAAGGGCTTCAGTCGTGTTTGCAAAGATAGAGATGATATCACTCTTCCTTACTATCAGAGGATAGTTCAGTCAGATTGATATCATACGCAGCGGAAATTAAACTTAGTTTCGTAATAGCCTCGGTGGAGCAGGTTGTTGGATTAAGATTTCTCTTTGCTGTTAATCAGTGTTCAGTTTTATCAATTGAAATAGCACAAGTAAGAATGTAAAACTGAAAGCTATAAATAACACAGAGACTTTTACGTGGTTCGGAAAAACCCTTTCCTACATCCACGGTTGGTTGATCAGACCAACAATCCACTCCGCAAGTGCTTCACTGGTGCACTGCAAACCGTACCCGTGTGCTTGCCTGGTGCACACAACCGTAAACTGAAGAAAACCCTTCTTCAACACCCACACACCTCGCGTAGGATTTCCCTGCTAAGCACACCTCGTGCTCAGACTTTTCACTCAGAGTTCAGAGTACCTTCCTGAACTCCGAACCACTCAAACACTCTTATGGGGAGGAGGTTTGAACGAGTGCCAACTATACTTACAAAGAAAAAGTTCTTTGAAGCAAGTTTGACCTTTGGCTTCTGGGTAAACAGATATATGCCTAGGGTCTAAGAGAATGTATGTAATCAGCAGTGACTGATTTTGGCTTTGGAATTCTCTTCTTCGATTCAAGCTTTGGGGCGGTTAAGCTTTAGGCTGAGTAGCAATTTTAGCAGAGCTTCAGCTTATGTCGTTGAATCGGTGAAGGTTGAAGTGATCCTCGAGCGCTATTTGTAGGAGAACTCTTGAATAGATCCGTTGGCGTAAATCATCCTCAAGATTTCTTCCGTTGGAGAGCAATTTGAATTTGGGCTGAGGCTTCAATCTTCGAGGTTCCTTGTCTGTGTGGAAACGGCTCTCTTTGATGGACAGGAGATGTGACATCTCTGAAAAGTAACCACCAGATAGGAATGACCTCTGCAGAGATAAGATATTCTGAGATCTCAGCATTTAATGCGGCTGTACTTGTGCGTACGTGGCTTCCTCTGAACGTTGGAAGATCAGTCCTAGGAGGAATGTTCAACTGATACTTGACTTTAGTATCAGTCCTTTGCGCGCATTAAATAATCAGTCTTCAACTGATTCTTCAACTGATACTTCAGTTGGTATCTGCAGTCTTCAGTCTTCAGTCTTCAGTCTTCGACACCGCAACTAAACTAGAAACGAACTCTAACACTTGAGTTCTAAACGATTCTAGTCTATTACATATAAGTCCTATGAATTTTGGTATCATCAAAACAAGGGTTAGGATATTCCACAAGGTTCCCAACAATTTACCCCTTTTTGATGATGCCAAAACCACACAGCAGTTCTAGACAGCAAAAAGACTGAACTCACAGTACAAGTTCTAAACATGGGGTGAAAACAGTTCCCCCTTAACAATAGAACCTAAAAACTTGTACTTAGAGTAAGAACGAAAATAGTTCTAAAACAGAACAAAAGGAAGACAGAAAAACCATAATCAGAGCCTGGACAAAGAGTCATTGTCTTCATGTTGAGATCAATAAGAAGTTCATTTCATTAAAGAAGACTGATAAGTCATCAGTCGAGGTACAGAGCAAGACTTACATTGGAGTAAAAAGAAAAACAAAAACAACATGGGAAACCCATGGACTCCAGCAGTCTGCTTGACTGCGCCTTGAACTTCTTGATCTTCATCTTCTGTCTTCGTGTCTTCATGTTCCTAAGCTTGTTCCACTCTCACTTGTGTTCCATTGAATTGAGGTCTCTTCTGAAACGTCATCCTTACAACTTCTGGTGATCCTTTGCTGTTCCATCATCAGTCAAGAGTTAGAGGACAGGAGCAACCTCAAGATAAGGTTTCTCTCTGACTTCTGACTTTCCCCCTTTTTGGCAACATCAAAAAGAGAGCCGACGATGGAGGCTATGATCAGACGGTACCCAACTCCTAGTCTCAGAAGCTCGTGAGAAGATTTGAGAACAGAGTGAGTCCGGATAAACAGAAGAGGAGAACGCCAGTGGGGAGGTGAGGAGATGAGGAGACGGAGAAGTGGAGTAGGTCAAGAAAGTGTAGAAGGCGGAAGAAAGAAGAAGGCTGCCTTGGAAGAAGGAGAGGGCTGCCTTATGAGGTGAAGATCAGGTTCGTGAATTGGAAAGAAGGAAAGGAGAGAAGAATGGACGTGAGAAGGAAAAATCGAAGCGGTGGCAGCTGAGAAGACTAACACCGTCGATTCGCCGACCCTGGGTCTGTGAAGAATAGACCAGGTGCGGCTGAAGATGCTGGCCAACAACGAGAGAGGTCCCGTTGTGTGTTGCAAGCCAGGGAGGAGCGCAACATATGCGATAAGGAATATCTCCTCCAGAAGCGATAAAGCTTCTTGGCGCCATGCATGAGAATGGAAGACACTCGCTTCGCTGGATACAAGTGAGGGCAGAGCAAACTTTGACGCCGGAGAGACGTTGAGATCCAGTGGAAGGGTCCGGTGAAGACCAGGTATGTGAGCGTCATTCTTCCACTCCATGACTTTGCAGTCATAGATTTCTCCTTTAGTCGGAACAATTTTTCTTTGCAACTTTTGGAAAGATTGAAAATTTTTCTCACAGTCAAGGCTGTGGAGAGTTGTTAGTTGATGCAGAAAAATTGTGAAGACAGCATGGTATAAATAGACAAGATTTGAACCATGTAAGAAGATGAAAGGTTTTTCGAAAACTGTGCCTAAAATGCAATTGAAGAGAAAATTCGCGTCCGCCGTCACTGCGAGGGACTGTGTCTTCAAAAAGTTGAAAGGCATCATAACATTCTGTCATGTCAATGAGCTTTTCAAGAAATTTTATTGCAGAGGCAAAAAGGTTGGAAAGATTTTTGGCAATAAGATCAGGACAAGTTTAATCAAAACAGATTTTCACTTTATAAAAATCTTGTCCTTCTCGGATATTCCATTTTCCAACAATTTCCAACAATCAGTTAAAGTTTTTTTTTTTATTTTTGAAAGAAACTGATCAGTTAGAGATAAGATTTTGAACTAAAAACTTAAAGCTCTTAACTGAAATAACTGATTTTGAAAGAGCAAGCATTTAAAATACCTACTGATCAACTGAACATCGTAGTCAGTTGATACCACTTGATCCTGGTTGTTTTCATCAGGATGACTTCTTCTTCAGATGAGCATTCGGACTTCATTGCATTCCATGTTGGCGATCGTTGAATCATCAATTGGTTGACCACCAGTCAGCATGACTGTTTGAGAAGATCTTCAAACACAACATCACTCTTCAGGGTTGATGAGGCCGATCTTTGCACATAGATCATTGAACCTCTCTTCTGGAAGAGCCTTGGTCAGCAGGTCCGCTCTCTGAATAGCAGTGGGAATCCATTCCACAGAGACATTATTCTTTTCGACATGATCACGAATGAAGTGATGTCGAATTTCAATATGCTTTACTCTGGTGTGGTGAACTGGATTCTGGGAGATTGCAATAGCACTGGAGCTGTCGCAATAGATAGGAACTTCCTTTTCGTCGATCCCATAGTCCTTTAGTTGATGGACTAACCACAGGATTTGTGAGCAGCAGCTTCCGGCAGCAACATATTCAGCTTCAGTTGTAGAGGTGGCGACTGAAGTCTGCTTCTTTGAAAACCAAGAAATGAGCTTGTTGCCTAGGAATTGACATGTTCCGGAGGTTGATTTGCGATCAAGCTTGCATCCACCGAAGTTTGAATCTGAATATCCGGTGAGCTTGATGTCGTCGTCTGCTGAATACCACAATCCTAAATTGGGCGTGCCTTTTAGATATCTCAGAATCCGCTTTGCTGCATCCAAATGAGCTTCCTTAGGATCTGATTGATATCTTGCACATACCCCGACTGCAAATGCGATATCTGGTCTGCTCGCAGTCAAATACAGCAAAGATCCAATGATTTCTCTGTACTTCTTCGAAGAGACAGAGTTTCCTTCTGAATCTGGATCAACTTTCCAGTTTGTGTTCATTGGGATCTTGACTGACTTCATGTGCTGAATACCGAACTTAGCTATCAGTTCCTTGGCATACTTGGACTGGCTGATCAGTATTCCTTCGTTGGTCTGCTTGACTTGCAATCCGAGAAAGAAATTCATTTCTCCCATCATGGACATTTGAAATTTGTTGGTCATGATGTCAGCAAACTTCTTGCACATGCGTTCGGATTTGGATCCGAAGATTATGTCATCGACATAAATCTGAACAAGCAAGAGATCTTCTCCTTCTTTGAGAGTGAACAGAGTTCTGTCCACAGATCCCTTTTTGAAGCCTTGTTCAACCAGATACTCCGAGAGAGTATCATACCACGCTCTTGGTGCTTGCTTCAACCCATAGAGCGCTTTCTTCAGCTTGTACACCTTTTCTGGTCCAGCAACCTCAAACCCTGGAGGTTGTTCTACATAGACTTCATCTGTGAGCACTCCATTGAGAAATGCACACTTGACATCCATTTGGTGTACCTTGAAACCTTTGTGGGCTGCGAAGGCTAAGAAGAGTCTGACTGCTTCCAATCTGGCAACTGGGCCGAACGTCTCGTCGTAGTCGATTCCTTCTTCTTGACTGTATCCTTTAGCCACTAGCCTTGCTTTGTTTCTCACAACGTTTCCTTCTTCGTCTTTCTTGTTCTTGAAAATCCATTTCAATCCAATCACCTTTGCATCGTCTGGTCGATCCACAAGCTCCCAAACTGAATTCCGGTTGAATTCATTGAGTTCTTCTAGCATTGCGATGACCCACTGAGTAGACTTCAGAGCTTCTTCAATATCCTTGGGCTCTGTAGTTGATAAGAAACAGCTGAAATTCTTATCTTCATTGATGCAGTTCTGATTGATGTCGAAGATGAGGTTGCACATTGATCTCCGAGTCTTGACGCCATCTGATGGTTCTCCAATGATGTTCTCCTTTGAGTGGAGTTCAAACCATCTTCGATACTTCTTGATCTCTTCAGGTGAAGGTGGGGCTTCTTCGGTCAGAATGGTTCTGGGGTGTTGAGCACCTTCTGGAGCAGGGGTGAGTTGAGCTGGGGCGGCTTCTGCGCGTTCAACTCTAACTTCAGCAACTGGAGTTCCCCCTTGACTGATGCCGTCTGCATTGGCTCCAGTCTGAACTTCAGACCTTCGGTTGATCTTCTGATACTGAAGCATCTCAGTATCTTCATCTTTGCCTGGTCCCCATATCAAGACAGTAGAGGGCTCAGTGTTGTGGATTTCAGCTCTGGAACCTTCAGTGTTTTGAACACACTTTTCAGCTTCTTGTTCCCTGAAACCATCTGTAGACTCATCAAAGATCACATGAGGTGTTTCTTCAACACAAAGAGTTTGAGTATTAAACACTCGATAGGCTTTGCTTGAACGTTCTGTTCCAGAGTATCCAAGGAAGACTCCTGGATCAGCCTTGCTATCGAAAGTGTTCAACCTCTTCTTATCATTGTTGTGTATGAAACACTTAGAACCGAAAGCATGAAAGTAGGCAATCGATGGCTTTCTGTTCTTCCATAACTCGTATGGAGTTCTTCCATGTCTCTGAGTGAGGAAGGACCGATTCTGCGTGTAGCATGCATTGTTGACTGCTTCGGCCCAAAACTTCAAGGGGAGTTTTGACTCGACTAGCATCGTCCTTGCTGCTTCCTTTAGAGACCGGTTTCTTCTTTCTGCAACTCCGTTCTGCTGTGGAGTTCTTGCTGCAGAAGTTTGATGACTGATTCCTTGTTCATCACAATACTTACTAATGACAGTATTGAGGAACTCAGTCCCACGATCTGATCTGATGCTGATGATGTTGACTTCCTTTTCAACGCTTAGTCTTCTCAGCAGCTTTGGCAGTTCCTCCAGTGTCTCTTTCTTCTTGAAGAGAAAGATAACCCAAGTATATCGTGAATAATCATCCACAACTACTAAGGTGTACTTCCTACCGTTGTAGCTTCTTGGAGTGATCGGGCCAAACATATCCATGTGAAGTAGATGCAGAATCCTTTCAGAGGAGTGTCCTGATTTTGACTTGAATGATGTCCGCGTCTGCTTTCCTCTGAGGCATGCTTCACATTCTTGCTTCTTCTGGAACGCAATAGAAGGAATGCCTTCTACCAGTTGATGTTTAGCAAGTTTGTTGATCGTCTTGAAGTTGAGATGGTTGAGTCTCTTGTGCCATAGCCAATTGAGCTCCGAGCTGCTCTTGCTGATGAGGCACGTTTCTGGTGGGCTGTCTTCCCAAGAAACGACGTAGAGACTCCCTTGTCTGAATCCTTTCAGATCCACCTTCTTTTGATTGTTTCTAACAGTGAATTCATCCTTCTTGATCTTCACTGTGAAACCACTGTCACAAAATTGACTCACAAACAACAGATTATGTTTAAGACCAGAAACAAAGCTAACATTACTGATACTGGCGTTACCCATGTTGAGCACACCGTAGCCTTTTGTTTCTCCGATTGAGTTGTCTCCGAATGCAACTTTGGATCCAGCTTTCTCAACATACTGAGATAGATATTCTTTGTAGCCCGTCATGTGCTTAGAATAGCCACTGTCCAGATACCACGTTCTGATCGAAGCTTTGGCCTCTTCCTTCTTTTTGTGTTTCCTGACATTGACCTGCAAGGAAGAGTTGCTTCAGGCACCCAATCAAGCTTTGGGTCCTTCGATGTTAGCTCGAGTTCCCTTTGGAACCCATATCTGCTTCAGAGTTGGTCTGGCTGATCTCTTGCGCTTTGTTGAATGTCTGATTGATGTCGTTGGCGCTTCAGGTGGCACATGAGCATTCTTCTGTTCAGAAATCCTTTTGAAGGCCTCACTCTTGTAGCAGTTCTGTCTGATGAGTGGTTGAGGTCTTCTTTGCTCGGCGAAGTATCTTCCCTGAGATACTTGAGTCTTTGCAGACTTTTGGAGACTTGGCTGATGTCCAGTAGCTAGTTGTCGTGGATGGCTCTCGGTTCGTCTGGACTCAGCATTGCTTGGTCTCCATGGATGTTGTTCCTTCTGAATCTGAACTGAAGATGTCAGTTTCTGACTGATGTGGCCTTTCTTCTCCCTAGATTGATGAGGAAGATTCTTCTTGGCTCCTGATGTTCCTTCCCTGATCTTTGACTGAAATCTACTTTCCAGTCTTCTCAGTAGAATGATTTGGTTGGGGGCCTCCTTAGCTCGTCTGAAGCTTTGTGGAGGTGGAACATTTGATCTAGCCATCAGTCTGCGCTTGCGAACTTCATCCATATCATGATCTCTTGATTCTTCTGAGGTTATGATTTCAGAATGATCGTCCTTTGAGATGATCATGATATTCTTTCCTTTGTCAGCTGCAACCTTTCATCTGATGCTGTTGACCAGTCTTTTCGATGGAAAGTTGCTCATCATGGGAGACTGCATCATGCAGTTCTGGACTGTTTCTTCCAGCTTGTGATTTAGCCTCTTGATCTCATGAGATGCTCTTTCACATTCTGAGTTGGAGATTCTGAGCTCTTCTTCCAGTCGGCTGTTCTCCATGATTAGCTGATCAAGACAAGTTTCATCCGGAAAGTAGATGATTGTCTGATTCTTAGCTCGTTCATCATTGATCTCCTTATCCATTTTCTGATTCTGCTTGAGGAGATCTTTGAACATTTTCCTCAGCTGACAGTGATCAGTCATGAGCTGATCAAACTCGCCAGTTTCATTGGATGAGCTATCTCCAGATTCTGAGTGGTCTCCTGAAAGCATCAGGAAGTTATCAGTAAAAGGAGTTTTTGAGTGAGAGTTTACCTCTGAGCCATTCATTCCATTGTCGTAGCTGTTGTCAGCCACGCTTTCTGATTCGTTGGCCATCAGGGCTCGGCTCTCATCATCTGAGCTGGAACTGTCGAAGTCGGATGATTCTGATGTGTCCTTGGAAGAGTCAGCATCGTCAGCAACCATCGCTTTCTTCTTCAAAAAGCTACGATCTTTCTTAGCTTTCAGTTCTCTGCGCTCAGCTGGAGTCAGATCAGGGCATTCATGTCGAAAGTGCCCTTTCTTTCTACATCCAAAGCATTCCATATCTTTGATGTCGTAAGCGGCTGACTTCCTTTCTCCGCTTCGATATGTGGAATGTCTGGAGTTGCCTTCTCTTTCTTTTCCTTTGTAGTGCTGCTTGTGGAACCTTCTGTACTTCCGGAACTTGGACTCCATCTTGTTGAATCTTTCAGCCAACAAAGCATATTGACTGAAAAAGTCCTCTGGGTTGAGTTCCGTTGGTTCCTTGATCTGCTTCTTGCCTTCTCTGGTTGAGGCCTTCAGTGCCACTCCTCTTGAGGTTGATGGACCATCTTCGTCTGATCCTCCAGCCTTCTTGTTACCAAGATTTCTCAGAAGGTCGAACTCATTTGCCATGAGATCGGAGAAAAGCTTGTTTGTCGGGAGCTGACTGAATCCTGGCTTACGTTGATGAGCGACTGAGTAGATCTACCATTCTCCACGTGGCAGTGCTCGAAGAATCTTCAGGTTGATTTCTCGTTGAGTGTATTTGTCTTTGGAAATGGATTGAACTTCATTCAAGATAAGATTGAATCTTTGTTCCATTTCCTCGACAGATTCATTCTTGAGCATGAGGAAGGAGTCGAACTTCTGGAAAGCTATCGATAGCTTATTCTCCTTGATTTCCTCGGAACCTACGCACATTCTTTCCAGAATGTCCCATATCTCCTTTGCAGTTCCGCACTTGATGATCTTCATGACATGCTTGTCGGGAACAGTGCCGGAGATGATGCTTTTGGCGAGGTTGTCTAACTCATCTTGCTTCCTTTCTTCTATGGTGAAATCTGCCTTTGACTTGGGCTGGACCTCATCGTAAGGATCCTGATGGAGATCATTAGGAACCCTTTTGACAGTTTCGGTGATGGTGATCGGTCCGCTGGTGATGACTTCCCACATTCGGCAATGTTGGGCGGTGAGGAAGCTTTCAAGCCGAAACTTCCATATGTCGTATTTTTCAATACTAAACATAGGTAGAGAAGATAATCTGCTGTGGTTAGTCTCCATCAAAAAAGAGAGAACAGATAACAGCAGATAGAGCAAATAGCAAGCACAAAAAGAAAGAGTAAAACTTTTTCGAGACCTTTAAGAAAAAGGATCTAGTTCAAATAGAACCTAGTCAGATGCAGATAGTTCTTGCGAACAACCTGCTCTGATACCAATTGTTAGGTCCTGAGGGTCTCGAATAGGTGTATGGGGGGGGGGAATACACCTATAGGCTATTTTTGACTTAATCTTCTGACCTCAATCAGAGGGATCTCAGTTAGAGATCAAAACGAAACTTTGCACGCAAACAAGGACTCATGTTTTACTGAAATTAGTTTTGACCAACAGGGTTGACGACTGATACTGAAAGCTCTTCAGTAATGAGTTATCAGTTAAGTTACTGGAACTTAACTGATCCAAGTAAGGGCTTCAGTCGTGTTTGCAAAGATAGAGATGATATAACTCTTCCTTACTATCAAAGGATAGTTCAGTCAGATTGATATCATACGCAGCGAAAATTAAACTTAGTTTCGTAATAGCCTCGGTGGAGCAGGTTGTTGGATTAAGGTTTCTCTTTGCTGTTATTCAGTGTTCAGTTTTATCAATTGAAATAGCACAAGTAAGAATGTAAAACTGAAAGCTGTAAATAACACATAGACTTTTACGTGGTTCGGAAAAACCCTTTCCTACATCCACGGTTGGTTGATCAGACCAACAATCCACTCCGCAAGTGCTTCACTGGTGCACTGCAAACTGTACCCGTGTGCTTGCCTGGTGCACACAACCGTAAACTGAAGAAAATCCTTCTTCAGCACCCACACACCTCGCGTAGGATTTCCCTGCTAAGCACACCTCGTGCTCAGACTTTTCATTCAGAGTTCAGAGTACCTTCCTGAACTCCGAACCACTTAAACACTCTTATTGGGAGGAGGTTTGAACGAGTGCCAACTATACTTACAAAGAACAAGTTCTTTGAAGCAAGTTTGACCTTTGGCTTCTGGGTAAACAGATATATGCCTAGGGTCTAAGAGAATGTATGTAATCAGCAGTGACTGATTGGGGCGGTTAAGCTTTAGGTTGAGTAGCAATTTTAGCAGAGCTTCAGCTTATGTCGTTGAATCGGTGAAGGTTGAAGTGATCCTCGAGCGCTATTTGTAGGAGAACTCTTGAATAGATCCGTTGGCGTAAATCGTCCTCAAGATTTCTTCCATTGGAGAGCAATTCGAATTTGGGCTGAGGCTTCAATCTTCGAGGTTCCTTGTCTGTGTGGAAACGGCTCTCTTTGATGGACAGGAGATGTGACATCTCTGAAAAGTAACCACCAGATAGGAATGACCTCAGCAGAGATAAGATATTCTGAGATCTTTGCATTTAATGCGGCTGTACTTGTGCGTACGTGGCTTCCTCTGAACGTTGGAAGATCAGTCCTAGGAGGAATGTTCAACTGATACTTGACTTTAGTATCAGTCCTTTGCGCGCATTAAATAGTCAGTCTTCAACTGATACTTCAGTTGGTATCTGCAGTCTTCAGTCTTCAGTCTTCGTTCTTCAGTCTTCGACACCGCAACTAAACTAGAAACGAACTCTAACACTTGAGTTCTAAACGATTCTAGTCTATTACATATAAGTCCTATGAATTTTGGTATCATCAAAACAAGGGTTAGGATATTCCACAAGGTTCCCAACATGATGTATGAGATCATGTTTGAGTATTTGAGTAATTTTGAGCATGAAAATGAGAAGAGAATTGAAACGATGCGATCTTGAAACGTTTTCTTGAGATTTGAGTTTGAGATGTAAGAGAAGAGTTGAGCTTGAGTTGTGATGACTAATATGTTCATGCTTGAATGTTTTTAAGTGCTATAAGTATTGAAGTTGAGTTTTAAGAAGTTTTATTGATGATGTGTAAAGTCGAGCATGCTTGCTTGCGTGTTTGAGTTGGGAGATGTTTTTCGTGACGCACTGACCTACTGATTTCAAAGGGTTTTTGTTACCCAAACACCTTGAAACCTTTATGACACGTTTATATGAGAGTCTTGAGCATACCAGTAAAATTTCAAGTCATTTGGACGTCTTTTACTATTTTTATAAAATGTAAAACCAAAACTGCTACGTTCTGCCAAAATGTTCGGTGAGTAGCCAATAGAGTCACCTTTTTCAGTATCTTTCCTTAACTTTTTGGAACCCAAATTTTTATTTTTAAGACATGCGTGTCTCAGATATGTACCCACCAAATTTTAGACCTTTTTTACAACGTTTACTATTTTTCAAAAATCATAGCTTTCGATTGCTAAAAACTGTTGAATATGGTAGACTGTAGTAAAACAGTCATATCTCCTAAAATACTTGGAGTTTTTTTATCCTACTTTTTTTTAAATGAAACTAGACTCAAAGAGGTTTCACGACTCCAGTGGAGTTCTGTACCGGGTCTGGTGAGGTTTTGAAATCGAGTCAGTGCAGAGTGAAGGTTGTTTTTGACTTGTCTATGTGTGAATTTATATGCTTAAGTGTTTATGCTTGTTTATGTACTTGATTCCTATGAGTTTGATCCGAGTTGAGTGTAAAGTCAAGAGAAGGACGTGTGAATCCTTAGAAGTTAAGTATACCTAGGGATTTAGTTTTATTGGGTAAATAGAAGATGAGTGATAAGTTATCGTTGAGACAAGTTTGAGTTTAGTAATGAGTTCTAACTAAGGTTTGTTTTCTCACATGAACCTTCGATGACGATGATGATGATTTATGAAGGCCGAGCGAGACGAAGAAGTAGGTCGCCTGTTTTCTTTCCGAAACTAAGCGAAGGACTTCAGATGGGCAATATTTTGAGTATACGTATATCCTACGAGCTTTCTAAAATGATTTAATGATGTTATGAGTTTAGCAAATGTTTTGAGATAAATGATGTTTGAAGACTGTTTGACTTGCCAATTTTTGATGTTGAGCCTGTATGTTACCCTCTACTGATGAGATGAGACGAATTCGGTCCTGCCACAAGCGGGATTTTGTGCACAGAGGTGACTGTGAGCCGTCTTCGGGTCGGCCGGTCACGGTACTTGAGAGGGAGGCCTACTTCTCAGTACCTTAATAATTATGATTAGTTGTAGATGCGGTACATACATGACGTATACTTTATCTGCAGACATATATTTATGATGTTTATTATTAAAACTGCATGCACAGATTCATTTATGCTAACTTATTTCTGTGTATTGCTGAGATGTGGCAAGCTTCAAACCTATAGCTCTAAGAGCACCTTTCTTATTTTTCGGCTTTTGCCCACTGAGTATTATGTACTCACGCCCTGCATGTATTTCTAAATGTGCAGGCTAAGCGATGAGTGAGATTGGTCTGGTGCTGGTGGGGGAACGTTTCAATCGATGTGTTTATATTTAATATTGCAGTTATGATTGATAGAGTCTTGATGATTGAAATACTTTATTTTCTTTTGAATCAAGTAATATACTCACGGTTATGTGTCTTCATACATATAATCGATTCGCCTTTTTGCTGCGATACTCTGCCTATTATGATTCCTTATGAAAAATAAGCTATACTTGCTTTGTTTTTTATCTGGAAATTCCTGATATTTATGGAGTTATGACGATGTTGACGTTTATACCCCTGGAGTTAATTTATGATGTTTTACCTTAACACTTTTTCATGTAAGCTTCCACTTGATGTTCGACCTATTCTTCTTGTCTTTTATTCTTTTAAAATAGTCGTATCGATACTCGTACCCCGCTATCACTAGCGTCGGGATCGGGCTGCGACAAATTATATATTAAAAGTATTGAATAAATAATAATTTGTCTACTAGCTTATTTGGCTGGAACTGAGAGGTGGAAGTTTGAATCCCATTGCCATCATCCTTTCTCCATTTATTTTGTAATTTTTTCGGCTACAATTTTCTTTCTTCTTATTTTTTGTTATAAATCGATTTTTTTTCTTCTTTACTTAAATTATTTTTCTCCATTTATTATGTAATCTTTTATGCTACAATTTTCTTCCTGTTTTTTTTTTTTTTGTTTTAAATCGATTTGTTTTCTTCTTCTTTTCTTCTTCTTTTCTATAAATTACTTTTCGATTTTAACTTTTTTTTTCTTTTTTTCTTTTTTTAAATTTATTTTTTTTTTCTTTTTTTGGTCCAAACTATTTCTTGACTCTATTTAAGAGTATTATTTACGTGCATTAAAAATTATTCAGTAAATGACATATTTTCTTAATAAATAACATTATCTTTATTAATAACACTATTTTGTTTTATATAAATAACACTATTTTTCTTAGCAAAAAACACTATTGAAATGACATTATCTATTGAGTGGATTTTTAAAATGACCACTTTGATATTGTAAAATTAAAAATCGTCCACTAAAATAAAAATATTAAAAACTAGCCACTATTACCAAAATACCCTCAACTTTAAAAATATTAAAAATTGTCCACACACAATTCACACCTAAAAACACACACACAATTCACAACTCAAGATTTTCACTCTCCAATTTCTCTCTCCACTCACACGATTTTCACTCACAATTTACATTAGATTTTACAGTCTATTCAAATAATTACTCACACCTACTCACTTTCTCTCACAACATTTTCGCACCAAAAATCAAAAATCGAGTTCTCTTTGAGAAGACGAAGAAACACCGGAGAATCAAAGCGCACCACCGGAAAATTGAACAGCACAAACGGAGAATCAATGGATCCATCAACAACAGAAGAAAAGCAAAAAAACGAAGGAAAAACCTAGTCCAGAAGGAGATCAACCGACAACAAACATATCTAATACAGGAGAAGCAACCGCTAGTTAAATTGCTCCAGAATTGCCTTCGGAAACCAATAAACAAGAAAGTGCAGTAGAAGAAATCGGAGGAGATGCATGTGGAAAGGAGAAAAATGATCAAGTCGAAGAAGATAAATCAAAAGCACTGGTAGTACGAGAAGAAAAACAATCCTCTAAGAATAAGGTATGAAATTTTCTTTACAATGAATTTTTTTTACAGTTAAAGTTATATTATTATGGTAAATGATGAGTTGTTTGATATATTCGAATGTTCTTAGTATGTAACAATCGTCGTTGAGTCTGTTTGACGGGACGTGAATCCTTTTTTACAGCCAAATGATGCACATCTATCTTTGGATTTAATCCTGGCATTTCCTTGTATGACCATGCAAATTTGTCTTTAAACTCCTTAAGTAATTCGACATATGCACCTTCCTCATCCTTTGTCAATAATGCACTAATGAAGGTGGATCGTGGCTCATGAATGGTACCCAAGTTGATCTCTTTTAGCTCATCAATGGTGGATTTAACACCTTCCTCAAACTGCTGAGGGGCCATCTCGGCGTCTTCTTCCTCTATGTTCACTTCTTCACTTAGGGTGATATGATTTGACGAGACAACTTCTTCACTTCTTTGTTCAGGGTCTTCAAAGACTATGCATCTCTTTATCGTTCCATCCCTTCGTCTCACATGAATTATTCCTTTCACGTCACTTGGTCTAATTACGCCATCCCTGATCAACTGTGCAATCTTTCCATATGATTGATCTTGAACCATGAGAGGAGTTCAGTGATGCACAATGTTGGTAGTGTAATAGGACGATGCCACACTTTCCCTATCTTCATCATTTTCGAGAGTCTTTATTTTGAAAGAGCCCACACTCTCTCTATCTTCATCATCTTCTGATGTCTTTGTAAAGATGATAGTTTTCATCTTGGCTTTCAGTTCTCTTCCACATGAAACCGACAATGTGGTGCATCTTTTCATACAAGAAGGAACAAGACTTCTCAACTTTCGAGTCATTTGCAACTTATTATTTCCTTTTGGTGCACCATGCTTCATCTTTTTGTCTAGCCTTTTGAAAATCGATATTCGCGGAACCTCCTCATGGTGAAGCCTTTTGAAGGCGGATACTCGTTGAATTGGTGCTTCCCCCTCAACAATATGGTTTGTAGTTGCCCTTTTGATGGCAATGCGAATGGGGTTTTGATGAGTGAATCCCAATCCCGTCTTCGTATTTTGGCCTATTGGAACATTATTTTTCAACATCCTTTGGCTAGTGCTAATGTCATGTTCTTTCTCATTTGTGGTTTTTGTAGGAGATTCTGACTTGGAACCTTTCCACGGATCATATCCAGCTTTAACAAGAAGCCCATATGTTTTTGGACCAAAACACTTAGTGATTTCATGATCAGAGAGTTCTCCATGCTCAATTGCAGCACTCTGCTTTGGCTGAACAAATCCTTTAAGTGGTGGAGGCATTGGCTTTCCCATATCAATTTTGGTCAAAGGCATAGTGAGTCCTTCCAAAGTTTTTTCGATGGATAATTCTGACTCGTTCTCATGACTATCTTCTGGCTTTTTCAAACTCTCAATTTGGACGTCATTCACAACTTTTGCCTTCTTCATATAGTACTTTCATCGGCCAAGTATGATTCTGCTTCTGTAAATGGCTTATGATCACCAATTATCTTCTTCACTGCGCCATCTCGACAATACTTGAAGCATTGATGCAATGTTGAAGAGATTACGCCATTTTCGTGCAACCATGGTCGGCCAAGTAGCATGTTATAAGATGTCTTGGCATCAATTACTTGAAACAATGTAGTTGAGTTCATATCTTCAATCAATAAATCCAACCTTATAGTGCCAAGGGCTCTTTGTCCTTCGTGGTTGAATCCATGGATCATCAACAGACTACTTGAAAGCTCACCCACTTGAATTCCCAACTCATTAAGTGTTCTTAAGGGCAAGATATTGACCGCAGACCCTCCATCGATGAGTATCTTATTCACCTTTTGCTCATAGGTATAACAACTCACAAATAATGGCCTATTGTGAGGTTCAGACCCAAGTTCTAAATCTTCATCAGAGAATGTTATCGCGAAGACATCCTCCTTATCAACAACATTTGATTCAACTCTATCTTCTTCTTGGCAAACCGAGTCATGCAAGATTTCAAAATACTCCACCATATTGTTGGACTCAACAGTGACAAGATTGGCGGTGGACTTATCCTCTTCAAGTGATATCTTCCCTTATTGCTCTAATTGCATAACTTTATCCTTGAAGATGAAGCAATCATGTATGGAATGTCCAATCAGTGGATGATATTTGCAGTACTTTGGATCATCAGTTTGTCCAACTTCATTTGGCCGTTTCATCTCTGGCAATTCAATAAGTCCTTCTCTAAGTAGATCATCAAATGTCCCGGAGACATCAGAGTCTAAGAAAGGATATTGCTTTTGTTGTATTTCTTTCAAAGTAAGCTTTCTGTGCCCCACATCTTGAGAAGTTTTCTGCTTGTCGCCCTTGTTGTCATCATTTCTCAAGAATTTGACAAAGATTGCTTTTACCACCATTGACTCTTTCTTCGGCGTCTTGTCAAAAGACTTAGCTCCTTTCTTGAATTCCTGTTTGTCCTTGAATTTGCGGGACTCTTGAAGCGGTGGTCCTTCAATTCCACTTGCAGCCATTCTCAACTCCATGTCATGAGCTCTAGTGGCTAGTTCTTCGAATGTTCTAGGCTGAATTCCTCGCAAGATGTATTGTAAGTCCCAATGCATCCCTTGAATGCACATCTCAATAGTGGATAATTCTAATAATCGGTCTTTGTAGTTGAGGCAGAGGTTTCTCCATCTATTGATATAATCAATCACCGGCTCTTCCTTGAATTGATGAGAACTTGTGAGTTCCACCATGCTAACAGTTCTTCTAGTGCTATAAAAGCGGTTAAGGAACTCGTGCTCCAACTGTTCCCAACTATCGATCGCGTTCGACTCTAAATCCGTATATCAGTCAAAAGCATTTTCCTTGAGTGAGCGAACAAACTGCTTGACCAAATGATCTCCATAGGTGCCAGCGTTATTGCACGTTTCAACAAAATGAGCCACATGTTGTCTAGGATTGCCCTTTCCATCGAATTGTTAAAACTTGGGACGTTGATAACCAAGAGGCATCTTTAATTGATCAATTCTTTTAGTATAAGGTTTGGAGTAGATCATGGATGACTTGGAGCTACCATTAGCCTTCATAGTTCCTTCGATGAATTCTTTGAGTTGGTCGATTTGAATGAAACCATCGGAAGAGACTTGGATGTTCTTTAAAGGCGTCTTTTCTTCATGGTGTTTCTCGAATGACTCTGAATCATCGCTTTCTTCATCTTTTTCGTCATTCACTCGACTTTCTTCTCCTTTCTCTAAGATAAGCTTTGAGATCTTGGCATCTTGCTCCAATATATGCTTGTTCATGTTTTCAACAAGATTAGCTAGGCAGCAATTTGTTCCTCCAGAGTATAAGCGTTTGTCACCATGACGGGAGCTTTAAGAGAGTAGCTCGCGGTTGAATACTCCTCCCTTGCTGAAGCAGACTTGGAAATTTCCTCCAATAGCCTAGCTTTGCCTCAAGTGATAACACCAATGTTCTCCAAAGTGATGTTTAGGGCAGCACTTGAAGCTTTGTTCTCTATTTGAATTTGCTTGAGTTGTTGTTGGTGAAAAAGAGAGATGAGAGGTAGAGAAGACCCACTGGGCGTGCCAAAATTTGTAAACACAAATTTTATTGTATTCAATAAATGAAATACAAAAATGTGTACAAATCCAAAATATGTGGATTGAAATTAATTTTTTGTGGGTTGCGATTCTCTACTTTAATCCGCTGATTCTCCTCTTCAAACTTCTTCAAATCCTTGGAGGGAAATATAATTTCTTGATCTCCTTGAACTTGAACGTTGACTAGAATTTGATTTGATAACGTCAATCCAGAGGGCTTCCACCTTATTTCTAAATCAAACGTTGACTTGGATGAATTTGATGAAGAACTCTTTGATCTTCTTTGCAGAATGCCTTGATTGTTGGACATGACTTCGTCGTAGAGAATTACTCCTTCAATGCTTGAGCTCTCAAATGATTTCTGTTCTCTTTTGACTCCACAAATGACCCATATTTATAGGTGAAGAATGGAGTGGGCTGGTGGGCTTTGGGCCCTCATATTGGACTTTAAGGGCTGAGGTGGCACGATTTGATTGGCTCCTCAAGATTTATATTTATCTACATAAAATATTTAATATTTTATGTAGATTTTCCACATGTTAATTTCTGATTGGTCAATAAATCCACATAATCAAATATTAATTATATATTTATTTAATCTTGGAATTATATTTAATTTAATTCCAAAATATAAAATAAAATATATAATTTCATATTTAATTTGTAATTTCCACATGGCCGGATTTAATTGGCTATAAATTTAATTGCCTACAGTATCGTCAGTGTGATGAATAGGACATAGATTTTGGATAGGAAGAGGACTGACATCGAGATGGCGGTAGGACTTGGCAAGATAACAATCTGGGCATCAAGATGAACATTTCCTCATTCCAAGGGAAAAATGATCCAGAATCGCACCTTGAATGGGAGAGAAAGGTGGAGCTTCTGTTTGACTGCCACAACTATTCAGAGCTCAAGAAGGTGAAGCTGGCTGCAATAGAGTTCTCAGATTATGCACTTGTTTGGTGGGATCAGATGGTGACGAGTAGGAGGAGAAACAGTGAACCACCAATTCAAAATTGGCATGAGATGAAGGCCATGATGAGGAAGCGATTCATGCCTAATCATTACTACCGAGAGCTTTTCAACAAGTTGCAGAATTTGAAACTGGGCAGTAGGAGTGGGAATGAGTATTACAAGGAGATGGAGGTTGCCATGATTCGAGCCAATGTTGTGGAGGAACGGGAGGCGACTATGGCGAGATTCTTAGTTGGTTTGCATTGGGACATTCGTGATAAGGTGGAGTTGTTGGATTTGTATATTGAAAGCAAGAACGTTTTATGCTTGTATACAATGATTCCTGTGTTCACTATTTAATCTCCTATCTGATTGTGTTCATGATTGCATATGTATAATCCTTATCTCTTTATAAGTAGATTATATGGTGTGTTGTAGATCACAGAAGACCATATAATTGGAATAACCTTAAGAGATATAAAATGATCACAGCTGAGATGACTTTAGGACGAGTCATTGGTTTAGGCTGCAGTATAGATGGAAGGAGTTTGTCTTGACTACTTGTCTATGCTGGTACGTCACAACGTATTGATAGGATCACAGTGAGATGTATTCTTCTGTCTGACATAAGTGAAGAATCAAGATCTCGGTGACTTAATAGAATCTTAATACTAATAAGATTTCGAATATATGTGTTGATTCGTGTATCACTTTGATTTACTATGGGTGAGAGTTATATAGTAACTTGAGTACTCTGTATCTTGGGTGATAGCGGTCAATATATGATATTTGATTATGTGTATTAGTACCCGTATTCGGTAAAGGATAATGACATCCCCTTAAGGAGCTCAATAAGGTTTATTGCATTAAACCCTGCAGGTTGATTAAGTTCAAGCGCAATAATAAAGTTTGAGTGGTACTGCTTAAGGATTACAAAGAGATTAATTAATTTAAGCTGTCAGAGCTCTAATTAATTAATGGATGTCAGATATTTTAAATACGGAGATTTAATAAGTCTAAATACAAGCCCCGACTCATCATCGGCAATAAAGGGGTAAGTCAATATTGGTTCTCTAGTGGAATGAACTAATATTTATAAATTAATTATGGTTTCGGCTGACCATGGAGAATTAATTTATTTGAGGCCCATCTTTATTCCTTGTATCTGGTCCCTGGACTGGCCCAAAGTCTCCTTGCCCTAGCAGAGGGAGAAATCTCCTAGCACTAAGAAACTGGCGCCCCACACGTGTATTTTATTTAAATACAGCTATCTGCTCTCAGGAAAAATACACACATAAAAATTAGGTCTTTGAGAGCAGGGAAAACGGCGCCAAACGTGTGAAGCAGAATTCTCTCTTCGGACTTTCACAGTTCGTTGTCCATCCAACGGTGAAAGCTGAGCGGGATACAGTTCAGAAGGTCAGAGCTGGAGTCGTTCAACACGATCATCGACAGCCTTTGCATACAGTTTACAAGTAAGTAATTCTAATTTCAACGTGCAGCACTTAAATTCATAGGAGCATGTTAGGATTAATCGTTGTATGGTAAATTAAGATATCCAAGAAACGATCCTGTTGGAGCTATTAATCCTTCAATTGGTATCAGAGCCTGGATTGCTTTTCTTGGCTCTGTCAGTTAATTTGCGTACGATTAATAATGTGCGTTGTTTTTACTGCTGTTGTTCTTCGTGGTCTGTTGATTCGTGGGGTACGTCGTTTTGACGTTGTAATCATTTTTCACCACGAGAAAATCCATGGTTAGATTAGGATTTCAAATTGTATTTGTTTTTTTTCCATTGTAATCTGTAATTGCTTAAAATCGAGATGAAGACGACGATGAATCAACATCGAATGAATGGAGGTTGGAGAGCCAGGAGGCGGCGGGCACCAAGGGCAAGAAGGGCTGCGCACTGCGCGAGCCCCGTGCACCACGGCACGCGCATACACTGCCGGGATGTAACACCCCGTATTTTTACCTCATTATAAATATTTTGAGATTTATTTTTAAGAGCACTGAGTTATAAAAATAAGCTTATGATGAGATGAGATATCCCAATAGATTGAGTTATTATTATTATTATTTTTTTCGATGATGGAACTAGAGAATGAAATACTTTGAGAAAATAAGGATGTATAGAGGTGATGTTTGAACATTGATGAAGTTAAAAAAAATTCTCTTCTTTCAATAGTTGAGCCGAGCTCTGCTCTGGCAGCAGAGCTAAATCCAAACTCTGCTCTGGAAGCAAAGCTGAAGTTGATCCGAGCTCTGCTCTGGAGGCAGAGCTGAAGTTGAGCTCTGCTCTGGAGGCAGAGCTGAAGTCGAGCTCTGCTCTGGCAGCAGAGCTGAAAACCCGAGCTCTGCTCTGACGACAGAGCTGAATGTCAGAGCTAAAAGGCAGAGCTGAAGGCCAGAGCTGGGAAAGCCAGAGCTAAAGTCGAGCTCTGCTCTGGAGGTAGAGCTGAAGTCGAGCTCTGCTCTGGAGGAGGAGCCGAGCTCTGCTCTGGTGACAGAGCTGAAGTCGAGCTCTGCTCTGGAGGCAGAGCTGAAGTTGAGCTCTGCTCTGGAGGCAGAGCTGAAATCGAGCTATGTTCTGGTGGCAGAGCTAAAATCGAGCTCTGCTCTGGTGGTCGAGATGTGCTCTGCTCTGGTGGCAGAGCTGTTGTCGAGCTGTTCTCTGCTCTGGTTCCGGAGCAGAACCAAAGCTGAAGCAGCTCTGGCCACCGAGACTGTTTAGAGTGCATAACTGACTTTAGAAAGGGAAGTCAAAGCAAGTGGATAACTAAGCAAAAGGATAAGATATTTTATGCAAATGGATAATTGAGCATGTGTTATATTTCCATACTTGATGGCTAAGTAAATGGGATTATATAAAACAACTCATTTCTCTTTCATCCTCACCATAGCAGCTGTCCCTTTCTTCTCTCTTCTCTCTCTCTTTCTCCATCAACACCTTCCATTGTTGGGCATAACCAAAGCTCCATAGATCAATTCTACACCATAGAAAGCTCTTAAATCAAGCACAAAACATCATTATCTCCATAAATCAAAAGATAGAGTGTGTTTGAAAGCTTGGTTTCAAGAAGGAGGAGCTATACTTTTCTCTTCAAAAATCATAGAGTAAGCTTCTAAACACATGAATCTACTTATATTTAAGCTTGATAAACATGAAAATGGAGGATCAAAGCATGAAAACATCACCTCTTCTTTTCTTCAATATTTTAGAAAAATACTAGGGTTGGAAGTCTTCTAAAATATTGTCTTCTTCTAACCTTAAGTGGAGAGTATATACATGTTATTAAGATGTTATTTGTTGTCTTTTTAATGAAAAGCATGGATTTATTTTGAGATATGGATTATTGAAGGTGTTAGTTTGTGTGATGTTGGAAATTGAAGTTCATGAAGTAAGTGAGGATTGGGTAAGAATATGAGCTTATGAGATTGTAGATATCATGGTTGATGGATTAAAATGATGATTAGAGATGATTGATAAAGATTATGATGAATTGGTTTGATGGGAAATAAGGCATACTTGGCTATATGCTTAAGATTGGTTAATTGATGAGTTAATTGGCTAGCTTACAAAGCTACTGACTTAATTGAATTCGACAGGGTTTTTGATCCCCAAAAATCTTGAAACTTTTATGATAAGTATATATAAGTGTTATAAACGCTCATAAAAAATTTAAAGTCTTTTGGACATCGTTTGATACCCTTTTAAATTATAAATCTCCAACTGCAACTTTCTACCAAAAGTTTGGAAGAAACAGATACTAGAGTCACCTTTCCAGTAGCTTCCCCTGAGTTTATGGTTTCCAAATTTTTATATCAAGAAGATGAACATGTTAGATAGCTATCCACAAATTTTCAAGTCATTTTGCACAAAACTGCCGAATATGGTAGGCTATAGGAAAATGGTCATATCTCCTGAACCACTTAGAGTTTTGCAACCTATTTTTTTTAAATGAAACTAGACTTCAAGAGGTTTCAATTGGTATGAATTCCAAACCCAGGAAAGTTCCGAGGTAAAACAGTTTATTGCTTGAAGTTGGGACAGAGTATATGAGGTCTAGTAATAGGTATTCACAACACTCCTACCTTTGATTTATTAAATTGCATGTGTTAATGGCGATAACTATACACCGTATTGATTCATAAAAATGCTATGGAATATATATATACATATATAGATATGAATTTTTTTTTTTCGTGCTTAATTTACTTAACCAAATTTGGTGATGAGTCGAGAGTAGAAACGGTGAACATTTAAGAACTATTATTATTATAAGAATGACTAGTTAGAAAGTACCAATGAGAAATGAAGAGTAGTACTAAGATGAGAACAGTGAACTTAGTGAGGTTTTGTCTGATCGACGTTTATTTTATTACATGAACCGTCTACGCCAATGATGATACCTGAAGACACGGGTCGAGGGCATAAGTAAGATTGCTCCAAAGTACGAGAACCGAAGCTAGGATTTCCAGGTGGGCATTACTTTCTAATACCCCTATTACTGGCTTTCTAAATGATGATTATGATGATGTTTATAAGTTTTTAAAATGATTTGAGATAAATTGATGTTTGAACTAATTAACTTGCCGAGTTTTGATGACGACGAGCCTGTACGTTACCCTCTACGGATGAAATGATTTTGGGTCCTGCCAAAGGCGGGATTGTGTACACGGAGGTAACCGTGAGCTGTATACCGGGTTGGCCAGTCAGAAATGACTGTGAGCCGATTGTCAGGTCGGCCGGTTACAGTGCTTGAGAAGGAGGCCTACTTCTCAGTACCTTGATAATGATGAGTTGTAGAAGTGGTACTACATGCTAAGTATTTGTGATTGCAGTCTATTTTTCTTTACTTTATGATGCTTATATTTTATCAATTGCTTACACGGGTTCTTTTGAATAAAACCCTTGTGTAAAGTATAAATGGCAAGTTAAATTTATAGCTCTAAGAGCGAGATTGTTTATTTTCAGCTTATGTCCACTGAGTATTTCATACTCAGCCCTGCATGTATTTCTAAATGTGCAGGATGAGTAAGGAGAGAGATTGGGGGACCGCTGAAGGGTTGTTGTTTTTAGACAACTTTTGAGTACCGTATTCTGTTCCTATACGGTAGTGTAAATAGTTGAAGACTATCTCCTTTGAACTTAATTAAGATTGTCACTCTCAGCTATATGTCTTCATACATATAGTCTGATCACGTTTTGCTGTGCTACCCTAAACAATTTGAATCCTTGTAAATATTTAGCTATACTCCCTTTGTTTTCATTAACTAGAACCTTGATATGTTTGAATGTATGAAGCCGACAATATTTCTATTAAGGTTGATGATATTTTATTTGTTTGAGCATGAATTATTATTAGCTTTCGCTTGATGAGTCATCTAGTTTTCCTTGTTTTACCTTATCATTTTATTAATCGTATCGATACCCGACCTACGCTATCACTGGCTAGATGTCGGACTGCGACACGGGACCGAGGCGGATGAGGGCATGCACGTCGTGCGCTGCGCGCCCGGTCAGGCACCGCGCGGCCGCTGCTGCTCCCGGTGCTGTACCCTGCCAAGGCTGCTGCTACGCCGAGGCTGTTGCTGCCCTGCCGAGGCTGCTGCTGCCTTGCCGAGGGCTGCCGCGCCGAGGCTGCTGCCGCACTGATCCGACTGCTGTCAAGGCGTGGGTGGCGCGAGTTTCGAGAAACCCCAGGGGGCTCAAACCCTTATTTCCAACACGGGCCTGATGGAGTAGTTCGGGCCGAGCTTTTTTTTTAAATGAAATAGATTAGAATTGGGATTCCGCGAATGGGTCACGAAGAACTTTATCTTTTATTATGTTCTTTGCATGTCGTAGTGTTAATCCTTTATGCTTTTTACCTGCTGTCTTTGTCTTTGCTTGTTAATATGTGTTTATTAACTGCGCTTAGATAAGCATGCTAGGTTTATCGTTTCCTTAAACATGTTTTAGAATTCTGCGAGCATGTTTTACGTGTTGCGTTCTAGAAGAGCATGTTTAGGATTATGTGCTTGAGCGTGTACAAACATTTTGAAAGAAAAAGACTAAGAAGTTTTAATAATTTTTAAGTGATTAAAAATTATTTTAGACCTCCACATGCGGTCTCTAGACAAAGTGATTGTCAATGTGAGTAAACGTCCACCCGCGTGGCTTACTTCATGTTTGTTCTTTCATAAGTTTGTCAGATGAGGTTTCTATAAAAATATTTAAATCCATTAAAGTAGTGGGAGTTATGCAGTAAACGTCCACCTGCGTGGCTTGCTTGTATGATTTTCACGAGTACTTTGGAGAATGGAATTAAATAAGATAACCAAGATATTTAAATTGAAAGCGGCATGGTCCGAGTGAGTATGTCAATTTCGAGAATTTAATTATCAAGGTTAAATTGTGGTCATTGCTTAGATATTATATCAAGTACAATGTACAACTCCCCGCGGAGTCCCTTCTTGATTATGATATGGTCTAGTTAAGGTCCAACTATTAATTTCCTTTGTCAAAAGGTTAAGTTGACATGGATGGAAATTAAACGACTAGGTAAATAGTCTGGTTGAGGAGTTCGTGTGTAAACGTTCACCCGCGTGGCTTGCATATGAGATTCCTTGAGCGGTTGGAGGTTTCAAATAATATTGTTTTATCAAAAGGTTACAATATTATTGTTACGAATTATGTGCTTCATGTTCTTACATGTTTATTTTGTTTTACATTCAGATATGTCTATGTCTCCAATCATCTCACCGGTCCAAACTATACTGAATGGAAACACCACATTATATATATTCTTGACGCTGAGGAGCACAGTTTTGTGCTTACTACTCCACGTCCTGCGGCCCTTACTGATGAGTCGACTGATGCGGCACGAGAGGCGCATAAAAGGTGGCACAAGTCAAATAATATGGCCAAGTGCTATATTATGATGACTATGTCACAAACTTTGCAACTCCAGCATCAGGTCATGAATGACGCGGCTGACATCATGTTGAACCTCTCTGAGGTTTATGGGGAGTCCGAGAGATCTGCTCGCTTTAACATAATGAGAGAAATCTTAGCATGTAAGATGAGCGAGGGCAGTTCTGTTCACGAGCATGTCATGCACATGATAAATCTTTTTTATAGGCTCGAGTTACTCGGAGGAGATATCGAAGAAGAAGCCAAAGTCGATATCATCGTGAACTCTCTCCCCAAGTCTTTTGAGAACTTTCGTCTCAATGCCATTATGAGCAAGGTCAACTATACTCTTAACGAGTTATTGAATGCTCTAGTTACGGCAGAGGGAGTCATGGGCAATAGGACAGAAGTACTTGTCGCTGCCAAGGGATCTGCTTCTTCGTCGAAAGGCGGGAAAAAGAAGTGGAAAGGTCCGAAGGGCAAGGGAGGCAAGGAAGCTAGTGGGAGTGGCAAAGAGGGCGGCCCTACCGGTGGTGTGAATAAGCCTACGGGAAAGGAAAAGTGTAACACCCCGTATTTTGTTTACCTTGCTATTTTGTTTACCTTGCAATAGTATCGAAATACTATTGAGAGTTGAAGACTAGCTTACTAAAGACGAGAGGAAGTTATCGATGGATAGTTATATGAGTAAAATAGAGATGTTGATAGAATTGAGAATGATGTTAGAGTTGAGATGGAGATGTTAATTGATTTCGAGTTGAGACGAAATGTGAAGAGATAGAGTCGAGGTAGTGTTTGAGAGTCACTATAAAGAGGATTAAGCTAGAGTGACGATTAGATTAATGACGAATGATGATCCGTCTTTAACGTGATAACTTTGTGAGCTTTTTGATTGACGTTATGTGATTTACTTGATACGTGTGCACTTATAATTGAGTAATTGTGATTTTTGAATACTAGCATACATGATTTTTTTAATTACCACCACACATTCCTACACTCACATGATCCGTGATTTATCTGAGATTGTTTGAGTGAGTGCACTAATATTAGTGCAAATATTTTTTTTAATTTTGGTCACAAGAGTTTTGTGTTATAGCATTTTATTAATGTAGCTGAACACATGGGTTATTCCTAAACCACATACTACTACACTCACACACTAGTTTTTTTTAATCCAATTGAGCATGTGCCAAATTTCCTAACATTGCTAGAGTTGGACGTGTAGCATGGATGGAGCTAGAAGGATTAGGATGTAAGTTTAGGGGGAGACAAGGCATTAAATGAAAATAGTAATTGTCCCTAATCTCTCTTACTAAGCAAGCCAAATTCATTTCACCTCCCTCATTTCATTAATTCACGGCACTCTTTCACTCTCTCCCTCTCTACCGATGTTGCACCAAAAGATCACCAAAGATGAATCACCAAATCTCCATTCTCTCTCTCCTCCATTGGAGACCAAGCTCAAGCTTCTGTAGTCATAACTGTAGTGTAATACTTCGCTAAATCTAGTCCTTAAACACTTTCTACTCTTGATTCAAGAAAATTAGTGGAGTTTAAAGCTTGAAGAATAGAGAGAAGACTTCCTTTTTCTTGAAACTACTTGAGTAAGTGTTCTGATCTTTTGGATCTAGACTTTTGTTGAGATATATGTGTGTAAAAGGATGATTTAAGCATGAGAAACTCCCCCTCCTCCTTTTTCTTCACTTTCGAAAATTTGGGGTTCATGCCCTTTAAAAATCTTTCTTTTCTTAAATCGAGATGAGAAATGTGTCATATGTGATGATTTGAAGTGATTAAGGTGTGTTTTGCAAAGCTTAGTCTTGAGATATGAGTTTTACAAAATTTAGTTTGATATAAGAAATTGGGAAAAATCTGTAAGTTATGTCTTGAATGATGATTTGATGATGAGTAAGAACTTATGAAAGGATTAACGTGATATTTGATGATTTTAGTGTTTGTAAAAGTTCGTGAGTTGGCTATGATGCTGTATGATAGTATTTTGATGTTTGGGAGTGTTTGATGAACTTTGGGAATGAAAAAGTTGATGAATTTTCGAGTTTGCTCTTGTCTGCACTGTTCTGTCTTGAGTCTTGCTCTACTCACCCGAGAATTCATTCCTCTACTCTGAACCGAGAAGTCATTTCTCTGCTCTGACAGAGAGTTCATTTCTCTGCTCTGAACAGAGAGTTCATTTCTCTGCTCTGACAAAGAGTTCATTTCTCTGCTCTGACAGAGAGTTCATTTCTCTGCTCTGACCGAGAATCATTTCTCTGCTCCCTGACGTAAATTTTCCCTCTGCCCTGACGTAAAATTTTTGCTCTGCTCTGGCGAGAGTTTCTTCTCTGCTCTGACAAGATAGTCTGCTCTGCTCTGCCGAGCTTTTCCACTCTGACCACCGAGCATTTCTCTGCTCTGGTCACCGAGCCAAACTTATGCTTGCTTGTTTGTGATGTGTTTATGTGTGAGTTGTATGCTTATGTGTTTGTGCATGCCTATGTGCTTGATTGCTTTTAATCTAGCCTTTTGAGTGTTAAGTTGAGAATAAGATTAGAGTTTATTGTCATAGAGTTGAGTGATTAGACGGAGATAAGCTGAAGAATAATTATGATGGATGTTATAATAAGATTAAGGTTAAGCTTTTAGAGAGGAAGTTTCTAACTAGTTCCTCTAACTTGTCGCATGCACTACTCCGATGTTTACAACTAAAGAGACCAGTCGAGGACGCAAGTGAAGATTTCTCCGAGTACCACCTGCAGTAAGTCGAGCTCTACAGGTGGGCAGTATGTTCATAACCACTATTACGTGGACAATACTTTGAGTATGCAAATATTACGAGCTTTCTGAGATGATTTAATGATGTTATGAGCTTATCAAATGTTGAGTTAAATGATGTTTAAGAACTGTTTGGCTTGCCAATTTTTTTTATATTGTGCTTGTGTGTTACCCTCTACTGATGAGACGAATTCGGATCCTGCCACAAGCGGGGTTGTGTACACAGAGGTGACTGTGAGCCGTCTTCGGGTCGCCAGTCACGGTGCTTGAGAAGGAGGCCTACTTCTCAGTACCTTGGTTATGATGATAAGTTGTAGATGCGGTACATACATGTTGATTACTTATCTGCAGACACTTATTTATGATGTTTATGAATAAAACTGCATGCACAGTTTCTTTTATGCTATCTTTCATGTGTATTGTTGATGATGTGGCAAGTTTCAAACATATAGCTCTAGGAGCACCTTTCTTGTCTTTCGGCGTCTGCCCACTGAGTATTATGTACTCATGCCCTGCATATATTTCTAAATGTGCAGGATAAGCATGGACGGAGGATGGCTTGGTGTTGGAGGGGATTGTTGTTTCGGATGATCATCTTTTGTCGTACTTTCATCTCTATGGCAGCATTATGTTTTCAGAGTTGTTCTAGACTTAATTAAGGAATACGCTCTCAGCTATATGTCTCCATACATATAGTTTGATCACCATTTTGTTGTGTAACTCTGTATATTTTGAATCCTTATAAATATTGAACCATGACCGTTTGTAAATGTTGACAAAAACTTCGATGCTTTGGCTTTTATAGCAATGCTAATGTTTATGATCTAGAAAGGATGTTAAGCTGCTAAAGTTAGTATGAATTGTCATCTTGCTTCCGTTTAAAGATGAGATCAGTTTTCTAGCCTTTATTTCCTTCCTTTATTTAGTCGTATCGATACCCGGTCTACGCTATCACTGGCTAGACGGCGGGCTGCGACAAAAAGTGCTTCAAGTGCGGCAAGACTGGGCACTGGAAGAAAGATTGTCCAGTGCTCAAGGCAAAGGGACAAGGTATGTCACAAGTTCTAGTAACTGAGACATGTTTAGCTTCGTTTTCTACTCATTCTTGGGTAGTGGATACGGGGGCAACTGATCATGTTTGTTACACTTTGTAGGGCTTCAAGCCGGCAAGGGAGCTGGGAAGTGATGAGATCACCATGTCCATGGGCAATGCGTCGAAGGTCGCAGTTGTTGCTATTGGAGATTTATCTTTATGTTTTGGTGATGACATTTTAGTTTTGAGAGATATTTTATATGTGCCGGAGTTTCGGCGGAACATAATTTATGTTTCAAAATTGTTTTTGGATGGATATTCTGTTACTTTTGATAGAGGTGTCTCTATCATGAAAAATAACATGACTATTTGCTCCGAAATTTTGAACAACTCTCTCTATACTATTACATGTCCAATTAATAACTCTGTCCAAATTCAAATAAAAGGAAATACTTTTCTCATGAACAACATACACATGCGTGGCACCTAAGGTTAGGCCACATCAATCTAAATAGGATCCAAAGGCTCGTGTCAAATGGAATCTTGAAAGACTTTCAAGCTGTTCCATTTAGAACATGCGAATCCTGTATAGAAGGAAAGATGACGGCAAGGCCTTTTAAGGTAAAGGGGAATAGGGCATCGCATGTGTTAGAATTGATTCACTCTGACTTGTGTGGACCGATGTCCACAAAAGCTCGTGGAGGGTATGAGTATTTCATCACTTTCATTGACGATTACTCAAGATATGGGTATATTTACCTACTTCAACGCAAGTCTGAATGCTTTGAGAAATTCAAAGAATTCAAGGCGGAGGTGGAAAAGAAAATGGGTAAATCTATCAAGTCATTGCGGTCTGATCGCGGTGGCGAATACCTCGGAAATGAGTTTAAGCAATACTTGTCATATTCTGGGATTACATCCCAATTGACTGCACCAGGTACTCCCCAACATAATGGTGTAGCGGAGAGAAGAAACAGGCTCTTTTGGAAATGGTACGATCAATGATGAGTTATGCATCATTGCCTATTTCATTTTGGGGATATGCCTTGGAAACAGCGGTTTATGGTATGGGCCGTCCAAATCGGTTCCTAAAACTCCTGTCGAGTTATGGTATGGGCGTCAGCCCAGTCTAAACCATATAAAGATATGGGGTTGTCCTGCATACGTGGTAGACAAGGAAGCGAAGAAACTGGAGCCTAGATGCGAAGTAATGTTGTTTGTAGGATATCCTAAGGGAACGAAAGGTGGTTATTTCTATAATTCTAAATATCAGAAAGTGGTTGTTAGCACCAACGCACAATTCTTGGAACAGGATTATATAGATAAACACAAGTCTAAGTCCGAGATTGTTCTTCAAGAAATCGAAGGCAATGGACAGGCGATTCCATCACCACAGCCAAGTGTGCAAGTGAATGCACCACAGGATACTGCACAAACCGTTGTCACAGCTGTACCACCACCGCTTCGTCGTAGTGGGAGGGTTATCGTCCAACCCAATCGATTTATGTTCTTGGGAGAATCTTCGGATCTTCATCCTGTTGATGAACAAAAGGATATCGACCCTGATAACTTTAGACAAGCGATTGAAGATCTAGATGCAGATTCTTGGTACGATGCCATGGTTTCTAAAATAGAATCCATGACTGCTATGGATGTATACGAGAAAACTGAACTACCAGATGGCCTTTTAGCTATAGGTAGTAGGTGGGTATACAAGAGAAAAAGAGATTCGGATGGCGAAGTCGTAGCTTTTAAAGCTAGACTGGTGGCGAAAGGCTATACCCAGGAACAGGGTATAGATTACGATAAAACTTTTTCGCCGGTTGCCATGCTTAAGTCTATCCGAATACTCCTTGCCATAGCAGCCCACATGAACCTTGAGGTTTGGCAAATGGATGTCAAAATCGCTTTCTTAAGTGGTTTGGCAACTGAACCTTGCCATATGCAGCAACCCGAAGGGTTTGTGAAGAAAGGCGAAGAGCATCTTGTTTGGAAGCTGAAGAAGTCCATTTATGGACTTAAGCAAGCTTTGTGGTCATGGAACAAACGTTTTGACGAGGTTATTAAATCCTATGGATTTACTCGTTGTGAAAACGAAAGTTGCGTGTACCGTTTAGATGCCAATGGTGACGTGGTTTTTCTTGCACTTTATGTAGATCATATCCTCCTTATTGGCAACAATGTGGCGCTATTATCGGACATAAAGAAATGGTTATCCGAACAGTTTCAAATGAAGGACTTAGGAGATGCAGCGTACATCCTGGGGATCAAGGTTGTTCGTGATCGCCAGAAAAGGATGTTGAGCTTATCTCAAGCGTCCTACATTGATATTGTGATTGCTCGTTTCAGCATAAAAACTGCCAAGAAAGGGTTGCTACCTTTCAGACATGGCATTCCTCTGTCTAAGGACATGTGTCCTAAGACGCCTAGTGAGATTGAGGAAATGAGGAAGGTACCATATGCTTCCGCTGTAGGTAGCCTCATGTATGCAATGCTTTGCACGAGACTTGATATTTGCTATGTCGTTGGCATGATTGCAAGATATCAGTCAAACCCTGGACCAGGACACTGGACTGTGGTAAAGCATATTCTCAAGTACCTAAAAGGACTCGAGATTATAAGCTAGTTTACCAGTCAGACAGTCTAACTCCTTTGGGTTATACCGATTCAGATTTCCAGGCTGACCGGGATGAGAAGAGATCTACCTCTGGCTATGTGTTTACCTTGGGAGGTGGAGCCGTATCATGGCGGAGTGCAAAGCAGAAGTGCATTGCAGACTCCACCATGGAAGCCGAGTATGTAGCTGCTAAAGAGGCTGTATGGTTCCGGAACTATCTCTTGGATCTAGGAGTGGTACCTGATTTGCCTAAGAGTATCATAATTTATTGTGATAACTCGGGTGCAGTGGCAAATTCTAAGGAACCCAAGATCCACAAGGCGACCAAACACATAGAGAGAAAGTACCACATCATACGAGAAATCGTAAACAGAGGAGATGTGCTGGTTGAGAAGATCAATACCTTGGAGAACTTAGCTGACCCCTTCACGAAGAGTTTGCCGCAAAAGGCCTACGAGAAGCATGCTCGAGGGATGGGATTGCGGTTGATGCCACCCACTTAGGAAAACGTTCAGTATAAGTGGGAGAAGTGATAAGTGTTGTAATAGCTAGTATTTAGACACATTGTATACTAAAAGTTTGCTTTAGTATAAGTGGGAGATTGTTGGATTTGTATATTGAAAGCAAGAACGTTATATGCTTGTATACAATGATTCATGTGTTCACTATTTAATCTCCTATCTGATTGTGTTCATGATTGCATATGTATGTTCCTTATCTCTTTATAAGTAGATTATATGGTGTGTTGTAGATCACAGAAGACCATATAATTGGAATAACCTTAAGAGATATAAAATGATCACAGCTGAGATGACTTTAGGACGAGTCATTGGTTTAGGCTGCAGTATAGATGGAAGGAATTTGTCTTGACTACTTGTCTATACTGGTACGTCATAACGTATTGATAGGATCACAGTGAGATGTATTCTTCTGTCTGACATAAGTGAAGAATCAAGATCTCGGTGACTTAAGAGAATCTTAATACTAATAAGATTTCGAATATATGTGTTGATTCGTGTATCACTTTGATTTACTATGGGTGAGAGTTATATAGTAACTTGAGTACTCTGTATCTTGGGTGATAACGGTCAATATATGATATTTGATTATCTGTATTAGTACCCGTATCCGGTAAAGGATAATGACATCCCCTTAAGGAGCTCAATAAGGTTTATTGCGTTAAACCCTGCAGGTTGATTAAGTTCAGGCGCAATAATAAAGTTTGAGTGGTACTGCTTAAGGATTACAAAGAGATTAATTAATTTAAGCTGTCAGAGCTCTAATTAATTAATGGATGTCGGATATTTTAAATACGGAGATTTAATAAGTTTAAATACAAGCCCCGACTCATCACCGGTAATAAAGGGGTAAGTCAATATTGGTTCTCTAGTGGAATGAACTAATATTTATAAATTAATTATGGTCTGGTGACGAAGCCGTCGTTTGAGCTTCGCACAAATAAAATATCTTGTGCCCACAACTAGACTAGCTAGCGGTAAGTCCAGAGTCGAATCCACATGGAACTGAGCAGTAACTCCTCCTGCAAGGGTGTCACTAAAAAGGGTTTGTATCCTGTAGTGTTCTGACCACAACGTGCTTATGGGCAGAACGGGGTTTCCAACTTAAACTGAAATACAAAGGTAGATAAATCAAATAACAAAACAATTCTGACTTGGGTTTGAATCACTAAACATGAACTAAACACTCGATCATTAGTGCAAAGATAATTACTATACTCGCATACCAGTGGTTATAGGAATAAGGATTGTTACGCCCCTATTGTCACTCGTCACGCATGCAAAAAAGCCCTTGCCCAATCTATCCTTTCAGTTTATGATCCCTTAGAAGGTTCAGCTAATGGAAATCAGCTACCCCGGGCAACATCCACGCTCTTTGCGATGGCCTATCGCTAGTTGTATTTTGCCCAGAATGCTTTAAGATTTAGATAGACCCACTTGACTCTTACGCCGATATTTCACAGCAGTCACGGCTCCAACACTCGTTGTACTATTTTGGAGGTCGATGGCATCTCGCCTTTTGCCCAAAGTTTACTTGTGGCCAAAACTCCCTAGTTAACTAGTGATCAATTAATTAACCAAGTTGTTACAACCTTATGGGAATCAAACCTAGTATATCGGGAATATGCTCGTATAGTTGTTATGCCCAAAGTAGACCTCTCGAGTTAAGTGTTCATGCTTAGATCATCTTGCCCAATTCAGAATATAAAACTTAGCCAAACATTAAATAAATAACAAAGGCAAAAGACATAAAAGAAAACATAAAGTAAAAACTGAAATAGAAACTTACTTAAGGCAAAAGGGTACTTACGGCCAAAAGTGCCGCAGAAAACATGAGCAGAAAATTAAACAGCTATGCCCATAAGGGGCAACTACTCCTACCTAACTATGGAAAGTAAAACTACAGCAATGGTCTCTCAAAATTCGTCCTCCCCTCTCTCCTCTCTGCCTTGAATGGTTCACAACTATGTGGTATTTATAGGCATAAGTTAGGGCTACGCAGGCTGGGCCCAAAAGGAGTGGGCTGGAATTAGGGCTCCTTCTGCCAGAGATTGCATCCAGATCTGGAGGCTGATTCTTTCCTTATCCAAACCTCAAGGGATAAGGTTTTTGGATTTCTTTCCTTATCTACATCTTCTGCACTCTTCTTCTCTACCCCGTCTGTACCTTCTGCCCACGATCATCTTCTGGTGCAACTGGGTCCCACACGGTGCTTATGGGCAAAACGCTATTTTGACTTGAGCAACTCCAAACTTCATCTAAAGCTTTTGTACCCTGATGCTTTAAGCTCTGATTGGCTTTGTATCTATGCTCATACTTCTTCCCCGAACCGAAGTCGCATTATGCCCAGAACCTTCTTCCGATGCAACTGGATCTCGCGCGGTACTTATGGGCAAAGGGTCGGTTTGCCCAACATCCTGCTTCTCGGTCTTTTGGTCTTCAAAACAAGCTTCTGAGTGTCCCAAACTCCTCTGCTTCAAACTCATGCCTCTTTCGCGGAATGCAGCAGCATTATGCCTTAAAAGCACCTTCTGCCCAAAGAACGGGCCTGCCCTGGAACTACGCCCTCCCAGGCGACTAACTCTAGCAAAACAAAGGAAAAAGACTCGATCTAGACCCAAAACAGACACGAAAAATGAGCACAAATATGGGCTCATCACACGCACACACTTTAAACACGATTGTCCTCAAGCGTGGACATGCAATTATGCCCAAAAGACAGACACAAACAAAACGGACAAGACTCGACACAAGGGTTAGCACAACCAAAACGCAATACAAAAATGCAAGAGAATATCTAAGCAAAAACACGCAAGCAATCAGAGACAAAAAAAATCATGCCATGCCATCAGTTGAGTCAAGAAGGGGTCTTTGGGAAGTGTTTACGCTCGTGACATCATACTAGGTTCTGCCATAGGCTTGCCTATCTTCTATTGTCTCCCCCTTTTGTCAAAGTTCTAGGTGCATCTCATTAGGTCTTTTATTGTTTGTAACGTGGCTTAAGGCATAAGGTGGGAATTTTTGGTACGAGGCTAAGGTCATTCTGAACTTCATTCTGGGCAACAGACTTCCCAGATTTTTTAAGATCCTTGCTTATTCTTGCGGGCTTAAGCACATACTAACCAAGACATTAACTCTTTTTTTTTCTTTTCTTTTTCCCTTTTTTTTGGACTTTTTCTTTATTTTGGGATTAGATGTCCCATTTTACAATTTTTGCACTAATCCTGCCCATAGGATTCACTACACTATCTCCCTTTCTTTTGCCCTCAAGTTCAGTTTGACCGAGACGGCTCAAATCTAGTAAATTTATAAGTGAATTCAAATGAATTATTAAGCTCAAAAGGGCTCACAAGTGATAGATGTAGGGTTGGTCAGTTTGGCTTTGTGGGCTAAAGAAAGAATTGCCTAAATCATTTAACACACCTAGACTATGTACACAGGGTTCGACTAAGAATCAAGGCAAGTTCTAGCATTACCCTAGTCAAGATGTCAATTTTCACACAAGAAATATAAAGTTGTTATGGGCATAAGACAACATATATCAAAGCTCAAAACCTCACATGGTATTCCCACAGCCCTATCCATCGTCCTCAACTACATACGGCATGCTTGGAAATTCGAATCTCAGACTACTTGCACAACAAACTCAGAATATAATCATGCTTAATTACTTGCACCCAAAGGGGTAGGGCTCTGTTATGCCTATACGGGCGTCATTACTTGCACCCAAAGGGGTAGGGCTCTCTGACTTTTCCTTGTTCTTACTTGCTGGGGCAGATGGCTGAAAGATTGCTGCGGGCGTAACCTTTTCAAGGGTGATGAATCTAACTCTCTTGCCCTTGATGCGCACGTCCTTCAGGAGAACCATGCTGAAATGCGAACAAAACACATAAAAAACAAGTATTCCTCCCCACTCACACACTTTGCCTTAGGCAAAGGGTGTTAGAAGGAGGAATACCAACAACAAACGAAAATAAAAAAGGTGACCCTCCCCACACACACACTTTGCTTTGGGCAAACTGGGTGTGTAGAGGAGGTCGAAGCACAGACACTACGAAAATAAAAATGAAAATAGATAGACTCGGCCAAAGCTTTGGGTGCCCTCATCATGTGTTTTGCTTTGGGCAAAACACAGGTGAGGGCAAAAGGATCACCCCTCCCTTGACCTTGACCAAACAAGATAAAACAAAAATAAGAAAGAAGGTAGAGACGAAACAAACTCAAAACAAAACCATAAGAATATGATGCATGCACACATCTTTCACGGTTGGATTGAGCTTTCGTTGTGGGTCACGAACTGGAACGTCATCCTCCTCCATGAGAATATGATGCATGCACACAGTCTGGCTTATGCCCTTGATGTCCGCAAGGGTCCAACTGATTGCCTCCTTGTGTGTGCTCAAAATCTCTCGGACTTGCTCCTCCTCTGTTGGGCTTAACTCCAAACTGACGCTCAAGGACAAAGTCTCATTCTCACCTAGATAGATGTACTTTAGGTGCTTAGGCAAATTCTTCAATTCGAGCTTGGGTGCTCTCTCGGGCGACAACACCAACTTGTCTTCTAGTCCGATGGTGGGAATATTAAGGGCTTCTGTGTATCCCACTTTCTCCTTTAGGGTATCCATCATTCCAGTTAGGGCTGGGAATCGAGTCGGGATCGGGTACCTTACCCGAAAAAATCGGGTACCCGGTCCCGAATAAGGAGAAAAACTGAATCCTAAACCCGAACCTGATTTTTAATCGGGTATCCGAATCGGGTATTCGGGTACCCTAAATTACCCGATCAAAGTCGCAACTTTCAAATCTGTACAGAATTTCATTTTTTTTGCCCAATTCTCAAACCAAGATAAAAAAAAAGCATATCTGTTTATTTAAAAAAAAAAAGAGGAAGAAGAAGAAGAAGAAGAAGCAGCGCCTGTTGGAGCTCGGAGGCGGTGCGGCTGCTGCGGGGCGAAGTCCTAGGCGGCGGCGGAACGACTGGCGAGGGTATCGGAAACGGCTGGGCGACTGAGCAAGGGTCTCGCCGTCTCGGATCTGGGGGCGACTGGTGAGGGTCGCGATGTCGAGGAAACGGCAACGGCGGGTGGGCGAGGGGCGCTGGGTAGGAGGCCGGAGATTCTCTGGAACAGCAGGGCGGGAGGCGGAGACGGAGACTCTGAATCACGAAGACGAAGGGAATTAGGGAAAGGAAGGGAAATAGGGAATTTGGGCGAATTTGGAATTTGGCGAATTTGGAATTTGGGCGAATTTGGGCGAAGGGAAATAGGGAATTTAAAATACATTTAATTAAATTTTCGGGTATTTCGGGTATACCCAATACCCGATCGGGTATACCCGATACCCGATTTTTTTAGACCCTAAATACCCGATCCCGAACCCGACCCTAAATACCCGATCCTGAACCCGACCCCATACCCAATTTTTTCGGGTCGGGTAATCGGGTACCCGATACCCAAACCCTATCTTCCCACCCCTAATTCCAGTAGCTTCCTCCATATCCTCGTCTTGGGCATAGTCTTCTGTCAGGCTTTCTTGGATCATAACATCTGTTTGGTCGAGAAGTGCTTTCTGGGGCAGGATATCTTTCGCACTCATCAGCTTCACAACATTCACCTCCTTAACCTCCACCTGGGCAGGAAGCTTTCCCTGCTTCTTTTCCATCCGAGCGATCGTTTGGGCAAGATGGGATAACTGGACATTGACATTCTGCATTCCTCCTCGAGTTTCCATCTTGAATTTCTCGAACTCTTGCTAGAATTTAATGTTTTCTTGTGCCATCGTGTGCACAAGTTCTGCCAAGGAAGCCCCTCTTGCCTGTGAAGGCTGTTGTGGGCACTGCTGTCTGTAGGGCTCAATGAGCTTCTGACCATTTCCTCTATTGTTTCCTCCCAGCTGTCCCAAAGCATTGACTTCTTCTTCATCCTCAAAGAGTTGAGGGCATTCATCCGTTGCATGGGTGTATGCCATACAAAGTTGGCATGCTTTCACCGGTTTCTTGATCAAATGAATTTGGTTGCTCATGAACTTCTCCAAGGCAATGCACAGCTTGTCAATCTTATCGTCTTGGGCACACGATGGTTCTGGTGGTGACATTCTCTCTATTGTGCCATCTTCATCCCTTGACTTCTCCGCCATATTAGCTATAAGTTGGAATGCCTCTACTGTCGATTTGTTCAAAATGGATCCTCCACATGCAGCATGCAGCCATTGCCTTTCTTGCCTTCGAAGTCCTCCCACAAAGTATCGAACAAGATCGTGGGCTGGTATTTGATGTTGTGGGCATTTGGCTAGCATTTGTTTGAATCTTCCCCAGTAGTCATATAAGATCTCTCCATCCCCCATCTTGATGTTGCTTATTCTGGTCCTTAGGCTCTGGATCCGGCTGACTGGGAAGTACCTTTCGAGAAACTTCTGCTGCAACTGCTGCCAGGTCGTAATGCTGTTCTCGGGTAAAACGTACAACCACTCCCTCGCTCCCTCTTGAAGAGAGAACGGAAAAGTAAGGAGTCGAATGTACTCAGTAAGGGCAGGAGATGCGGTGCGGATAGTTCCACAAGCCATCTCGAAATCTTGCAAGTGCCGCATAGGGTCCTCTCCGGGCATATCATTGTATTTGGGCAATATCTGGATCAGGGTGTGCTTCAACTCCCAATTCCCAGTAATATTGGGCAACACTATGCCCGTAGGTCGGAGGTTCAGATTGTTTGGGAACATCATATCCCGAAGAGTCTTATTGGTTGGATTGTCTTCTCCGACCATATCTCCCTCTTGGTTCCTGTTTAGCTGTGTCTCTTGCTCTGCCCGACGTCGTTCTCCATTATTTCGGTGTACAGTCATTTCGATCTCGGGATCAAACAATAATAGCTCCTTATGACCTGCACTCCTAGTACAATGCATACACAAACGTTAAGGCAAAACTCACATAAAATTTTGCAAAAGAAATTACTAGCGCACTCAGTTCCCCGGCAACGGCGCCAATTTGACGAAGCCGTCGTTTGAGCTTCGCGCAAATAAAATATCATGTGCCCACAACTAGACTAGCTAGTGGTAAGTCCAGAGTCGAATCCACAGGGAACTGAGCAGTAACTCCTCATGCAAAAGTGTCACTAAAAAGGGTTTGTATCCTGCAGTGTTCTAACCACAACGTGCTTATGGGCAGAACGGGGTTTCCAACTTAAACTGAAATACAAAGGTAGATAAATCAAATAACAAAATAATTCTGACTTGGGTTTGAATCACTAAACATGAACTAAACACTCGATCATTAGTGCAAAGATAACTACTATACTTGCATACCAGTGGTTATAGGAATAAGGATTGTTGCGCCCCTATTGTCACTCATCACGCACGCAAAAACCCCTTGCCCAATCTATCCTTTCAGTTTATGATCCCTTAGAAGGTTTAGCTAATGGAAATCAACTACCCCGGGCAACATCCACGCTCTCTGCGATGGCCTATCGCTAGTTGTGGTTTGCCCAGAATGCTTTAAGATTTAGATAGACCCACTTGACTCTTACGCCGATATTTCACAGCAGTCACGGCTCCAACACTCGTTGTACTATTTTGGAGGTCGATGGCGTCTCGCCTTTTGCCCAAAGTTTACTTGTGGCCAAAACTCCCTAGTTAACTAGTGATCAATTAATTAACCAAGTTGTTACAACCTTATGGGAATCAAAACTAGTGTATCGGGAATATGCACATATAGTTGTTATGCCCAAATTAGACCTCTCGAGTTAAGTGTTCATGCTTAGATCATCTTGCCCAAATCAGAATATAAAACTTAGCCAAACATAAAATAAATAACAAAGGCAAAAGACATAAAAGAAAACATAAAGTAAACACTGAAATAGAAACTTACTTAAGGCAAAAGGGTACTTACGGTCAAAAGTGCCGCAGAAAACATTGTATACAAACATGAACAGAAAATTAAACAACTATGCCCATAAGGGGCGACTACCACTACCTAACTATGGAAAGTAAAACTACAGCAATGGTCTCTCAAAATTCGTCCTCCCCTCTCTCCTCTCTACCTTGAATGGTTCACAACTATGTGGTATTTATAGGCATAAGTTAGGGCTATGCAGGCTGGGCCCAAAAGGAGTGGGCTGGAATTAGGGCTCCTTCTGCCAGAGATTGCATCCAGATCTGGAGGCTGATTCTTTCCTTATCCAAACCTCAAGGGATAAGGTTTTTGGATTTCTTTTCTTATCTACATCTTCTGCACTCTTCTTCTCTGCCCCGTCTGTACCTTCTGCCCACGATCATCTTCTAGTGCAACTGGGTCCCACACGGTGCTTATGGGCAAAACGCTATTTTGACTTGAGCAACTCCAAACTTCATCTAAAGCTTTTGTACCCTGCTGCTTTAAGCTCCGATTGGCTTTGTATCTGTGCTCATACTTCTTCCCCGAACCGAAGCAGCATTATGCCAAGAACCTTCTTCCGATGGAACTGGATCCCGCGCGGTACTTATGGGCAAAGGGTCGATTTGCCCAACATCCTGCTTTTTGGACTTTTGGTCTTCAAAACAAGCTTCTGAGTGTCCCAAACTCCTCTGCTTCAAACTCGTGCCTCTTTCGCGGAATGTAGCAGCATTATGCCTTAAAAGCACCTTCTGCCCAAAGAACGGGCCTGCCCTGGAACTACGCCCTCCAGGCGACTGACTCTAGCAAAACAAAGGAAAAAGACTCTATCTAAACCTAAAACAGACACGAAAAACAAGCACAAACATGGGCTCATCATCTGGGCTGACCATGGAGAATTAATTTATTTGAGGCCGATCTTTATTCCTTGTATCTGGTCCCTGGACTGGCCCAAAGTCTCCTTGCCCTAGCAGAGGGAGAAATCGCCTAGCACTAAGAAACTGGCGCCCCACACGTGTATTTTATTTAAATACAGTTGTCTGCTCTCAGGAAAAATACGCACATAAAAATTAGGTCTTTGAGAGCAGGGAAAGTGGCGCCAAACGTGTGAAGCAGAATTCTCTCTTGGCACTTTCACAGTTCGTTGCCCGTCCAACGGTGAAAGCTGAGCGGGATACAGTTCAGAAGGTCAGAGCTGGAGTCGTTCAACACGATCATCGACAGCCTTTGCATACAGTTCACAAGTAAGTAATTCTAATTCCAACGTGCAACACTTAAATTCATAGGAGCATGTTAGGATTAATTGTTGTATGGTAAATTAAGATATCCAAGAAATAATTCTGTTGGGGCTATTAATCCTTCAGGAGTTGCAACACTATGTTGAGGTGGAGGAGATGGTTCACATGGCCATCGAGATAGAGAATCAACTCAAGAGGAGGGGCAACAACAGCAACAACCAGCGGCAGAATCAGTCCAATTGGAGGCAATCCCAACCAGTTTCTAGTGGTTCCTCATCAAAAGGGAACCAATGGGAGAAGGAGACTCCGCCGAGAGATAACAAGAAGCAATTCTTTAGGTCTCGAATAGAGGCTTCGAATTCTGTAAATCTGGCAGTTTTCGATGGTCGAAATCGAGATAAGAAGTGTTTCAAATGTCAATGATTCGGGTATATTATGAATGAGTGTCCGAATAAGAGACTTCTGATCATGAGAGATGACGGTGAAGTTGTAACTAATGGTGAGGAGACCGATCCGGATATGCTAGTTTTGGAGAATGTCGCCTATGAAGAGGAGATTGAGGAGATTTTCGCAACTGCTGGACAGCTGATGGTAGCTAGGAGAGCTTTGAGTGTTCAAACTCAATCCGATGATAGCGACCAGTGGGAGAATCTCTTTCACATGAGATGTCTTGTTCAAGACAAGGTGTGCAGTATGATTACGAAAGTGGCTAGTAGAGCCATGGTTGAGAGGTTGGGGCTGACCGAGGTGAAGCACCGCAAGCTGTACCGTTTGTAGTGGCTGAATGAGACCGGCGTCATCAAAGGTACGAGGCAAGTGAAGGTTCCTTTTAGCATTGGGAAGTATGAGGATGAGGTGTTGTGTGATGTGATTCCCATGCAAGTGAGCCACATCTTGTTGGGGCGTCCGTGGCAGTTTGATCGACGCGTGACTTATGATGGCTTCACCAACAAATATTCCTTTGAATATAAGCATAAAAAAGAGTTGGTTGTTCCTCTTACTCCTAAACAAGTTTATGAGGATCAAGTGCAATTGCAAAAGGAGGTGGAGAAGGTGAAGTCCAAGGAACAGCCCGTAGTTAAAAAGAAGAATAGATTGATGCATAAGTCCCTTCTTGCAAGGACTAGTGATTGGAAGTGGACCGTGAAGGAGAAGAGGCCATTTGGCGAGTAGTTGGCCAAGGGGCGCGTGAGAAAGAGTTTGAGTCCAAGATACATTGTCAAAGTGGTGTTTGAACTTGGCGATTGGGTATGGTTGCATATGCGCGAGGAACGGTTTCCTTTTGATGTAGGTGACAACTTGGATTTGAGGATGAATCCTCTTCAAGAGTAGGAGAATGATGCAACCCAAGGTTCGTCGTTGAAGACGCAAGAGTTGAAGAAGAAATCTTTTGGAGATGGTGGAGTTGGCGCCTCATGTTTATGTTTGCTTTTGATTTATTTGTATTTGGGCCGAAGTTGGAAGACCTTATTTATTTTATTTTCAGCCTTGTTATTTTAGAGCCCAATAGTTTAGTTTTTGGGTATTTTTGAAAATTAGGAGTAAAGGCCTTGTTTGGCTGATTAGGGTTTTATTTAAAGTTGTTTCCTTATTAGACTAGATTTAGTTTTTGCCTATATATAGGGCATTATGTGTTGGCCGAAAATTCAGCCTTTGATTAATAAATTTCATGATTTTTAATTCTCTCTTAAGAGTTTTCGAGTTCTTCTTGGTTTTGCCAAGACGAGTACAATTATCAGCGTAACGACGAGTCAACCAACCCTCGTCAGGTGTCATTCATCATCCCCGAGTTGTTGCGTCAATATCATGTTGGGGTATAGGGATTCCATCGCCTATATCATTCCGTGGGTTAGATTCAGAGGTTTTGGGATTCCATTCATCTATCGTTCGTTTTCATAAGTCTTCGGTTTGCATGTTCGTTTGAACGGTCTGGCAATGATCGTATCAAAGGGGCGAAAGCGGGGTTATCTGAGTGCAATGGTTCGGGCGGAGCATTCGAGGTTTCCCCTCTCCGCTTTCCCACCGTCTTTTCGGTCTTCTTGCTTTGTTAGACGGGCACTCTTTTTCCTTTTAAGGGTTTTTCCAAGGTTTTCCTTAAAAGGTTTTAATGAGGCCCGACCCTTAGTCTGCTTCTCTGTGCTTCAAGGGTTTAGGTTCTTATTTTGTTCTTTTTTCATTTCAATCAAATTTCTATTTCAGTAAAATAAGATTATGTTGCTCCTAAAATACCTTTGGTCCTCACTGGCACATTCTCTGGAATGCACCTAGCCTAAATTTGGCAGCAATAACAACCTTTGATTTACAGGCTAATGTCTTATTTCAAGATCGAAACCTTAATGAGGACATCTTCCTTCTTGATCGAAAAGATTAAAATTACCTTCTTGATAATTATCCTTTCATGCTATATATCTTCTTGCCCTGTCAATCTTTATGTTGTGTCCCAACATAAATCTAATTCTTCAAAAATAAGATAAATACTACATACAAACACTTATCTATGCGATCAAGTTCAGTTCACATAGTATTAGATGCACAGTCGGAATTGAGCAGGACATCTCGAACACAGACGATAACTTCGGAAGTCTTGAACGTGGTTTTTCCATTAACAATGACAACACCAAAAAACTCCCCCTTTGAAATGAATTGTTACTGGAATGCTCGAATGCTTTGTGCATTCATACATTCAAAAAGGGTATAATTAACCTTTATCATCTAAAAATGGATATATTCCATTTTCACTTCTTTTTACTCCCTCAAACCTCAGTTCTACACAAATAAATTTATATCTATTCTCACGCAGCAGGAGATCAATGATGTCATCGAATATCTTGGCATTAAAGAAACACAAGGGCATTCAATGTTTCTTGGGCTGCCTACGTTCGTGGTCAAACAACGCCGACTTTAGTTTGATTACTAGCGCGATCGTATTTGCAAGAAGGTGAGTGGATGAAAGCACAAATGGTTCTCAGCTGGTGGTAAAGAAGTGCTTATCAAATTCATTCTTCAATTAATTCCCACGTATGCCATGGCCTATTTTTGGTTGTTGATTAGGCTTTGCGAGGATATTGAAAGGCTTTGTTCAAACTTTTGGTGGGAAAACTCAGATAGTGGCAAGCAGATGCACTGGGTGGCTTGGAGAAAGCTCTGCCTACCCAAGACCCATGGTGGACTCGGTTTCAGGAATTTAACGAAATTTAATCAAGCTATGATAGCAAAGCAGGTTTGGCGCATATTAAAGCACCCAAACTCGCTCTTGGCTAGGGTCTTGAAAGGCCGCTACTTCCGAGATGGAGACGTGATGACTGCCAAGGCCTCCAACAACTGCTATTTTGTGTGGTGCTCCCTTTGTTGGGGGAGAGAGTTGCTCTGTGGGGGCCTGCGGCAGAAGGTGGTGATTTATGCTTAATTGTTCTAATTTTGGGGGTTTGCATGAGCATATTTTAAGTTAAATATTCTGGAAATTGGTGCGTTTATGGTTTGTTTTATGCTTTGCAGGAGATTTAGGTTTTATAGATGAAAGAGTGTGATTTTGGAGATTTTTGGGTTAGAATTGAGTAATCTGGCGTAAATTGGTGTTCAGAGCTGAAAAGCCCGCGCCAGAGCTGAAAAGCCCGCGCGCAGAGCAGATCAGAGAGGCTCATCAGAGTAGAGCTGCATGGATGAGTCTGTGCCAGAGCAGAGCGTAAATACCATAGCAGAGCTGACTTCATAGTCAGAGCTGAAATCTTGTAACACCCTGTACTTTTCCTTATTAGAAATAGTGCCAAGACACTATTTAGAGTACTGAGATATTGAGATGATAGATTTTTTTTTATTATCTTAGATAAGACAGAGTTTCTTTATGGATAGAGATATGAGTTGTTAGAACCAATGACGGAGTTAGAAAGTTAATAGCTTTGATAAAACGAGTTGAGTTAGAGATGCTGATTGAATTGAGAAGAGATTATATTATATTTCTGAGATCGGATATAGAACTACCGATGAGACTGACTGACCTATATGTTAATAGGAACAACGAGTTAGAAATGGAGTTGAGAAAAATAGCGAGAACCCCTATAGAGAAGAGTCGATGTGAGAGATAATTTGTTTGTCGTTGAATGTGGTTTGTCTTGATGTGATGTTATCTGAGACTATTTGTTTGACTGATTACGTGACTTTTTGTTACGTGCGCATTTATGAGTGAGTTATTATGATTTTTTTTTTAGAATGATAGCACGTGAGTTTTATTTTGAGTTTTCAAAACAAGCGAGATTTATTTTCATCGAGAAATCGAAAAGTGCCGATTTATAAATTTTTCCAACAATATGTTTTCAAATTATTTTTCCTAAAATGATTAATATTATAAATTGAGTGAGTGCACTAATATTAGTGCTATATTATTTTAATTTTGGTCACAAGAGTTTTGTGCTATAACATGTCATTAATTAGTGACTAATTTTCCATGACTTAAGTTCCTACACCATATATATTTTCCCAATGAGTTTATTAATTCTTAAGTTCCTACACCATATATATTTTCCCAATGAGTTTATTAATTCTTAAGACATGTGCTTAATTCTTTTTTTTTTTTTGTCAAGTGGCAAGTGGATTAGAGTGTAGAGATTTGTGTAGAGATTTTGGGAGACCAAGAATTAATGAGGGAACAGTGTTTTGTCCCTAATCATTCTTCATTAACAAGACAAAACTTATCTCACTTCTCCCTCACACCATCATTTTCGTCCCCCTCACTCTCTCTCTCTCTCTCTCTCTCTCGATTTCTTCCTCCATTACCACCATTAAAGTGAGCTTCAAGCTCCTTAGAATCATTTCGAGAGAGAAATCCTTCTCTATTTCTTAATCTAAACACTTTCTATCTTCCTTAATTCAAGAAATCCTTGAGTTTAGTCTTGAAGCTAGAGAGAGAAAGCTTTGTTCTTTGTTTGATCTTGGAAAAGTGGCTTTGATATTCATGAAATTAGTTGTCTATGATGTTCTATGTGAGTTTATATGGATGATTGAAGCAAGAAAACACCCCCTCACCCCTTTTATAAATTTTCGAAAATTTAGGGTTAAACCCTTCAACGATCTTTCTTGTTCTTTTCTTAAATTGGGGTGAGAAATGTGTTCTATGTGATGTTTGGTGATGTTTGATATGTGTATTGTGAGGCTATGTCTTGTGATGCAAAGTTTTTGCATAGTTTAGTTTGACTAAAAATTGGGAGATCTTTGAGTTTATGGTTTAAATAATAAGTTGATGATGAGTATGAGCTTATGAGATGATTAACATGATAATTGATGGATTGGATTGATGATTGGAAGTGGATGTGATGTTAATTGATGACTTTGATAGGTATATGTGTATCTGTGCCTAAATTGTTAATTGATGGTTTATATGTGTGATTAAGTGGCTTGAATTGATAGATCTAAGGTTGGATTGATGTTTCTTTTCTGCTCTGCTGAGCTGTTTCTTTTCTGCTCTGCCGAGCTGTTTTTGTTCTGCTCTGGCGATCTGTTTCTGTTCTGCTCTGGCGAGCTATTCTACTCTGCTCTGCCAAGTCATTTTGCTCTGCTCTGCCGAGTCATTCTGCTCTGCTCTGTCGAGCCTTTCTGCTCTGCTCTGTCGAGCTATTCTGCTCTGCTCTGTCGAGCTATTCTGCTCTGGCGTCCGAGCTGATTTTGCTCAGTCTGTTAAACTCACACTACTCTGGCTACCGAGTAATCTCTGCTCTGGCCACCGAGCTGAGTCTAATGAGTCAAATGTTTGCTTGTGGGTTGAATGTGGAGTCGTTTTGCAACTCTTTTGTATCTACTGTTTCGTAAAGTTATTGTTACCCAAACACCATGAAAAGTTTATGAGAAGTATATATGAGAGTCTTGAGCATACTGGTAAAATTTCAAGCCTTTTCGGCAATGTTTACTATTTTTCAAAAATCGTAACTTTCAATTGCTCAAAACTGCCAAATATGGTAGACTGTAGGAAAACAGTCATATCTCCTAAACTACTTGGAATTTTTCATCCTACTTTTTTTTTTTGAATGAAACTAGACTCAAAGAGGTTTCTAATGGTATAAGTTTCGAATCCAATGGAGTTCTGTACCGAGTCTGGTGAAGTCTTTAAATTGTGAAAATGCAGAATGATGTTTATTTGTGACATGTCTATGTGTGAACTTGTATGCTTATTGTGCTTATGCATGTCTATGTGCTTGTTTGCTATGAGTTTAATCCAAGTTGAGTGTTAAGCGAGAGTAGGACTGATAATCCTTAGGAGTTAAGTATACCTAGAGATTGAGATTTATTTGGGTAAATAGAAGATGAGTGAATAGCTAGTTATAGCTTGAGACGAGATTGGATTTTAGTAAATGAGTTTCTAACTGAGGTTTATTTTATCACATGAACCTTCGATGATGATGATGATGATGTATGAAGGCCCGAGCGAGACGAAGAAGTAAGTCGCCTGTTTTCTTTCCAAGCTTGAGCGAAGGACTTCAGGTGCGCAATATTTTTAGTATTCTTATATCATATGAGCTTTCTAAAATGATTTGATGATGTTATGAGTTTATCAAATGTTTTGAGATAAATGTTGTTTGAAAACTGTTTGACTTGCCAAGTTTTGTTAATAATGACTTGTGTGTTACCCTCTACTGATGAGATGAGACGAATTCGGTCCTGCCACAAGCGGGATTTTGTGCACAGAGGTGACTGTGAGCCGTCTTTGGGTCGGCCGGTCACGGTACTTGAGAGGGAGGCCTACTTCTCAGTACCTTTGATGATGATGAGTTGTAGATGTGGTGCATACATGTTGAGATCTTTGACTGCAGTCGTTTCTTTATGATGTCATGATTATTAAAACTGCTTTCACAGGTTCATTTACGCTAAATTTATTCCTGTGTATTGCTGAGATGTGGCAAGTTTTAAACTTATAGCTCTAAGAGAAGCTTTTCTTATTTTTCGGCGTTTGCCCGCTGAGTATTATATACTCACGCATTGCATGTATTTCTAAATGTGCAGGCTAAGCGATGGAGCGAGATTGGTCTAGTGATGGCGGGGGATTATTTTGACTGATGTATCTCCCTTACTGTTATTCCATTGTTGATAGAGTCCTAACGATGATACACTTTACTTTTCTTTTGAATGTTGATAAAACCTTAATGATGAGATACATTGTTTTATTTTTAATCAAGCAATTTACTCGCGGTTATATGTCTTCATACATATAATCGATTCACCTTTTGCTGCGATACTCTGAATATTATGCTTCCTTATGAATTTTGAGCTATACCTGGTTTGTTTTTGTTCATCAGAATCCTATTATTTATGGAGATATGACGATGTTGACGTTTACACCCTTGAGTTGATCTATGATGCCTTGCCTTAGCATGATTTGATGTGAGCTTCTGCATGATGTTCAATCTATTTCTTCTTGTCTTTTTATTCTTTTATTATAGTCGTATCGATACTCGGACTCATCTATTACTAGTGTTGAGATCGGGCTGCGGCAGAGTGGTATCAGAGCAGTTCGTCTGCTCTGAGTCTATTGCTTGACTGAGTGGATTCTTTGATTTCTTTCATCTTTGAGTTGAGTACTAGTCTAACTTGAATTCCTAGGCTAGTTTGAGAGTCAGTTTGAAACCCAACACCCCATATCCTCCGGCTTAACGAGGTGAGAGGTTGATGATGTTTCTTTGTTGCTTTCCTGTTGAGAGTTGAGTTTGAGTCACTAATGAGTTATGTATTGTTTTGATGGCCGAATTGTTTGAGGTGATGGATTGTGAGATGAGGCAGTTGTTGTGGATTATGAGGAGAGATGTTGAGGCTAGTATAGCCAATGCCCCACCGTACCAAACGAGGGTGAGTTTGTTGTTGATTGAGATGTACCAAGTAAGTTCGTTATCCATTTTCTAATGGACATGATATTTTATATTACAGGATGCAGAGTCAAGTAGAGGCAGCAATGCAGAGACGACATAGTGAGGTGATGCGCCGTTGGTTCAGATCTACTGGACCGAGAGAGGGCGATACGCTTGGAGAGTTTCTAGCACTCTACCACCGTCGTTGGTTGGAGGCTAGTACCCACGGGATTGACGAGGCTGAGGCCATCACACACCTGATTCCACAGCTACCACCCGAGTGGCAGGACTGGGTGGCTTTGCTGGTACCGCAGCACATCTTGAGGACAGAGTTCGGGCATTTCGTAAGCGCCGATTTTCGTGGCTTTATCGCGACTCTTAGCCACCGCTACTTTGCCTATGGCGAGCCACCTTCTCCGTCGTATGGAGAGTCTGAAGAACCAGCCCAGGGAGGGGAGCTAGTTGTTGTGCCCCCACTTCCCGATGAGCCTTTTCCGATGGCACCTCCACCCCCTGCTGATCCGATTCCAGTTTCACCTAAGCATATTGTCCCTGAGCCGATGGTCTTTGAGACGTACTCCCCTGTGATAGAGCATGATCCGTTCTCTTTTCTATCACTTATTCCTTTTCCCAGCGCTGATTTACCGCCTTAGGATTTGACACTGGTGACGGCACCTTTGCCACGACCACCTATTGAGTCATCACAGACGATTGTTTCTACAGAGCCGCTGATACAGCACATTCCCTATGATCCTTATCCGAGGGTTGCCCCGTTACCCGAGCCAGGCACTTTGGCTTTCCAGATGTACATGCATCCTATCTTATACCCACCGTCCCGAGATGCCCAGGAAGGAGGATCTCGGCCAGCACACTTCGACAGCGATGAGGAGGATCCGGACGAGGAGTCTCTGGAGATGACGGTCGGCTACGGACGGACCCGGCCACTGCAGCGGGAGACTACTGCTGATGGAGACGAGTTTTGGGTACCGGTTTCCTGAGGTGCCGGTGTATGGTCCGATGGTGGACATCGACGTCGAGGATGAGTCGAGCGACAATAGCACCTAGCGACTGATCGATGAGTACGAGAGTCAGGAGACGGAGCCGAGCGAGGACATGCCGGTTGATGACGTAGGTAGCAGGGTATCTGGAGACGATGGACAGTGATCATGTTTATCTCGTAGACGCGTATATATATATATGTATAGATGCATAGTTGATATATATATATATATATATATATATATATATATATATAGGGTAGCGCTATTCAATGAACTTCCTTAAGTCTATAAAATAAGACTTAATTTTGAACGTTGATTACAGCCTAATCAGCGGCTATGATTCAATTTTGGATAGATTTCATATTTCATTAATTTTGGCAAAATATTCATACTGTTTAATTTCGGAAGGGTATTTTGGACATAATCGGTTAACCTTCCAAATCTTTTCTTATACCTTCCGATTATCACTCCCCAATTAAATAGGAATTTTAAGGTTTGTAATGATTGCTTATTGATTTCTTCATTGGAGTAAATGAACCGAATCAAATTTAAGCAAATGATATATGTCATTGAAATGATAAAGTTGCGTTAATCATGGCAAACAATAAGACCACATTTCCTGCATAGAATTATATTCGTACGTAATTGATAAAGTTGTTCATAGAATAGGTGCAAAAAATTCGTGCATATAATATCATGTTCGTAGGTCATATGGTAATCCTGCATATAGAATAATATTCATACTTACTTGCTAAAGTTGTTCATACAATAAGTGCCAAAAATTAGTACATATAATATAATGATCGGGTGTCATATGGTAATCCACGGCTGGAATCTCATTTCTTGTGGATTTCATGTTTCATTGAAAAAATAGAGTTATTCCTACTAAATTTTTTATTCAGCTAAACTTATATATTTCGTTCATACCTCAATTGATTCATATTCATGCAATGATAAGATATTCATGCAACATAATATTAGTAAACGAATCAAACAACAATTGATATTAAGATATGAATTTTCATATTGTTAATGAATCAAAATATAGTCGTTGCATGAATAAATATGTGTACATTCGTGAACTTAAAATTTGAACATATTAATACGTGTACATACATGAATAAATAAGTGGATGAATTCTCTCAGTTTTTGGGCTCTGTTAGCAGACGTGCGTAACTATGGATGAATGAGAAGATATGGAATGTTATAGTGTATAAACGTGATCCCTTAAATTGTGGGAATATATTAATTAACAAAATGAAATTACATTGTTAACCTCATAAATTATTTTGGCAGATCCCATTGTAAAATCACCAAAAAAAAAATTTGACCGTGTAAATTAATGAGATCAAGGGTTAAGATTGAGTCTTATTTTATAGGCTAAGAGTGGGTCTTATTTTAGCGCAACCCTATATATATATATATATATATAGATAGATAGAGAAGCATAGTATAGTGTGTATTAGTATATATCTTTAGATGCTTAGTGCTTATGATGCTTGTATAGCTAGAGCATCATTTTAGTGTTAGGGCCTTTGTACATAAAGCCCTACTTTTGTAAAAGACCCCGAGAGAGAGGCAATTTTCCTTATATATATATATATATATATATACACATAGATGTTGATGATTAGCGAGTCCCTATTTCCTTATCAGAGCTTGGAGATTGATGATTTTGATGAATGATGATAGATGAGTAATAAAGTTGACGAGGACTATGAGATCACGTATGAGATGTAGAATTGAGATGAGAAAAGAGAACTTGTTTTTTTTTTAAATGACGAAGGGCTAAGCTTCGAGGCCAATCTTTATATATTTTCCTTTTTTCTTTTTAGTATGCCTCCGAGAAGAAGAGGGAACAGAAGGAACATAAACTGAGAAGAAGAAGAAGAAGAAGAAGAAGAAGAAGAAGATGAGCAAAGAGACCCCACACCACCACCTCCTCCACCACCAGAAAGGAGGATAGAGGAACTTTTTCTGAGACAAAATCCACCAACATTCAATGGATCAGGAGATCCCGCTGAAACTGAGGAGCGGATTCGGAGTATGGAAAGAATTTTCAGATTCCTTAGATGTAGCGACGATGAGCGTCTCATGTGTATGTCGTATCAACTTAAGGGATCTGCAGATTTCTGGTGGGAAGCGAAATAGAAAACGATGAACGAGGAACAGATAGCAGCTCTTACTTGGGAGCAGTTTAAAGAAGCTCTTTATGAGAAATACATACCACGAAGCTATCGAAAGAAGAAAGAAATGGAGTTCGTGAACTTGAAGCAAGGGAATAAGACAATAGCTGATTACGATCGACAATTTTGCGATTTGGCTCGATATGCTCCATATCGAGTAGATACAGATGAAAAGATGTCGGAACTGTTTCGCTCTGGTTCGAGGCAAGAGATACAAGTCGTTTTAGCGAGTCAGAGTGCGCTAACCTATACCTGAGGCTTTGAACCGAGCGTTAGACATGGAACTGGCAATGCAGCCAGAGAGACCGAGTCAAGCTTTGATGTCACAATCAAACTCAAATTTTCAAACGAGGAATCAGTCCTTTGCTGGACAAGGCCAAAAGGGCAAGAGAAAATGGGACGACCGGAGCCAAGGTCCCAAGAAGCCGTGGCAAAGCTAGAATGCGCCACCGTAATATCAGAACCGAGACAAACGACCTTATGTTGGCCTAACTGCCCCAGCAGCAACTCCTCAAGGACCGCGAGGGATACCACCTTGCCCGAAGTGCAATAAACTACATTTAGGAGAATGCAAGATGGGACAGAATAGCTGCTATACCTGCGGAAGGGTCGGGCACTACTCGAACCAGTGTCCGAATCGCCAGTAAAGTGAAAGCGGAGGGCGACCGAGTCAGTTTCGGCCGCAACTCAAAGCGATGGAGGGAATCCTACCGCTACCTCTACCACAGCAACAATAGTCATCCTATCGACCACGTCAGTCAAGAAGGCAGCCACCAGCCCCGCAGGCGAATCAACCTCATCACCAGAGAATGTTCGCGCTTGAGCAGAAAGCACCGGACAAGAATCGAGGGAATTTAACAGGTATAGACAAGTTGAAAGGTGCACCCATAGTAGTATTGTTCGACACTGAAGCATCGCATTCTTTTATCTCTCATACTTGTGTCCATACCTTGGAACTGAATGTAGAGTCTGCTCCACAACCTCTAAGAGTAACCACACCCATAGGTAGAACTTCTATGGTTTCGCACGTGAGCACGATCCAAATGGACTTTCCTTCCCTTGCACGATTCTATTTCCTTAAGAGTCCAGTTTTGCATGGCAAGTTTGATGGTGATCAAGATTGGATTGAAGTCTATAAATAGGGCCTTGTTATTCATTGTAAAATTATTCCCTTTGCCCTAATTTTCGTTCCACCTTGAGAAGCATTGTTCCGCAAGGCAACCAAGACTTAGGCATTTTTAAGCTTTCTTAGTTTCTTCAAGTTTTCAAGTTTTTAGTTCTAGTTTACTTTCAAGTTAGTTTATTTAGTTTTTGTTTTGAAGGTGTAATCAAGTGACAGATTTCATCCTCGTGACGTTTATGGTATTTCGTATTTAATTCAATTTCTTTTGTTTCATCATGTTTATGCTTTGCTTTTACGTTTATCTTTCCTTTCAATTATGCAATTTCGTTTCATGCCTAGTTTAGAAGTTTTAATTCAAGTCTTTAAATTTCGTAGTTTAATCGTCTTTAATTTCTTAAGTTTAAGTTTACTTTAAAGCGTTTAATTCTTGCTTAGGGTTTTCATAGTTTCTTGCCTAGATTAAGTTTAAGTTTAATTTACAAGTTTAAGTTTACTTTTCACGTTGAGTTTAATTTACAAGTTTTAGTTTTTAAATCAAACCTTTACTGTTTTTCTTGCGATATAATTAAAAGCCTTTTAAGATCTTCCTTGAGAGACGACTTGGGTTAGCTTACACGTTACAATAGATCTCGTCCTATTGCGAGTCAATCTAGCGTAGTGTTTAGGTTGAGTCAGGTGGCAAATGGGAAGGATATTCGTGCCAAAGACATTTGGATTCCGATAGTTAATGAAGAAGGTGGCGGTTGTATCGATGATACTCCTAACTGTTGTATAGTTTCCCATTTCATTGATTTCAAGGCGAGTGGGAAGTGGTCAAGCTGAGGGAGATCTTTCATCCCCATGTGATCGAAAGAATCTTATCTATCAGCCTAAAAGAGCCGTCTGATGTGGATACACGTTACTGGTGTTTCAAAGAGAAAAAGCAATACACCGTCAAGACCGGGTATCTCTATGCAATTGATTACTATAAGCCTCATGCTACTACTACTTCAATGTCCGAGGAAAAATGGTGGAAGTTAGTTTAGGCTCTCAACATTCCACCAAAAGTGAAGTATTTCTTGTGGCTCATGCTTAAGAATCTTATCGTGGCGAACTCCAGCCTCTCATCATGTGTCGTGTACCGGCTTATGTTTGTGGTGTAGGAACGCTTGGGGCACAACAACTCATTGATTGGTTCTTTGTGGGACGTTGAACAGAATATGGAAGGATTCGGAGTTCTGGCCAGTGATCAAACCTTACTTGCACCTCTCTATGTGGGATATTAGCCATGTGGTGAGAGATAACATGGGCAAGGATGGCCTGGAAAAGTGGTTTACGCGGCTATGGGTCGTATGGCATTTTTTATGTGAGATCAAACATGGTGAATCCATAAACTTAGCCGCTAGGAATTTCAACGGAAATAAGTTGATGCTTACTAACTTCCAAGAAGCTCGTGCCTAGTTGTCTTTTGCTCAACGGTTGCTTCATCCGGAGAGGGAGAGTTCGTGGCAGACACAGCAGCAAGGAGTCTTTCGTGTGGATGTGGACGTCTCTATTCGGGAAGATAGTTCAAAAAATGGTGTGAGGTTATTATCCGAGATCATCTCGGTAATGTTATTACCGCGGTAAGTTGCCAGGCTGGACATATGGCAGCGACCCTCATGAGTGAGCTACATGTTATGATTCTTGGTATTGCGTTTTGCTTGGAGAATGATATTGGGCCTATTGTGATGTTGACTGACTCGCTTCTGGTTATTCATGTGCTCCACGGCACGTTCAAGGGCACAAACTCCCTTAGCGACGAGCTTTGGGAAACTTTTGAGCACGTTAGGCAGTATTTGGTTTTTTATTTTTACCACGTTGGCCGTGAGGCCAATTTGGCAACCCACGAGCTAGCACGTTTGGCTTTTACTTCTGATGATGTCACGATCTGAAAGTCGGACTATCCGTCTTAGCTTTTGGATATCGTTCGTTCGGATATTAATAAATAAGTTTTATTTTTGCTTTAAAAAGTATATCTATCCTCAGCCCAACATTAGCAATCAATTTGGTATTTAAAAGAATGAAAATTATCCCCTTCGAAAAAAGAATGAAAATTATCAATTAGATACTTACGGTTGAAACCATCGATCAAAGACTAAAAAAAAGAATCAATCCTAATTGGGATTTTTGCGGTATATACAGATAGAGCTCGACTCAGGAGCATCACCTGACCTGGAATCTTTTAAAATCCCTCTCACCTTTTATGGTTGCCCGGTGGATCTGTGGGGGGGATTTTAATGAGACAATATTGAGAAAAGAGGGGGTGATTCTAAAGCTGATTCGCGGCTAGCTGCTTTCCGTGATGCGGCTGATTTCTATGCTATCTCGGATTTGGGTTTCACTGGTGAGCCCTTTACTTGGACTAATAATCAGGAAGGTCCAAATTGTATTCAAGAACGGTTGGATAGGGTGCTTGGAAGCTCAGCTTGGATTGACGCCTGTCCCAGTTTTGAGGTGAGCCATTTGCTTCGGAAATCTAGCGACCACTGTCCCCTTTTCATGTTGCTGGAAAAACTGGAGGATTCTACTCTTAATCGCCCTCGACCTTTCCGGTTTGAAGCAATGTGGTTGAATGATGAAAATTGCAAAAGTGTGTGTAAAGATCTTTGGAATTCTGGTGGACCAATTTCATCTGTTGAAGACGTCCAAACAAGACTTACTGATATGGGCCGTGAACTAAAATCTGGGAAAGGCGGGTGTAAACACAAATTTTATTGTATTCAATTTAATGAAATACAAAAATGTGTACAAATCCAAAATATATGGATTGAGGTGAATTTGTTGCGGGTTGCGAATCTCTACTTGATCCTCTGATTATCCTCTTCGAAGTTTATTGAAATCTTTGGAGGGAAGTACGCCTTCTTGATCTCCTTGGACTTGATTTGATGACTTGAACTTGAATTTGAATTTGATATGTTTCTTGAAATCTTTGGAGGGAAGTACGCCTTCTTAATCTCCTTAGATTTGATTTGATGACTTGAACTTGTATTTGAATTTGATGACTTGAACTTGTATTTGAATTTGATGACGTCAATCCAGAGGGCTTCCACCTTATTTCTGAATTAATCGTTGACTTGATGAATTTGATGAAGAACTCGTTGACTTCCTTGTAGAACGCCTTGATTGTTAGAGATGACTTCGTTGTAGTGAATTACTCCTTCAATGCTTGAGCTCTCAAATGATTTGTGTGTCCTAATGAGCTTCCTACATCTCATATTTATAGTTGTAGGAAAAGCTAATTAAGGAAGCTTAGGCTTGGGCTTCAAAGCCTGAGCCCGTAAATCTTGGGCCTAGGGCTGAGGTGGCACAATATGATTGGATCTTCTTGATTCATTTCCTTTTATGCAGAATTTGACACATGGCAGCTTATGATTGGCCAATAAATCCACATAATTAAATATCAATTATATATTTATTTAATTTTAGAATTATATTTAATTTAATTCCAAAATGTAAAATAAAATATATAATTTAATATTTAATTTATAATTTCCACATGGCACAATTTAATTGGCCATAAATTGTAATTGCCTACAGCGGGAATTTGGTAATGTGAGGCGACAGTGTGTCAAGCTTTGTGAAGAACTGGAGGAACTCCAAAAGATGAACCATGAGCCTCATACAAAAACTGAGCAAAGAAATATTCAGGAGGCTCTCGATGATCTCCTAACTAAAGAGGAGATTTTGTGGAAGCAGCGATCTAGAGCTGATTGGCTTGAATCGGGGAACCGAAATACTGGCTTTTTCCATAAGTTGGCCGAGGGGAGAAAGAGGCATAATCATATACGTGAGATTGTTAAGGCTGATAGAACAAAAACTCGAAAAAATGAGGAGATGGATGAGGTTTTCAGGACCCATTTCAATGCTCTCTTCTCGGCTAGTTCTACCCAAAACCCCGTGGATGTTCTCTGCTCCATCGACCCGATTGTTACAGAGAAGATGAACAGATCTTTGACCATGCGCTACACCCCGGAGGAGGTTACCCAAGCGCTAAGCCAAATGCACCCCCTCAAGGCCCCGGGGCCGGATGGTATGCCAGCTCTTTTCTTTACTTCCTTTTGGTCTTGTGTTGAAAGTGACATTATCCCTATGGTCCTTGATGTTCTTAATAATGGTGCCAGCCCCCTCCCGATTAATTCCACTCATATTTGTCTTATTCCTAAGAAAAAGAAATGTATTTCTCCGTCTAATTTCTGGCCCATTAGTCTCTGTAATGTTGTGTATAATTTAATTTCTCGTTTGAAATTGATTTTACCTTCAGTTGTTCATGAAAGTCAGTCAGCTTTTGTCCCTAGTCGCCAAATTACCGATAATGCCTTGTTAGCTTTTGAAATCTTTCATATGATGAAAATTAATAAAGCTAAAGCTCATGGGGTCTTTGCTTTTAAGCTTGATATGGCCAAAGCTTATGACAGAGTCGAATGGAATTTTCTTGAATCTATGATGTTGCATCTCGGTTTTCATAGTTCTATTGTCGATCTCATCATGCGTTGTGTCTCTACTATTTCTTTTCGTGTGTTGGTTAATGGCTATCCGGGTCACTCTTTTATTCCTAGCCATGGTTTGAGACAAGGAGATCCCCTATCTCCCTTTCTTTTTATGTTTTGTGTAGAAGCTTTATCAGGCTTACTTCGCAAAGCTAAGACCAATTCGATGATGCATGGGGCTTGCTTGTGTAAGACGGCTCTGAGGGTGAGCCACCTTCTCTTTGCCGATGACTGCATCATCTTTGGTAGGGCCCAATCGTCGAAAATTAAGGTTGTTAAGAACATTTTGAGGCAGTATGAAGGTGCATCGGGGCAGCAAGTTAATTTGGAGAAATCCAAAATTTCCTTTAGTAGTGGCGTACCTGAAGATATTCGTTGTGCTTTTGCTGGTCAACTTGGGGTTGTTCGAGCTTCTCATCGCGGAAAATATCTGGGAATCCCAAGCACTGTTGGCCGCTCGAAGACCGAAATTTTCCAAATGCTTGTGGACAGGACGCGGAAAAAGCAAAGGACTGGAAGAGGAGATTTTTGTCTAGGGCGGGAAAGATGGTTCTCATAAAGTCGGTGCTCCAATCAATCCCGACTTATCTTATAAGTTGCTTCTCTTTACCTGACCAAATTTGTCAGAGGCTGAATAGTTTTGCTGCTAGCTTCTTTTGGGGTCAGAAACAGGAGGAGAGACGCATACATTGGATTTCTTAGAAGAAACTTTGCATTCCAAAATGTGAGGGCTGTTTGGGGTTCAGAGACCTTAGCCTTTTTAATCAAGCTATGTTGGCTAAACAATCGCGGCGCCTGCTTCTCTTTCCCGACTCCCTTTTGGCTCGGTATCTTAAGGCTCGCTATTATCCTAGATCGAATATTCTCCTAGCCGGTAAAGCTCATAACCCATCCTTTACATGGCAAAGCTTATTGGTAGGAAGAAATCTTCTCTTGGAAGAAATAGCATGGAAAGTTGGTCAAGGTGACAGAATTCGGTTGGGTTGTGATGCTTGGATTCCGGCTGGCTCGGGGAATTTTTCAGTGGCTAATGTGGCAGACGAATGGAAGAATGTAAAGCTTCGGGAGTGTTTTAACGATGAAGTTGCTTCATGGGATTTTAATATGTTATCTGCGATCTTTAACTCTTGTGATTTGTCGAAGATTGTAATGCATATCAGGCCCTCTTTTGATTTCCCCGATCAGCCTTTTTGGCCGTTGGGGAAGCTTAGCTCGTACACGGTAAAATCTGGATATATGCTTGCATGCTCTATTCGGCAAAGGAACGAGGCCTCTTTTTCTTCTCGTAGGGACGATCTGTGGAAATGGGTTTAGGGGTTGGAGGTGATTCCTAAAGTTAAACTCTTTTGTGGAAATGTCTTGCTGGGGCAATTCTTACGGCAAAGGCTCTCTCTCGCCGAGGGATTGATGTGGATGTTCTTTGCCATCGGTGTGGGAAACATGAGGAAACTGTGGAACATGTGTTAAGGGGTTGCAAGTGGGCTTCTTTTCTTTGGGAGTGTTCTCCTCTTCGTCTTCCCCCGCTAGCTGCTACGAATCAATGTTCTATTATCTGTTGGTTCGATCGAATCAGGCTTTCTCATCACTCTGAGGTTCATAAAACTTTTGCGAACCTGGCTTGGTCGGTTTGGTATGCTCGAAATATGTTTATCTTTTAGGGGAAGGAGTTTTCTCATGAGGAATGCCTTTCGATTGCTCAACGGGCAATGTGGTATAAAATGCTGAAGGTTCAAACGAAGAAGGGTGCTTTTAAACAGGTGGTGTGTTCCCATGATTCCCAGACGTTGGTCTCTTGTGATGCAGCTTTTGATAGTAAAGATGGGTTGGGTTTTGGTGTGGTTATTTCGAACAAAGCTGGGGACATTCTTGCCTGTCGTTTTGGCTTTCTTCCAGGCAGGTTTTCGGCGGAAGAAGGTGAAGCTTTTGCTGCTTTGGAAGGCATCGCTTACTGTCAACGCCATGGAGATAGGGATATTATTTTGGAAACCGGCTGTCAGCCTCTCTATTGGAGACTTCTTCAATGCAGTAAGGATCTGTCGTACATTGGGATATGATTATGAACATTCTTGAGATTTCTTCAAGCTTTCTCCATTGCTCGTTTAGCTAGACTCCTCGTGAAGGCAATGCTAATGCGGCTAGATTAGCTAAATTTGCTTTATCTAACCGTGCTATCCCCTCCGATGCTGAGGTGCTTCCTTTGTATTAAACTCTCCAGTTGTTTAATGCAATTTTCTCCTTTCTCTCAAAAAATAAAGACTAAAAAAAACCATGCATTAGGGTTTCGCAAAAAAAAAAAAAAGAACATGCCGTTAAATTCTATTTAATTTTTTAATTGGAAAATTAGTATGAAGAAATAAAATAACAAAGGCGGCTTACATTACATAAGAGCTGTGGCACTTGAGTAGTATGCAAACGTATTTTGAGGGTCAAGCGGATTAGTAATGAATACTTTTAATATGAAACGACAAAATATCCACAATGTTTTAAAAAAAAACGTAAGATATTCACTTTTTTGGTGAAGGGGCAAAGTTAAAGAAAATGAAGTAAAAAATCCACCATATCAAACAAAATCAAAATCAAAATCAAAATCATAACCCTAGTTCCCAAACCCACACCTCTCTATCGTGCTCTCAAAACCGCTCTAATTTCTGGGACCTGTTTTTCTAAAAGTATAGAAAAGGTGGGAAACAAGAAGATTTCGTTGTGGATAGTTCATATAATTTGAATAGGGTGGGTAAATTTTGTCTAAAGTTGAAAGCGGGTACCATTTTCGTATACTCTGGTCTCTGCATTATATCATATAACTATAAGCTTCAACCAAGTCCAATGTGCCAAAAATATGTACTGTAGCTCCCTAACTTGAACAAATAGGATCTCGACAACATTACATAAGGCACATAGGCCTTGTCCAACTGAATATATCAGTAAACAAACACTGCTTTGATACCATATGTTGAAGCAACAAGCTGATAAAGATATTCAATGTGCGCCCCATTAGAAAAGATCTTCAAGCAAGCCAATTTTTTAATCGATTACAATAAGCATAGCCAGTTGCATATTTGACCTTCATGTTTTCATAAGCATCTTCCTGAACTCGTCGTTGGATTTTGGGTTCCCGTCCTCCTGTTCGTTAAGTGCATCAGATTGTGGTTTGCTTCGACTGCTCCAACCGAGAGGTTTCACGTTTCTTGGTACTGCAAATGTGTTCCTCCCCTTCAGCTGCACATCAACATGCTTAGAAGTGGGAGATTGTGGCTGAACGTCCATTTTTCCCTTCGGGGTCTCTCGTGTATCTGTTCTGGCTGCAATATCATTTTGTTTAATCCCATTAACTGTCACTTTGGAACGTAACAGCAATATAAATCACATATATGGTTTAAAGAATTTCAGCAATCAGGAAAAGCAGAGAATCACACATAAAGAGAATGTATCATATGAACAACGTGATTCAAGTAATGGGTCTATCAGATGGGAGTAAAGAACATAAATAGGGACAAAGTTAGGCCAGTAAGATCCAGTCTCTTCTCTGACGTTAAATATCTAATCAACATTTGCTCCGTATGAAGTCAAAGATGCTTATAGGCAGGCTATCCATGCCAAAGCAGATGGGATGAGGGATACAATCTAGCAAAACACACTCTACAAGCACATCTTCCACTATACAACCATTATTTTCGAGTCTGACATAATTATCACCTCGGACTTGTTTTTATTTTTGGACGAGAACGTTTTTTTTAAGATTACAGCATCTTTTAATTACGTAGCACATCTGGCAGGGATGTCCTCTACTTCAAACAGGAATTTGTGATGCGGCATTTTTATTATCTCGAATAGAAATTATTACGGAGGTTCAATTCATTATAGAAGACAATCAGAGTCCATTGCACATTGTACAAGTTTATCCTAGCTTAGATTAATTTTGAGAAAATATCGTGAGACTAATCCAAGCAACCCATGTGGGACCAGGATAGAAGATCTATTCAGTAACAGTTGACAAACACTAGGCAGCATGCATAATTTGAAGATAGACATGCTGTTGCATGAACTTACCATGTTCTCCTCTGACACTACGTCCAGAAACTTCTTTCTTCCTGCCTTGCTGAGGATCTGATTTCAAAATGCTTAATTTCTTACCCATAAAGATTTGTCTGTTTTTCTGCAAAGCCGCAGCAAGGTGTGGATCGTCTGAGAAATCCACATATGCTAACCCCTTCACCAAGAGACAGGTGTGTAAAATACCAAGGACCAACAGAATATAGAATGCACATGGCAAATCCAAACTCTAAATGAAAAGAGATTTTAGAGTACTCAACCACATCTTTGTGCTACTTTGAGCAATGCCCAGATTAATCTGATCAATTTCTTTTTCATTTTACAAAGAAAGTGACGGGAAAAAAGGATGTGCCTCCAAGATTTTATTCTTTTCAAATTTGATTGTAGAGAAAATAAATTTTTGAGAATAGAGCACCAGTAGCACAACCAGAACAGGATAATGAAGCCAATGGAGACGTAAAACATTATCAGAAAGTCACAAACTTCGGAAGGCAAATATTTTTTTTTTTTTTTTTTTTTAGAAAGTCAGAAGACAAATACCACTATATGTGAATTATAATTAGTATTAAGACTATTCTTTCTTTTTTATCCAGCTTGACCCTTCACCAAGTTTACTAATTACAGCCCCAATGAGAATCAAATGCTCTAGAACTCACTCTTGATTTTCTGGTAAATTTGTCCTTTAAAATCCGAACAGCTACAACTCCACCAACATCAGCAAAGAAATTATGCAGATCGTCAGCAGTTGCCTACAAATATTGTAATGAATATCTTTATCCATGAGTTAAAGATGATTAGTTAAGAAAGAAAGTTATAGCAAAAAACAACATGCCTGGAGGCTCAGATTGGAAACGAAGGCAGTGCATTGATCATTAAATTGGACAGGTTTTTTAGAGGATTTATCCTGTATTTCTGGGTTGCTAGCACGTTCTGCATTTTTGTTATCTAATTCAGCAGCTTCACTTGGTTCAGCTGATTGCCTTGCTTGACCTTTATCATTCTCTGCTTTTTTGTCTGAGTTTTGAGCCATATGTTTGTGATGCTTAGCTGGCGCCTGTTCTTCAGTTGAATGTGAAGTTAGCTTCCTCTTTTCACGGGCATTTTTCCTGGAAGGATTTTCTCTCTCATTTGTAGCTGGAACTATATTTTTGCTCTCCTGCTGCAACCTAAACAGCTGCAACTCGTGAAGACGAGGAGACACCTGCAACAATGTTAGCAAAAGTATATTGAGGAGGGGTATTGTAAATAGTCAAAATATCTCAAATTCAAAAGCATCCCAGGCCCCTCAAGAAGGAGAAGAGCCTGAATATCCAAATTGCAGGTATCCCAAATTATTTTGAGCAAGTATTTTTCATATACTCATGTCTACCTAAAATCCAAAGTACACCAAGGTTAATCATATGCAGTTCAGGACATAATCAAAATCTTTTGGTTTTCTTAATGCATACAAGTTGCAAAACCATACTATTGCACCCAATGAATTTATGAAACTAGAGAATAAACAGAAGATAAGAGTATTTGAAGTATGCATAGCTCTAAAAGCACTGGTACTTTATAGATGCGAGATAGAACTCAAAGCCAAGTCTTAGCAATAACTTAAAGTTAAATGATTCAAACAAGAAAATAAGTCAATTCCCTCAAAGTAACAGCAAAAGAAAGACAATAATCAAGCTCATGTGCATCCACAAGATAACTTTTGATTGAGATATACGACAATATCAATTAATATAATGTTGAAGGAGGGATTTTCAAAATATTAAAAGAATTGAAAATACTCAACGCTGTATATTAGAGTAGAAAACTTATTAAGAGGGACATACAAAATATAATCAATATATCCTTGAATTTTATTCATGAATTGGTTGCAAATATGTACTTCAACAAAATTAATGAACAAGACAAATTTTAATTCTATTGAAGTTCTATCCAATTCTATTTGTGGCAAACAAGAAGAGAAGAAAATTTAGCAAATAGAAAACATATAGTCTGCTATCTTCTAAATGGGCATCAATAAGGAGAGACTTCTTATTTTCGCTGTCTCCAGCAGCTCTAAAAGTCCCACACATGTTAACGGACAGGCTTCATATTCTATTCTTGGCAAACAAGAGAATAAAATTTTGCAAATAGAAAACCGATAATCTGATACCTTGTCAATGGGCATCAATTAGGAGAGACTTCTTATTTTCTCTTTCTCAAGCAGCTCTAAAAGTTCTACACATGTGTCAGAGACCGGCTTCTTATTCTAGTTGGCATAAAGAAATGTCTGGTTATCTATAATTATGATATTGAGCATTACTTATGGTTACTGACAGTTCAATATAATACTATACTACTATTAAATGCACTAATCCATATGGACACTTGGGGGCACAACCTGGTACCAAAAGAAAATATAAAGAAGAAAAAAGTGACCTACCTATTATTCATCACAACCATTTGCATATATATGGTCAATAATGCAGCACAAATCAGAAGCGCACTACTTCTAACAAGTGCAAAGTAAAACTTTAAGAATTATAGATGCTATATGGAAAATATAGTCTAATGAAATGCAATCCCAAAGTAGTGACTAGCATGCAAGGCATATTGAAAAACAAAATATAGACAGAAGTAAGTACCTTTTGAACAGCAATATCAAACTCTTCTAGCGAACCATATTCTCTCTCAAATCGCAGCCATGAATGGCAAATGTCCTGAACGATTCTGTTTTTTAGGAAAGGAAGGTATCATCTAATCCAAGGTATCACATGTATCTTAATTGAAAACATCAAGAAAACATTGAACCAATACAAACTTTGAATAAAAACTTAAAAGAATGCTGATAAATGGTACAGAGTGTTAGATTACTTAATTGTATCTAATGCGTCACTGGACTTGACTGATCCTGCTCCAACAGAGGAGGTGAACTTATTAGGCTACTGGAAGATAATTTTTTTTAACATATTTGGTAGACTTTTATGAGGAAAAGTCAAACAGGACATCAACATTTTCTAAAAGGACAAAAGAAAGACTTGAATGCATGGGCTGGCTATTTGAGTTCTGCAACATCAATGGTGGAATAATTGGGAAAACGTTACATATGCATCTTATAACTGAAGAAGCCAAATAAGCTTGTCTGGCTCATACTAAAGAAGCACAAAATTGTATCAGCTTTCCATTCTAACATACAGCATAATTTTAGCCTCCAAAGTTTTTTACGATGAATAGGCCCATTTCCTATTCTTCAAACAAATTAATCATATGCAGCACATAACAACCAACAGCAGTAAGACCAACTGTGACTAAAAACTTTTTGAAAAGTTACTCCTGTCTTCAAGAATTTCAGAAACAAGTTCAAAGATGGTTATGGAGAGCAATAAGCAGATACATCCCCTGAGAAAAATCATTTTTCTTTTTTTCAAGAGGAATATGAGATAATGTTATGACTCCAAAAAGAGGTAGAAGACTCACTTAAAGGGGAAATTTTCCTCTACGAACTTCCATTCCCCACCCAGAAAAAATCAACGGAAAGGGGAAGCCCCTTCGAACCATCTAGAAGAATAGTCAGCACGAAATCCTACCTCTGAGCCTGTTCCTGGGAATCTCTTACTATAGCATCGTTTGTAAAGGGATCTGCCTTCATTTATATTGCCCATCTCAATCTCCCATGCTATATAAGCTTGCCAAGCTTCCACCATAGACCCACTTGAAAATAACAGAAGAGCAAATATAGTTCAATAAATCTGTTTATAACAATCAACAAATCCAGAACCAAACATAAAAGAGAAACAATACAGGAATCACCATATTTTAACCAAGCTCTCCCAGACACCACGAGCTGCAGTCAAATCTTTTCCATACTTTAACTCCAATCGGGCCCAATAACTTTGTATGCGAAGTAAACTTTCTGTGTTCTTTAGATGTGGGGACAGGAAATCTGATGCACGCTAAGATCCAAAAACAAAAAATTAGGTATTAAGGGGTTAACAGATTTCAAAATTACACAGTTTCGCCACACTGGCTAAGTAAAAATAAAAGAGACACACTAGCCAATATCAGCAGTTGACATAAAATAGACTGCAAACATTAAGCTGTACATCTTTTTGAGACTTTGACAGAAGTGGACACGAAAATAATTATCAGAACAATCTAACTGTTAGTTAATTGATTGTACTTTGCACTTCTTCAGGACAGATCCACACATCAAAATCAATAGAGAAAAATATTAAATGAGAGTATTTGGTGGCTATTCAATCATGAAGGATACTAGGCATCTATAAGCATTCAATGAGATAGCATGATTGTGGGCAACTCATATGTTTCAAGCCAGGGCTTCAAAAAGAATAAGTAATAGCACTAAAAATAACTATTCCATAGCCTTGCGATAGTATAATTTCCTGATAGAAGACAAGACCAGATTTTCACCTAGTCATGGTGATTTTTTATAACCAAGCCAAAAGAGTATCTGACAGAGCAGAAAGTAATTAAACAATGTCAATCAACAATTACGATAAAGGACAAATATGTACCAGATCCCTGTAAGGTAGCTTATTGTTGCAAAAGCAAAACTACCAATTATCAACCAGCACTGACTAATGCACCAGCAGCAGTAAATATATGAATGAAGCTCTGATTTTAAACCTGTGAACCCTTTCGAGCTAAATAGTGCAGAGATGATATGGTGTGTTCAAAGTCCTCTGGGCTCCTTTTTCCACATCTTCTTAAAGAAAACCATATGTATTCAGTTGTTGTTGTGTTTGTGCATGAGATGTTATGGTTTCAAAAGTGCAAACAGATAGAAGTACTGACCAAATAGTATTTGGCAAAAGCAACAGTAGAATGAAAAAAGTGTGCAGTTGTTGATCTTCTTTCAGGTTCTAGATAAGTGAAATGAGACTGAACTTTCAGATTGCTGTATCAACTAGTTAAACTACAAATAAAGGGAGCAAACTGAGAACTTCAACATGTCTGACAAATTTGTCAATCCGCATTTACTAAAAGCGGTGTATGTATCTGGCTGTTGGGGTGTGTGTGTGTGAAGTTAAGGCTTCAATAGTTCTAACAGACAGGTGAACGGACAAACTAGTATTTGGCAAAAGCAACAGAAAAAAAAAGTGTGCAGTTTTCTATCTACTTCAGAGTTTAAGTTTAGACACATCAACTACTTTAACCACCAACAAAGGGAACAAGCTAAGGACTGGCACATTTCTGACAAATTAATTATCAACTCCATAGTTACAAAAAACAAGCAGGTTAAAACTGTAGGAGATCTAGGATGCCCAAGGCAATAGTCAGTAAAACACTTAAATAATTCCACATTATAAAACCTGAAATATAGCCCTTAAAACTGCATAATCCATCTCATCCTTCACAGCTGTAGATGAAGACATTCTCCGCCTTAACCCATCTGCTCTTGTGAGAAATACATTTAGGTACTGAAACAGAAAATGCAGGCGAAGTCAAAAATATACAAGAAAACAGCAATCAGTTTACTTCTACGTTCCAGGTATATAATTCTAAGATCCAAGTTATTCAGAAGAGCCAGACAGTCAAAATGTTGTGTAACTCTCCGAATACTTGAAATGCAAATATTTTCAGAGCAATTAATCATATGAAGAGAAATCCTTATACGGTTACCTCATCAAAGCCTGAAAAAGTGCACAGCAGCGATCGTTCAAATACCTGAAAAAATGAGATGAGATGTTGCACACAATAGAAAAGGAGGAGGGAGGGAGAGGGCATAGGAATAGCAAGAAAATAAGAGTTTAGAGATTATGTATTATGTTTGAAAACACCGCTTTTGCAACAAAATGTTGTTTCACTTAATCAAATAGTAGAAGAGTAAAACAATATTCTTCAAATAACAGAAGCAGACAGAATTAACATGCAAACAGGTATATAATTCTCATGGATATCTGACATGATACTGCACACTTGTTGTTGCAACTTGCATGTGCTCTTTCTCGTTCTTGAATGAACATGCAAACAGGGCACACACAACAACAAGTGTGTAGTATCATGTCAGAGATCCATAAGAATGTGTAAAATATGTGCAGAAACAAGTATGCAACAACAATAAGAATTTGAGTTACTGGATTACCTGAAAGTATGTGTAAAATAGCAGTAAGATAACTCTGACACAGGATGCCTTAGTTATTAATACATTTTTCTTGGCTTTCTAGATTTTTTCCATTGCATAAAGAAACAAGTCAGTTTGGCTGAGCTTATATAAGCTCCTTAAAACAGCTTATAAGCTCTTCAAAAGTGTTTGACAAAATAAGCTCCTTAGCAACTTGTAAGCTGTAAAAATAAGCTCCAACAACTTATAAGCTCCTCAACAAATAAGTTCCTCAACCCAACTTATTTTTTCATAATCTTATAAGAAACATTAATTTTACAAAAATAACTCTACTATGATTTATTATTTCCATCATATACCATTTCAATTTCATCTCTCTCCAATTTTCTCTCTCTAACTAGGATTTTCTTTGTAACTCACAATTTTCTCTCTCTAACTAGGATTTTCATAATCTTATAAGGTGAATTGTTCAAACATTTTGACAACTTATAACTTATAAGCTCTTGGGAAATTACATCTTATACATCCAGTGTTGTAAAAGGCGTCGGTGAGGCGCGCCTCAGGCTGAGGCGTGAACAAAGCGCCCCAAGGCTTAAGCCTTATGTGCCTAAATTGAGGCTTACGCCTTTTGAGTGTGAGGCGTACGCCCTGGGCGCGCCTTAAGCCTCGATCAGTGAAAGGCGCGCCTCTGTCTAGGTTTCAAATTAGCCTGTTTTGGGCTTTTTTGGTTAAATTGTTTGAATTTTTGCAAAGCCCATATCAATTAAAGAAAAGCCCAACCCTAATTGATGTTAAAATTAAAAAACTCAACCCTAATTGATGTTAAAATTGAAAAATATAAAGCAAAAAAAAAAAAAACTCCAGCGCTGATTCTGTTCGCTTCCTCTCTCCCCTCCTCACTCCTCAATCAGTTCTTGCCACCACCCTCCGCTGTGACCCTCCTCCAGCGCCACCAACCTCCGGCGCGCCACCAGTTTCTGGCGCCAGCTACTGAGGTATTTAGGGCGATGAGGAGGAGCAGGAATGGGAGGAAGATGGCAATGATGAGTAGATCACTATGATGCTTAAGTATTTAGGTCTTAAGTGGGGTTAAACTAAGACTTAAGAATTAAGACAACTATGGTGCTTGAATTTGAACATTTTATGACTTCATTGTGATGTTTTTATGATTTATAAGTTATTAAGTTAAAGTTTGGTTAATTATCTAGTGTTTAATTTGTTTTATTTTGATTTTATAAAGTTTCTGAATTTTATCTTTTTAAGTCCGAGGCTTACGCCTTGCCTTTTAGAGACAAAACGCCTCAGCTACGCCTCTGTTTTTAACAACCTTGTATACATCTTATAAGTTATTGGAGCTTATTATAAGGTCTCTAATATAAGCTTAGCCAAACACCCCCTAAGAGACAACGAAGCACAACTCAGTTGGTAAGACGTTTCCCCTTCAACTAATAGGTCGGGGGTTCGAGTCAGCAAGGGGGGAAGTGGGGAACCATTATTGATCCTCTTTTTAAGATAAGGAAAAAAAAAACCGGCTAAGATAATAGAGTGGAATGGTTGATTTCTAATCTTATGAATCAACAACAAAGTTATGGTATTAAGTGAGATTGGTATGGAAAATACTGTTTTACCCCCAAATCTGAGAAACTAGGAGAGATTTTTCCATGTCAACTTAAGCAATGCATTAAAATGCAACTACAACATTGAATATGAAACACATTTATTGCAAACAAAAGAATAATCATTCATTATGTGTTAGACTCATAGAAGGACTGGAATACAAACATACTGTTGATAACTCTTCCTCAGAAGCATGACTACGTTCCAGGGCAAGTAAGTAGCGAACCCACAGTTCACCTACCCAGGGACAGTTTCTTGTGGCCCTATAATAACTGTCCCTCACAATTCTGGCTGTCTGCAATGCATCAGTATCAAATGTGATTTAATGCAACCTTAGACAACATAAATGTGTGAGATAAGATGACTACATAAAATGAAGTACAAAACCTTGAATGTTTTATCCAGGTACTGCGTATAGTCAAGCCATAGATCAGCAGATACAGGAAACACGGATATAGCACGTTCATACAAGATCTGTATACGGGCTGGATCTCCAGATGAGTGCTCAAATTTCAAGTAAGTCTGCAGAAGTATGAAAATCATTATTAATCTGAAAGTAGTCTGCAAATATTAGAAAGTACACGTTTTACATAAATAAATTTGGTGTTAGATGTCATCTGTCTTTTGACAGTGATGGGAATTGGCCATTATATAATAAGAGCTAGAACAATTTCGGTATTCAACGTCATAGATGTGAAAATTAAACTTCAGCAAGTCAGTTAGAAGGATTTGTGACATGGATATGAAATCCACATAACAACTTCATTGAGCCATTTAGATGAGTTTATTCTACCATTTGAAACCCTTAACTCTAATTGTGTACCATTGTTTGAGATAAATTGGAGTATTTGAGGCCAACTTAATACAGAGCCATTCAGGTCTTCCCCTAATTCATCTCCTAAAATCAAAACCTCCAGTCAGAATGCAACCTCATTTTCTCTGAAACATAAGTTACGTGGAAGAAACACACGGGTGAGAAACTACAGCAGAAGCTCGGTATGTAAACCTTGAAGGCCTAATTTGTTTTTACCTTGGACACGTTTTTCCAACTTTGTACTGTGCTTGACACTCATAACAAGTGTCCTTTCAATCTATTTTCACTCAAAATACCCACTTACAAAAACTTCATTCAGCCCTATATCATCATGTCGGAACCACTGCTAAAATATTCATCGTTTTGTATTAGCCATAAATTTAAAGTTCACCCACCATATAATAAAAGATGCTATAAACATATTTTCATTTCAGTCCTATAACTCAGGTCAAAACATCATATAAACATACAATTTCCAATTTTTTCAAATAAATAAAGAAAAAGCAATAATACACAAAAATCAACAGAATAACATAAAATGCTTATGAACAATTGAAACTGGAACTGGAAATGAAATATCTAGATTCTTAAAATATTTCATCAAGATATGAAGTGCTAATGGACAACTAAAATCACCATTCACCAAGATGCTATAAAATTAAGCATAGAGCAGATACATGTCTGATTGAACTTCAAAAGTCAAATGAAGTAATTTTTCTTTTCTTCAAAATTAAAATAAAGTATGAGGAGCTTATGATTCTTATACCTAGATTTCTTCATCTTATAATGTGTAACTTCCAGATTGTGATAACAGCAACTCTTAGTAACAAAGCCAATCTCCGAAAGAAAAGGACTATGAAGGGCCACTACCAGAGATAGAAGGACATCATGCAGTAATGACACAACAGCTGAGAGTCTAAGACACCACATTAAATTCCCTGATTTAGGTTCCATATGGTGATAAGAATATTATTACAAAAAAGAGAAGTGCTGCGGATCAGTCAAAAACAACAAAGCAAAGTCCTCTAACAACTCTCAATGGTTTTTAAATTTTCCACCTCAGACAACCCCTTTGAGCAGTAACGAGGAATCAACCGAGATCGGTTCAAATTGCATTGCGCTTTTCAGCGCCAGCACAATATTTCTGTAAGCGAATCTCAATTTGCATCAACCTAACCTACAATGTAATCAAAATATAAACATCTCGTCTTTTGAACAAGCACTTCAATCCTTTTAAGTGGTCGATGAGTCTTCCTTTTTGTTTATAGAAAATATAATTTCCTCTGGTAGAGAGAATAGAGAATTCTATAGTGAAAGTACCATGAAGTCTTGAAGTTTTTCAGAGTCTGTATTGTTCTTGGAAATATTTTCTTCTAGATGAGCACGGTCATTCAGCATCTCCAATGCCTTTTGATATACAGAGACAACATGAGATGGAAGGTCATCTGATTCATTACTGTTAACATTATTGAGACGCCCATGATCAGCTTCCCATGCCTTGTAAGCAACAAGTGTTGATTTTAGGTCGGTATGGGGAATAGACAACTGACGATGAAATAAATTTCGCACGCGCTGAATCTGCTTTTCTTTTGCCTGCAAAATTAGTAGCCACTATTAACTTGGGAAACTTATAAGGATTCAGAAGTAACATACCAGTTAACAAGAAAGAACATACTTTTTTCTGATTAGGAACAAAAACTGGCTGAATGAGCTTATGATAAGCACAAACACGTAATTCATAAGATTTAGGGTTTAGGGTTTAGGGCTTAAATTGGCAGAGTAACTTATAACTTATACTCCCTCCGTCCACAAACAGTGTGTGGTGGAGTGGAGGGCACGAGTTTTAATAAAAAAGTTGGAAGATGTGATTTTAGTGTTAAACGTATTGGGCCCACCAAATTGTAAAAGTAAAGGGTGGGTATTTTGTAACAATTGAATGTGAATTGAGGTTTAAAGTATAAAGGAGGTTTCTAAAAAAGGAAACACACAATCTTTGTGGACGGAGGGAGTAACAATTAAAAAGGGACTCTCTTGATAAGCAAACGTATGATTTTTCATAGAAACAGCTAATCAAAAAATATACTGCATCTGCATCTATATCAAGTGATGCCCGTCCCTACACATAAGCTGAAATAACTAGGCCTATAGTTGCATAGACCTCCATGTTCCCAACATCCATTAGTAATGTCTGAAAAGGCGAGGATGACAAAAGAATGATCAATTCTACTACCACACAGTGAATAATTAAATTTCAACCACACGTACAGCTCAGATACAAGTACCATAGGGAAAACATTATTTACAGAAAAATCATAAACTTAATGTAGGAAATGAATAACAGTCTCTAACCCCAGAGTCAGTTTCGTCAATAATAAAAATAATTGCTTCTTCAAATTCCCTGTATAGTTCCCATATACGATGACCTCCAGCAACATGCAAGCCAGCGGCAGTAAGTGCACGCTCAAACAGATTTCTTGCTTTCGAGATGCCCACAGCAGAACATTCTCTGACAGATGGATCATGTTCTTGGACAAAATTTAAGTAGTCACACCAAAGGTCAACAGACTGCACAAAGAAGCATCAGTCAACTCTTTATTTTCATAAGTAGAGCTGCTTATAAACCAGCACTTTTTTCAATATACATTTTCGGAAGCAAATGGGATTTATCAATCTTTAATCAAAAAAATAGACCAACTTTTATTACTAGAAAGTAAACTGCAAAATGCTTTTCTAGAATGCACTATACATATATACAAATATATATATCATCTTCTAGAAGAAACTGTTCAATTTCCATAATATTCTTGGCTGTTATATGCATATATACCACTAAGGCAATGCACTGCAGAAAATAACTAAAATGATCAATAGAAATAACTTTTATTGGCTTTTTAGTTTATTGCTTACTAAACTAAGTTCTCTTCTTAGGGTGCATTCTCTTTGATGGAAAAGGGTGGAATACATATATTTTTCCCCTTTTTCCACTCTTTTCACACATTCTCTTTGTTTGAAAATTTTCCTCGGGCAGGAGGGAAAATTTCCCGGGCAGCACCTTTTCACTCCAATTCATGATAATATTATCACAAGTTATAGGTGTGATAATATTTTCCCATATGTATATTTTTATGATCTTTCAATTTAACCATCAAAGTTTATATACAATTTAACTCATCTTTCTATATTTCTTCTTCTCTCTCTTCATATTCTCTCTCCCCACTTTCTCTCTCTATCTTTTCTCTCTTCATAATATTTTCATACTATATTTTTCCACCAAAGAGAACATGAGATAAAAAGAGTGGGGACCACTAAAATGTGATAAAAAATTTCCATCTTTTCTTTTCCCTTCTTTTCCCATGATAAACTTACAACCAAAGAGAACACACACTTAGATGTGAAAGGGGATAAAAATTTAATCATAATTAATGGAGATTGACAACTACAATAAGAAACAAACTAAACTTTAACAACATATCATGGTGATACATTCCCATTCACTTTCCTTAACCAATAGTATCATTTGAAACTCATATCCAGAAAGACGTTCTGCAAGCTTAGCTCAAAAATTATGAGCCAAGCTTGAATGGCTGAAATCTCAGATAACTTGGCCATTTTATTACCCCATTAAAAGCATTAATTAAGGCTCGCTAAAGAAAAATAATCTAATTTTACTACTTCAAACATGGTTGGGACAAGTAAACAAAAAGAAAACTTTGTTCAGCCCGATATATTAGTAAAAGTCACACTATGAAGCTTGTGACCACTAATGACTAAAGGAAGTACGTAAAAATCTAAGACAATTTATACATCTGAACAGAACCTAATCTGATTACCATGGCGAATAGAAAACTGCTAATCTTAATGTAGGTTTTCAGATATAATGTATAAGAACCAACCATATAATCAGATACTCCTTGTTCATACAGCTTTTCGATCTGAGGAAATGCTTCTACCCTGCAAAAGAATGGTTTATCACATAATAATGCGACAGAATGTCCACCAATACTCACAATATAAAACATGAAACCTAATTCTGGCATACATTAATCAAGATTCAAGTGTACACAAAACACGTGAGCAGAGATAGGGAGAGGGGGAAAGGGAAGAGAGCATGCAGTTTAATATGCTCTGGTGCAGACCATCATGTATTACTAATTGTTAAAAAATAGCCAAAAGTTAGCTAGTCCATCATTGGTCAGCATATTGCATATAACCAAATTCTATCATAACATTAATATGTAACTAATTATCAACTACAGAATATAAGCTATATCAAGATATTGGCTAAATTACTAAATAATAGTGAGCAAAAAACATGGTACAATCAAGAAATAGCAATATCCTTAGAAGCCACAAGACGAGTGAAACAAACTATTCCCATAGGAGAAGAATTAAAGTATTCTGATCCTGCAATCAAGGAGAATTATCTTGACAGCTGCCAGCTCTAGCTAAAGTTGTAAAACTGCATCAGTATATCGGCAGCTAAGAGTGTGTCATGCTATATTTGCCATATATAAATGAATCTTCAATGGCTTCCACAGAAGAAGAAGTTTTATAATATGGGCTTCTTTTATCAAAGGACCTTATCACACATAATTATAGTTTTATGCTTACACTCAGTAATCACCTTCTATCTCACTACTATCCAATCAGCTACATGCATTAAGTCATAACGGATACCTCACTAACTTAATTAAGACTTACATAATTCTAATTGATTGCTATTTGAAAGTACATTTTTCTCCTCCTGTTCTATTCTTTAAGAACACATCCACCTTTTCCTCCCTACAAAATTATAAACCATCTCACTTACTCTGTCCCAACATTATGTATTAATGATCTTGGTAAGCGACAAAAAATTCATGTAGTCCGAGAAACTAACACCATATCAAACTATCAGACAGAATATATGCAAGAGATTCATTGGGCACCAATACAAAGATCAGATATGCATATGCCAAAATTTTATAACAGTTCGCACAGGGCAATGATCAGCCCTAAAATATATCACCTTGTTACAATCATAATTCAGTAAGCCAAAACACTATTGTCTTTCTTTCTGTAGCTTATAGCTTATAAATTATACAGGACACCAGTTAAAATCTTAGAAATTAGAGTAACCAGAGTGATCAGACAGAATTGTAACATCGAAACATGGATTCAAAACAAGCCAAAACAAACAAACATGTAAATAAAAAACTCACGAGGAGCTAATGGTAGTTTGATCTTTAGCCCATTCCCGCCACATTTCAGGAGTCAATGGGAATAACAAACTCATTGCTTCCCTTGCTTGACTCAGCTTCTCTATGTCCCCTTGCTTCCGCAGAGCTTTTATATACTTTTAAGAATCACAGAGAGAGACCGAGAATCAGCATAATCCTCCATACCGTGGAAAGGCAAAGCTACAGACTAAGAGATCAAACTCTGAAGGCTAAAACGTAAGGGGAAAAATTCCGTCCATCAAAAGAGATATATATGCGCCAATATAATTGCAACATCCCTGAAATAACTCTAGTTTCCAGACAGAAAAGCTAGCACACACAAGTTCATACATATTCATTTCATCTGAATCTTCCCAAAATATAACCATACAAAATGAATGAAAGTATGCATGTTTTTGTGAGGCAGGTGAGGCTGTTTACTTGGACATGAGAATCATAATCCGATGGATTATTGTAGAGCTGTGTTTCTAGTGCTGCAATTTGAGCCTTCTCTTTGGATTCATCTTCGGAGTCGGAGTCCGATTCAGATTCCGAGTCAGAGTCCGAGCCTTCACTAGGGTTCTTAGCGTCGGGCATCAACTCTTCGTTTGTCTTGGTGTCTTCTTCTAGGCCAGTTGATGGAGCAGCTGCTAGGGTTTCAAAATCCGCCATTTTCACAAATTTGAAGCTTCAGGAGGAAATTTTCAGAGCTAGTACAAGTATCGAAGTAAAACAGTCTCTTTCCAAACTTCTGCAATTTAAGGACATGTTTATCTTTGATTTGTTCCACTTTTATTAAAAAAATTATGTTATGCAAATTTTCCGAAATAAGTTAGTTTTATTTAATTTTAATTTCTACTGATATTTATATTTTCTTGATTAATTTAATAATTTCTTGATTAATTTAATTAAAATTTAATGTAATTTATTAATTAAACAAATATCTGTTAGAGTCAATGTTGACTCCGACAATGTTGGGACCAATGTTGATAACATTCGTATTTTCAATGTTGGGTGGAATATTGATAACATTCATGGTGTCAACATTTCTGGGTTTCAACCAACATTCTGGAGTCTGCCTTGACTCTATACTTTGACTCTCCATTGGTAATTGTATATATTTAATCTTTACCTTCCTTTCACGTTTTCTTATTCTTTGGTTGTGAAATAACAGTTCTATGCTTGTTGATCACGTTTCTAATAAGTGGATATGCGGTTATGCATGGTTCAAAGTAGTGGGAAGGCTGTTGCTATTTTTCAGGAACCATGATCTCGTAGCCAACATCCCAAGGCTGGTCGACTAGCAGTTATTGAAGACGGATTGCAGCAGTTATAGGAAGGTTCTGGAAGTGGGAAGTGGATGAAACCAACCACGACATGAAGGCCTATAAATGCAGCAAGAAGCTTCAATCATCCTTACGTTTTGGAAGTGCAAAATCAGAGACTTAACATTCACTCACAACCATCTCGTCATTTTCCTGCTGCAAACGTGTCACCGGTTCTTCAAGGATTGCTTTGACGAAGTAGACTTAGGCAGCCAATCTGTAAAGTCTATCTTTGTATCGACGGGACGTCGAGGGCAAAAGTTGAAGTGCAAGGCCATTGGAGCGTAGCAGGTTGTTTGCTTTGTCCGATTAACTTTAGTTATTCGGCTGTTTTGGGTTCTGTGTTGTATCAACATTGTAGTACTGAAAGTAGATAGGTTGGTTTATCTTAGGCAGTCATTCTGTAAAGATAGATCTCCAAGAAGATCCAAATCTGTACTTTGTATTGTTGATTCAACATAGTGTTTTTTGCCTTGAGGCACTCACGGGTTATTTATAATCCGTGAAAAAAATATTCCTGTGTGTTATTTATTTCCGCTGCATGTTGGTTGTAATGTTAGTAACATTCTGTTGATAACATTGCATCCAACATTACTCTTTTATTTACACAGTTTTACTTTGTTGGTAATTTGGGGCACTAAACTCTTTCAATATCTAAACGGGCGCACGCAGTGCAAAATGTGTGCGGGTCGAACCTGACCCATACGGGTTTGATTTGATCCAAAACCCTATCAAATTCTATTAATTTATTTTTATGTATACGGACTATCACTTTATTCATTAACACTCTCACTTTTACTAAGAATAACTATTATTTTTGCAAATGTCATTTTTAAAAATAAAAATTTATCACTTTTATTTGAAACATTGTTACTTTTATGTAAAATTAATGTCACTTTTATTCATAAGAATTGTCACTATTATAATGATTACTTTTAGTTTAAGCACACGAATTGTTACTTTTATTTGGAATATAATGTTATTTTTATTCATAAAAATAGTAATCTTTATTTGCAAGAACTAACAGTTTTATTCACAAAAACTGTTTACGACCCAACCTGCACGCACCATGTGGTCGTGCGTATGCAGGTATTTGTGATATGTAAATAGGCATATAATCGAATCGTCTGTAGAGACTACTTTTATGTGAGTATATGCCAACGGAAGCGCCTTGATCGACGTGAAAATGGAAGAGCTTACACTTCGTGTAAACGAGGATAGCCAAAAGTTCTCCATTTATCAACCAATCTGATGCAGCCCAAGGTTCGTCGTTAGTGCAAGAATTAATAAAGAAGCCAATTGGAGATGGTGGAGTTGGCGCGTTGGATAGCCCACTTTTGATTATGTGCATTTGGGCCGAGGATAACCAAAAGTTCTCCATTTTATTTTCAGCCTTGTTATTTTAGAACTCAATAGTTTAGCTTATTGGGTTATTTTCGAAAATTATGGAATAAGGGCCTTGTTTGGCTGATTAGGGTTTGTTTTAAGTTGTTTCCTTCTTAGACTAAGTTTAGTTTTTGCCTATACATATGGCTTTTATGTGTTGGCCGAATTTGGAAGATTATTATTTATCAAAACTGTGAGTTTTATTCTCTCTTGAGAGTTTTCGAATTCCTCTTGAAATTCCAAGACGAATTCATCTATCGACGTAACGACGAGTCAACCAACCCTCGTCGGGTGTCAACATCACGTTGGGGTTGTCACAGCCCACTATACCTAAGTACAGATTAACCGGGGTTATGACTCGAGGTGGGAATTAAGAGGCGAAAAAGAAAGGAAATTATTTGTGACTTAACACTTTAAGAAAAAGACATTCATTTAAAGCAATTACTAATATATATATATATATGACTGTTTGAGTAAATACAAACATTCATATCAAAAGACTAGACCCACGTGACATTATCCAAAAAAATGTATTAAGTTCATATAGAAGCGATAACAAATATCAGAGTGTTGCAGCGGAAATACGTGTGAGTTATGCATATGAAGATGCATACTCAAGGTTTCATTACTTAATCATCATCAAAAGAGAATCCGCTCAACACCAATCCATTCCATCGCCAGCTCAACCTGCACATTTAGAAATACATGCAGGGCTGAGTATAAAATATTCAGTGGGCACATGCCGAAAATACAAACATGCATAAACATATATAAATTGTACTGCCAAACAGTAACACATAGGGATTTTCTTGAAAGACCTGTGCTTACTAAAACATTTCTTTCATTTTCATAAAGTCGACTGGCCAGTCACATTTTCCTTTCATATGTTCCATATCTGTCTTTTCTGTCATGCGCCGGGAATGAGGCTTCAAGACAGTCATATATATATATATATATATATATATATATATATATATAGGGGGCGGTTATTCAATAAACCACCCTTATTTTAAGAATTACGAACCAGCAAAAATGCATGAATTTTTTATATAACACGCATGAATAAACTGTATAACGGTATGAATATCGAAAAAATAAATTTTTGCTACCTTTGGGATTCGAATTCATGACCATGAATATATCCAACAAGGTGATGAATCAACCGTAGATCTTGATGATCTAAGGGCTGAAAATGGTTCTTAATTTATATTTTAATAAGTGTTCTTATTTTAGCCTTCTCCTATATATATATATATATATATTAGTAATTGCTTTAAAGGAATGTCTTTTTCTTAAAGTGTTAAGTCACAAATAATTTCCTTTCTTTTTCGCCTCTTAATTCCCACCTCGAGTCATAACCTCGGTTAATTCGTACTTAGGTATAGTCGCGACCACACTCGCTATCATACTACGTGGTTTTATCACTTCTATTCTCATCTTATCAAATTCCCTTATAAGCTCATCTGCTCTCGTGAAGAGGTAACCTAACTTTGATGACACCTTCCGGCTTAATGCGTCAACTACTACATTGGCTTTTCCCGGGTGATAATTAATACCGCAGTCATAGTCTTTTACGAATTCGAGCTATCTTCACATTCTTTTGATATGAATGTTTGTATTTACTCAAACAGTCATATATATATATATATATATATATATATATATATATTAGTAATTGCTTTAAAGGAATGTTTTTTTCTTAAAGTGTTAAGTCACAAATAATTTCCTTTCTTTTTTCGCCTCTTAATTCCCACCTCAAGTCATAACCCCGGTTAATCCGTACTTAGGTATAATGGGCTGTGACAGAGGTATAGGGATTCCATCGCCTATATCATTCCGTGGGTTAAATCAGAGGTTTTAGGATCTTCCATTATCTATCGTTTGTTCTTAAGTCTTCCGGTAGCGTGTTCGTTTGAATGGTCTGGCAAGGATCGTATCATTTGGCACCAGAGCCGCGTTTTATATCCAAGTTTCGTTTTCGTTTCTGTCTTCGTTAAGGGTAGAAATTCTACAGTACTTGATAGCACCATCGAGTACACAGAGTACTCGATGACACCATCGAGTAGTATGTGTACTCGATGGACTACCAAGTACCGTATCGAATAATGATTTTTTTCGTTATTTAGATTACAAACGATGTAACATTTTTATTTGTTAATAAAAAAAATACAAAAAATATTATTCTTCATTACTCGACGGTGTACTCGATGGAACCATCAAGTACGTGATCGAGTACTCAGTGTACTCGATGGCACCATCAAGTACGTGATCGAGTACTCGGTGTACATCTTTCACAATTTTCAATTTTGCCTATTTTCTTGAGATTTGTAATCATAATTATGTTACATCTAATTATTAACGAATTATCGTTTGTGCGAATTATAATCAAATAAGATAATCAACTAAATTATCACCCAATCATCAAATATTATAGCCAATGACACATCAATTAAAAATAAAACCAAAATAGTTTAGTTTTCAAACAAAACTTCTAAAAGAATAATCTAATCACATGTCAACCAAAATATTCTGGATCCTACAAACCACCTGTACTCAAGAATATAGGCTCCATCTGTTGGTTGTCCCTTATGCTCCAAGAGAAGCGCGACGGGGGCAGCAGAACAGGTCGCGCGACCTAGGTTGGCTGGGCGTTCGTGGCTGCGCTAGCTTCGACGACGGCGACGGGGCAGACGGCGGAGAGGGCGAGCGATTTTTTTTTTTAAATATGGCTGTGCGATTTCATTTTGAGAGAGAGAAGAAGAGATTGTTTGAATTTCCAGAAAAAAAAATAAAATAAGTAAGGGTATAATAGTGTTTTTAGGAAAAAAGGGTTATTTAACTTGTATATTGAAAAGTAGGGCTATATAACTAATATATTTATGAAATATGGCTATAGAAAGATTTGCCTCTATTTTTTATTACTCCATTCATCCCAACTTTTAGTATTTTACTTTCATTTTTTGGTCGTCCCACATTTTGGTATACATTTCTATTTTTAATAAAAGTAGGTGAGACCCTTACTCCACTTTTATTATTTTAACACTCACATAAAAGGTGGAACCCTTATTCTACTCACAACACCCAATCACTTTATTAAAACCCGTGTCACTCTCAACTGGATACTAAAAGGTGGGACGGAGGGAATACTTAACATTATAAATATAACAACTAGGGGTGTCTAAACGGGATGCGGGTATCGGGTTACCCGTCCCGACCCCGATACCCGATCAGGGTATCGGGTACCCGATACCCGCAATTAACGGGAACCGGGTCGGGATCGGGATTAATGCTTTGGAATTTTGCGGGTATCGGGTATACCCGGCGGGTACCGGGTATACCCGAATACCCGCTAATATCATTAATTTAATATAAATTTTATATTTTTATTAATTTTTAATAGTAATAATTAGTAAAACTAAAAATTAAATCCCTATCCTAAATTCACTACAGTGACGTGAAATTCAAACTCCCTCCCCACCAGCTGCTGGACTGCCTCCTCCCACCCACCCACGCTGCTGCAAATCTATTTCAATTAAAATCAGATTAATTCGTGAAAACTAGAAACTATCCATGACCATTTATTAATTGTTTAATCAATGATTAAGTAGAGTTGAAATTAAATAGTAGGTAAGGATTGAATTAATAGCTACAACTTACGTATAAATATAATTGATCGAAAAACAAAGGAAAAAAAAACAAAGGAAAAAATTACAAATCGATCGGGTATGCGGGTACCCTAATACCCGCGCCGGGTACCCGCGCCGGGTATTAGGGTACCCGACGTGCATGGCGGGACGGGTATCGGGACTAACATTTGAGCAAAAGTCGGGGTCGGGTACCCGCAAATTTCGGGTAGGGTACCCGACCCGCCCCGTTTAGACACCCCTAATAACAACTCTGAAAAATATAGTGAAAACTCGACAACCTCCGTGAACGTAGATCATTATGTTCGAACCACGTAATCTTCATACTCCCTCCTCCGTCCCTGAAATAAGTTCCGGCACGGGTTTTAAGGAAAAATGGAAAAGTGTATTGATAGTGGAAAAAAATGTGTTATAATTAGTATTGAAAGTGGTGAAAAAGTGAAAAAAGTGTTATAAGAGTCGTGAAAAAGTGAAAAGTAAGAATAAATAAAGTATTATTAGTGGTGGAATAGTTGTCCAAAAATAGAAAGAAAGAGGAACTTATTTGAGGACGTTCCAAAAAAAAAAAAAAAAAAAACTTATTTCAGGAACAGAGGAGGAAGTATTATTTTTCATTCTTATTTATATTTTTTTGTTGAGATTAATCCCACCCGCCAAAATCAAGCCAGTCACTTTTTTTTTCAAGATTACCATATGCACAGTGATATATACATATATTTGTCATCGGTGGAATAAAGATTTCAGAGTTTTATCATATACACATACTGTTTTAAATGAGAGATCTTTCACTTGAACAAAATCTGGGCTAAGCCTTGTACTCGGTCTCGTGGTGGCTGTGTCGAGTCTTGGTGTTTGGTGTATCTGATCGGGCTGAGTGTAGAAAGAGGAAGGCGGTGGAGGCGGTAGCTTGCTGCCCGTTTCTGCTGGCTGGATTTAGGGAGAAAAGGGAAGCAGGGGCGGTGGGGGGTTTTGAAAGCAGAGGGAGACGGAAGCATCTCCGCCGTGGCCGAGGAAGGAGACGGCGCCGTGTGGGGCGACGTCAACCCAAATCGGAGGAAGGAGGCGGCGCTCTCGTCGTCTTCAAGGAAGGAGGCGGCACGGAGGTGTGAGGTGTGGGTTCGGTTTTGTGAGGAAGGAGAGGGGCCGAGAGAGGTCTGGCGGCGGTCGGCGATTGCTCTCGTCTGGGAAGGGAGCGGCGCCGCGGAGCCCCTAAGAACAGAGAGAGAGATGAGATGGCTGTTGGTTATCCCTGACATCATCTAATGATACGCAGCGGAATATACATTCAAGGATTAGATCTAGATTTACAAATGCATTATGTGTAGAGATAGGCACACAACAAAAGAATAACTTACTCGTTGTGTGGTAAACGTGCGTCTCGATTCTTGCCGTGAATCCACTACTAAGGTATCCACGTGTATGTCGATTCGATGCAGGAACGATTTCAAGTGCACGATTCAATCGTCGACAGCTAGGAAATCTCCGATTGAATCTATAGTGCTCTCTTAGTGTTTAGCAAGCAAAAGCTTCTTCTTAGTAAGACCAAGAACTCTTACTTATAGGCCAAAAGAGTTTGGCTTACCTTGTAAGCCAAAGAGTTGGCTTCTCTTATAAGCCAAGAGTTGTCTTACTAAGGAAGCTAATTCTACTCCAATTAATAGGTCCAATAGTCCAACTAATTCCCAATTAATTAAGTGTTATTAGAATATATCAAATATATCCTAATCTAGTCCATAATATCTTTCAATCTCCCACTTGGACTAGCATTAGATTAAACACCAAGCACTATCCTTGCGCCCTTGAGCGAATCAACAATACACATAAAGTGTGACCCTTTAGGCCTCCATTATCGACGATAATCAAATTAAAGTCTACACAAAACTCCTAGACTGCGTTGTGTAGCGAACTCGATATATGAAGAACGTTTACGTGGATTCTGTAAACAAACCTTTATATGAAGTTTATGTAATATCCCTTCATTCACGAACCACTCGATTGAGCCTAGGATCTGCCATGTGTCTATCCCAATAGCTCAATCATTTTATCTCATCTTTATTAAATAACCCTTCCGATCATATTCAATTATTCTAATTGAATATATCTTTGCATTGGCCAATGACTTACGGTCAAATAATATAGAGAATTTGAAGTGTTCTCTCGAAATTCAAATCGAGGAATGAATCATATTCTTGGCTCAACTACCATTTCCATTTGCCTCATGATGTACCCAACACAAGCCGTATCTACCCCTTTGATGGAGTGCAAGCATTGTACTTGGTCAAAGCACACCACTCAACAAACAAAATGAGTATTGACCTCAAGTCAAAGGACTATTACATACTCCATACACTATTAAATCATAGACATTAGAACAAATGATTTAATAGCAGGGTATACCAATATTCTCCAAAATATCCATGTGTCCATCACGAGAATCAAATTACTCGTAGTTGTGAGATCAACTACATTCTCTAAGAATATGATGCAGACCACATGCTAACCTATCGCATGTCATCAATATCCCATTCTTGATGACCATTGGTTAGGGCATCTTTAGAATTACACTCAAACCATTAATGTCTCACATCATTAATAGTAGTGATAATTCAAGGGAACAAATAAAAGAATAAAGTCAAACAATAAAACCAAATATTCTAATAAATGCACTAGCCCATGAAATCAAATAACATATATAAATGTGATCAGGTAAGGATGTCTCAATTCAAATTGTTTCTAAGACATTCAAACCAAAACTCCCACTAAATCAAAGTCAACTTCCAACATGTCTAACACCCAAGCTCTCAAAATGTTTGTTGTGTTTGCTATACACAACGGTTTGGTGAAAGGATCGGCTAAGTTATCATCAGTGGGTACTCTTTCTAATTTCACATCGCCTCTTTCAATTATTTCTCTGATCAGATGAAATCTGCCTGTCATGCTAAGCGCATATGCCACATCTGGCCTAGTAGATGTCATGGCATACATTATCGATCCTATAGCAGAAGCATATGGGATCCTTTTCATGTATTCAATCTCTTGGTCACTAGAAGGGCAACCCTTCTTAGACAAGATTATACCATGTCCCATAGGAAGAAATCCTTTCTTAGAATTTTCCATTGAGAAACGCTTTAGCAATTTGTCTATGTAGGTGAATTGTGATAATCCTAACAATCTATTAGGTCTATCTCGATAGATCTTTATCCCAAGGATATAGGAAGCATCACCCTAGGTCCTTCATCATGAAGGAGCTAGCCAACCAATCTTTCACGGATTGCATCATGGAACGATCACTACCCATAATCAAAATGTCATCAACATATATGGTAAGGTAGACAATATTCTCATCTTTGCGTTTACTATAAACACATGGATCCTCTTTGCTTCTGTCAAAATCAAACGATTTGATGGCTCTGTCAAAGCAAATATTCCAACTCCTAGAAGCTTGCTTAAGTCCATAAATGGACTTCTTTAGCCTACATACCGCATTCGGCCTTTCTTTGGATACAAAACCTTTAGGTTGAGTCATATAAACTTCCTCTTCAAGTTCTCCATTGAGAAACGCAGTTTTGACATCCATTTGCCAAATGTCAAAGTTATAGTATGCAGCTATAGCAAGTAAAATCCTAATGGACTTGATCTTTTGCGACTGGTGAAAGGTTTCGTCATAATCAATGCCCTCGCGTTGACTATAACCCTTTGCCACCAACCTAGCCTTGTAGGTTCGTACTATGCCATCTGCATCTCTCTTCTTTTTGAAGATCCATTTGCAGCCTATGGGATATTTTCCATCTGGCAAATCAACTAGTTCCCAGACTAGATTGAAGTACATCGAGTCCATTTCAGAAATTAAGGCTTCAAGCCACTTCTCCGAGTCGGTGCCCGACACCGCTTCGGTATAGGTCTTAGGTTCATCATCATCCAAATCAACTCTATCATCTTGGTTCTCAACCAATAGATTAAGTCTTTCAGGTGCTCGACGAATCCTACGAGGCCTATGGAGTTGTTCTTGCGTTTGTTCGGGTTGTATATTCTGAATGTGAGCAGGTTCCTCTGTGTTGAATGTTTCAACAGTTTCGGAATTTTCAGGGACATCCTCAAGGTTTTCTTGAGGTGGTGGTGACACAACTATTGTATTATCATGTCTTTGATGCATCTCATTGTCTTGAGGCGTCTCTCTAAAAGATATTCCCCTTCCCAATAGATCATCAAATACTCCCACTGAATTCTTGTCCACACCATTAGACAAGTTTTCATCATCTATGTTATTTTGCGGTGCTTGAATTTCTTCAAGTTCTATCGTATTGTGACCTTGTTCCTTAGAGATAAATGTGTCTTCAAGAAACGTCACATTCCGGGAAACAATCACCTTGTGATCACCGGGAACGTAGAAATAATATCCAATTGTTTCCTTAGGATATCCCACAAAATAACATTTCTCACTTTTAGATTCCAACTTATCAGTCATCATTTTCTTAACAAAAGCAGGACATCCCCAGGTCCGCATATGGTTAAGACTTGCCTTTTTGCCACACCATAACTCATATGGTGTTTTCTCAACTGATTTAGAAGGAACTCTATTCAGAATATAAACAGCGGTCTGTAAGGCATGACCCCAAAGGAATAAAGGGAGACTTGCAAAACTCATCATGGATCGAACCATATCTAATAAAGTTCGATTTCTTCTTTCGGATACCCCATTCATTTGAGGTGTCCCCAGAGGAGTCCAGTCTGACCGAATTCCATGTGATTTAAGTAATCAAGAAACTCATGGCTTAAGTATTCTCCTCCTCGATCTGATCGAAGAGCCTTTATACTTTTCCCAAGTTGTTTCTCGACTTCTAACTTAAACTCCTTAAATTTCTCAAAGGCCTCAGATTTGTGCTTAATGAGATACACATATCCATACCTCAAAAAATCATCAGTAAAAGTTATGAAGTACGAATATCCACCTCTTGCTTCTGTTGGGAATGGTCCACACACATCTGTGTGAATCAATTCTAGCAAGTCTTTGGCTCGTAACCCCTTCCCAGAAAAGGTTTCTTAGTCATCTTACCTTTGAGACATGATTCACAAGTACCATATGACTCAAGGTCAAATGATTTGAGATAGTCTAACTTTCTCAATCTCGCTATCCTGTTCTCATTGATATGACCAAGTCTACAATGCCAAAATAGGTAGTATTATTCGCATTACTCAGCTTAGGTCGTTTGTTTTGTACATTGAGAATACTCCTTTCACATTCAAGATAATATAAACCATTCAAAAGAGAGGCACTTCCATAAAACAATCCATTAAGGGAAAACGAGCATCGACTGTTTCCAAAATGGAAGGAAAAGCCTTCAATGTCCAACATCGGAATGGAAATAATATTCTTAGAAATAGAAGGAACGAAGTAACAATTACTTAAAACAAGTCTATTTTCCGAAGGAAGATCTAATCTATAAGCCCCCACGCGTTCAGCAGCAACTCTTGCTCCATTTCCCACGCGTAGATCGACTTCCTCGGGCATCACTTTCTTGGTTTCACTTAGGCCCTGCACATTATTGCAAATGCGTGAGCCACAAGCTGTATCTAATACCCAAGATTGTGAATTATCAATAGACATGTTTATCTCAATGACAAACATACCCGAGCTCAAACCCGATGCACCTTGTGCCTTGTATTTCGGGCAGTCTCTCTTCCAGTGCCCCTTTTCATGACAGAATAGGCACTCATCCTTTGGCAACTTCGGCCTTTTCTGAGCCCCTCCACCTTTAGGCTTCAAACCAGCATCAAATGCCTTTCTTCTGTTTTTTTTCTTCTGCTTGTACTTCCTTTTGGAAGACGTGGTAGTAGAGCTCACCATGAGCACAGATTTGCCTTTAGAGGTGGAAGACTCATAGGTCTTCAACATGTTATAAAGCTCAGGCAGGCTTGCCTTCGTGCCGTTCATATTGAAGTTCACAATGAAGTTTTCAAATGAGGCAGACAAAGACTGCAGAATCAGATTGACAGAGACAAGTAGCGGGTAGCATCGTTCCAATCGACGCCAACCTCTCAATCAACCCGATCATCTTCAAAACATGGTCAGAAACCAGACTCCCTTCCTGAAGCTTACACTTGAAAAGATCTCGGAGTATCTCATACTCCATAGTCTGAGCTTCTGAAGCATACAGACTCTTCAAGTGTTTCAGCATATCATAAGGGAACATGTGTTCGTGTTGCCTCTGTAACTCCGTAGTCATAGAGGACAACATCACACATTGTGCCGATGTTGCATCCTCGACATGCTTCTTGTGAGCAGCTTCATCAAATGATGCATACTCAGCAGACTGCTTGTCAGGAATGACAGTGATTGGGTTGTCCAAGACATACTCAATCTTCTCTAGCCTTAAGACCAGACGCAAGCAACAGAGCCAATCTGTGAAGTTTGACCCAGTCAACTTGTTTGTTTCTATCAAACATTTCAGTGACAAATTCGACATATTATCTGATCAATAAATAAAGAAAAGCAAATTAGAAAGAATAAACTATGATCACATTGTATCACTAATCAAACAATGGGCTATCGTATTGATTAGCTCCCACTAATTTTAACATATCTTACGTCCCCAACGTAAAATACGAATTTATAATCCATATAAATCTTAGTGGTCCAAGATCCAAGTCAATATTATGCAGCCTCTGCTTTGCTGATGACTACAATAATATTACTTAGTAGGCCTCTAAGCCAATTGCAACAACAATTTTGCAACTCTTGGTTGATTAATCCAATTAATCTGCGTCCTTAAATAATTATTGGTCGCTTTGCGTTCCAAAATAATTTAAGCAAGTCAACCCCATCACACGGTGCCAACCTATGAATGAGTCTTGGCCTTGTCGATTTAGAGCATACAATTTTATGTAAATACCCTTGGACGAAAAGGTTAGGTACTCAAACAATTATGATGGACGACGCGTTTTGTGCTTACACAGAGACTTATATTTAATGGGGATATAGTATGTGATACTAATTGCTTATATTTAATATCCAATATTAAATAGCAAAACTATTACTGGGTGCCGCCTACCCAGGCATATAAAATGCGGACCACACATATTGGGCGCCGCCTACCCATACATAGCAAAGCGGACTACATATACTGGGCGCCGCCTACCCAAGATAAATGCGGTCTTTAACTACTATAGTTAAATAATAAGCATAAAATCAAATAGCATGCTTATCACATAAAGACATAAAAACTCTACGAATAAAATCATTAATCAAATTAATATTTTATTCTCTAATTAAATATGGGTCAATCAATTTATATTAATTCTAAATTAATATAAATTTATTTATATTATTATTAATTCAAAACTAATAACAATAAATTTAAATTTATTAATCCAATTAATAAATTAATTCTGAAATTGGGGTTCAATTATTAATTCTAAATTAATAAAAGATTTTTTTTTTAGCCCAACTGGGCCATTTATTAAAACAGGCCCAGCCCCATTTAATAAATCATTTTCCGCAGCCCACAAAAAGTCAAGGCAGCAGCCCACTTAATCAAATAATCAGGCCCAGACCAGAGCCCAAGAACCTTTGGCCCAGATACAATATTCAGCAGCTAGGGTTCAAAATTGGGTTTGCAGCTGCAACAACAGCACCTCTCTTCGATTCCCTTCAGCCCATCACCGCGATCGGAGCCTCGCCGCCGCCGCTTGAGAGCAGCGACGCCATCGACGTCGCACGGCCTCGCCGGTTGCGGCTCAAAGCTGCGTCGGAGGGAGGCGTCTTCAGCGGAGGAAGAAGCGGCGCTCTCGCCGTGAGCGCGCAGGTCCGCCGCGCGAGACCACCGCCAGGTGCGACGCCTCTTGCATCGTCTCGCCACCAACACGTCGTCTCCCACCACCGGACTCCAAGCCCGAGTCAGCGGGATCATTTCAGAGATGCAGCGGCGCGTCGGCTTGAAGCCACGACGCAGCTGCCGGCTGGTGGTCGGGCGCTGCACACCAGCGAGCCCCGAGCCACCATCGCCGCCTCGTCCATGAAGGTGGTCGGCTCAGATCCGGCGAGTGTGAAACGAATATTGCCCAGCAGTTTTCACCCAAATTCAGAAACGTCCAAAACCATTTCAAAAATTTCAATTCCAAAATCGTCCAAGCAATTTCAGAAATCAGATTTCGAACATTCTTAATCCCAAAAACAATTAGAACACAATAGCAATTGTAAATCGAGCTCCGGGCTCTGATACCACTGTTGGTTATCCTTGACATCATCTAATGATACGCAGCGGAATATACATTCAAGGATTAGATCTAGATTTATAAATGCATTATGTGTAGAGATAGGCACACAACAAAAGAATAACTTAGTCGTTGTGTGGTAAACGTGCGTCTCGATTCTTGCCGTGAATCCACTACTAAGGTATCCACGTGTATGTCGATTCGATGCAGGAACGATTCCAAGTGCACGATTCAATCGTCGACAGCTAGGAAATCTCCGATTGAATCTATAGTGCTCTCTTAGTGTTTAGCAAGCAAAAGCTTCTTCTTAGTAAGACCAAGAACTCTTACTTATAGGCCAAAAGAGTTTGGCTTACCTTGTAAGCCAAAGAGTTGGCTTCTCTTATAAGCCAAGAGTTGTCTTACTAAGGAAGCTAATTCTACTCCAATTAATAGGTCCAATAGTCAAACTAATTCCCAATTAATTAAGTGTTATTAGAATATATCAAACATATCCTAATCTAGTCCATAATATCTTTCAATGGCGGCACCTTGCCGTCGATTTGAGAGGGGAACGAGGGAGGCGGCGTTCCGGCCGGCGGAGGTTGATGAGAGCCGAGAGAGAAAGTCTGGGATGAAGGAAGAGGCGGCCTATCGCCGTTGCTCCGACGGGTTCTGAGTGGAGAGCCGAGAGCGAGAGATCTGTTTTGGTCTCTGTGCGTGTAGCTGTTTTCAATGGAGAGATTAGAGAGACATGGTTCTGCGTGAGGGTGAGATGAGAAGAAGAAAGGGGTTACAGTCTTGGGCTCCAGTGCTGGGCCATCTATTTTATTTCTGATGGGCCGGTGCTTTTAATAGTACTATGTCGAAATTAGTAAAAGGCTTTTTGGCCACTGATTCTTTTAAAGATGGGCCCTATTATAATCTTATTTAGTGGGCTCTTCAGATTTTTTTAAGTTGGGCCTGATTTTATTTAAGCATGGGCTGCCTTTTATTAATTTAAGGGTAATTTTATTCATATAACCTCTATTTTTCTCTTTATAGCCCCTTGTTTAATACTCACTCCGTCCCCAAAATAAGTTCCTTTTTGGGGACGGCACGAGTTTTAAGGAAAAGTGGTAAAGTGTATTGATAGTGGAGAAAAATATGTTATAATTAGTATTGAGAGTAGTGAAAATGTGAAAAAGTGTTATAATTAGTATTGAGAGTGGTGAAAAAGTGAAAAGTAAGAATAAATAAAGTATTATTAATGGTGGGGTAGTTGTCCAAAAATGAAAAGAAAGAAAGAGGAATTTATTTGGGGGACGTCCCAAAAAGGAAAAAGAGGAACTTATTTCAGGGACGGAGGGAGTAATTAATAAAAAAAATATTTGTAATTGTCTATTTCACCCCTATATCTCTAAATTAAATTCCACAGCCTCCGTCAATTAGTACGGAAACAAATCTTGTAGCCTCTCTATAGCCTCCATACATTTGTACAAAGAAAAGTCTTTTAGTTTTTCTTTTATATTGAAGCTTTTATATGTTTTTTTAAGCTTTTATATTGAAGCTTTTATATGTTTAACTCTTGCACATAAGTTCATTACATTATGAAATTAACAAAAATCCTTGAAGAAACACCAAAATTTTTGGACGAAAATCAAACATATATAATTCAAATCAGACAAATTAAATGTGAACTCTCAACTGTCATAATAGAGAGTAATTTTACAAAAAAGAGAGAGAAGCGACAGACGTGAGTCAAGAATAGGAGAACAAAAGAACAATCCTATAATTAATTGAGTGTGCATATGTCAAATCACTCATCGCAATGTTTAGTGAAAATGTTAATGGATTGAGCATGATCTTCAGATAGTGGAATCTCTAAGTCTATTTCGGTGCAAAGCAATTTCTTCTTCTTGCTTCTCCAAATCGTGGAACTCAGCGCAAGCTCTATAGTCAGTAAAACTGTCTCTTTCTCACGCCATGAAAACCACTTTTTTCGCCGGATCCGAAGTATGCGGAGGAGTAGTCCGAAGGCTGTCTGCAGCAGCGGAGAAGTCTCTCTGCAGCAGAAGAGCACCGGATTCCTAGCAGGGACGGATCCAGAATTTTTTTTTATCATGGGGGCACAAAATAACTATATATATATATATATTAAAATGCGGTTTTATATAAAAGGAAAAGAAAAAAAAAGATCTCATGAATGCACAAAGACGCAGACTAGGAGATCGGGACTCAAAAAAGAGAACAAAAAAAACAACGGAATAGAACTCACAAGCCAGAAGGCTTCAACACCCTAAACACACAACCAACTAGTAAAAAGGAAAATTCATATTTGTGTGCTTCTCTTGCAACTCCATTTCATCTGCCCATCTACCGTTGGCGATATTATTCATAACCTGCATACTAGTACTTCTGCCATGATTAATGGCAAAGTCTCTCGGCTTATAGCCCATTTCCACTGCGTTCCTTAGGCGATTTTTTATAGTATCTTCTGAACTCTGTGGAACACGTGGACGTTCCATCCCCTTCGGAGGACGGCCCCGTCTCTTAGGCGTCGCATTTTCAGCGAGCATTTGCATGCCCTGGTTAACTTGCTCCTCTAACCTACCTAGACGACTAGCAAAATCATCCGTCGTAGTAGTGTTCGAAACCTTGCCATCATGAGAAGTGATTCCCGCTGCCGCAAGTGCATCCTCATTCCCGCTGCTTGTCTCAAGAACCGAAGCCTTACGTTCCAAATTTGAGGAAGTCAAGTCATTCCCCAAAGCAACCTCAGCTGCGCTTCCATCCGGCATCTCAACCTGAATCTCCTCGTCCACCTCCACATCGCTCCCAGCCTGCTGATCCCCTTTGTCATCCGGAGCCGTCGCCGCAGCTGGCAAATCAGGACAATGAGGCCGCAGCTCCTGAACCGCCGAAACAACTTGGAGTTGTTGCTGCTCTTGCTGTATCTCTTGCTCTTCCGTTGAAAGAAGAGCAAAGGAATTCCCCGGAGAACGCTGATGCACCCCGGCGGCCAGCTCCGTTGAAGCCACGTGTTTCTTTCCCCTCTCAACAACCTGCCACTCATTGCCAGGCAGTGTCTTCGGATCTGGTAGTTCAGGCACGCCTTCAACAGTCGTAGAGTCGATCTTAGAGGCCGGCTCTACACGTCTTTTTTTCTGACACGTATCCGGTGCATGACCAGTTATTTTGCAACTATCACAGTAGAGCGGTAAATTTTTGAAGACAAATTCAACGTAAAATGAAATATCCCCGCGGTCAATCAGAAGAGAAGAAGGGGGATTGTGAGACATATATAATTACATATAAAAAACTATATTCTTTGAAAAAAAAAATACTACATAATAATTCAAGTCTATTATAATTGAAATCTACAACAATAAAAATTTATTATATAAAATATAATAAAATTTATAATTATAGAATTTTGCGATTACAGAATTCATAATTAATATATTAAAATTTATAAAATATAATTAATAAAAAATTATAAAAAAATAATAAAGACATTAAAAATTTTATAATCACGGAATTCTTGGATTACAAAGTTTTATAAAAATTTATATTATAATTAATGAAAATATATATTATAATTACAGAATTTTGAGATTGGCAATAATAAGATATAATAAAATTTATATAAATATACATATATAATTAATATATATAAAAAATGTTGTGGGGGCACATGCCCCCGTACTGGGGGCCGTGGATCCGTCTCTGATTCCTAGTGTTTATGGAGGCTACGCGAGTCTTATTTTGTCCGTAATTTTTGGATTATAAAGTAAATGAATTTAATTTAGGGCTACATAAATAAAACAGTAATTTTACATATTTTTTTATTAACTTTTATATAAAAGGCCGTAAAGAGAAATTTGGGGGCTATGAATATCATTACCTTTAATTTAAATAGGACGTACTATTTTATTTAATTAGACTATTAATTAGTTTAATTAATCATTTTTAAGGATGACTTCATAATAATATTATACTCCCTCCGTCTATGAAAAAGAGTCTCATTTGAGGTTCAGCGCGGATTTTAAGAAAGTTGTTAAAGTAGATGTAAGTAGAGTAAAAGTAAATAGGGCTGGGAATCGGGTCGGGATCGGGTACCCTACTCGAAAAAATCGGGTACCCGACCCCGAATAAGGTCAGAAATCGATACCCGACCCCGAACCCGATTAAGAAATCGGGTACCCTAATACCCGACTCGGGTACCCGAGTCTGGTATTCGGGTACCCTAAATTACCCTGATCAAAAATGTTAATTTTCAAAATCAAACTGAAATTCGGATAAATTGGGTATTAGGGTACCCGATTTAACTTAATAGGCTATTAAGGTACCTAATACCCGATTTTAAAAAAAAATCGAAAATGTGCCCTCTATTTTAAGCCCTTTCCCTAAACCAACAAATAACAAGGAATTTAGACGAAGAAAATCATACAAATCAATTGCAATTCAATGAGACAATGACCAAATTCAAAGCAGCAAATTCAACATTAACATAGAAAATATATACTAAAAAAAAATGAGAAGATTAGAAGAAGAAGAAGAAGTCGGAGCTCCACTGGCGACAAGCGCGGCTGCTGCTGCACTGGCGACAAGCGCGGCAGCTCCACAAGCGGCACGACTGCCTGCTGCGGCCCGAGGCGGCGGGACTGGGAGCGGCACTGGCGACTGGCTCTGGTCTGGGCGAGGGGCGCCGCTGGGTCGCCGACTCTGGTCTGGGCGACGGCGGGTGGGCGAGGGGCGCTGCTGGGTCGCCGACTCGTCGGAGACATGAGGGATTTCTGGAGTGGGGGCGGTTGCCGATCGGGCTGGAGACTCACGATTCACGAAGGGAATTAGGAAAAGGAAGGGATCAAGGGAAATAGGGAATTTGGGATTCATTTTTGAGAATTAGACCCTCTAATTCTGAAACTCACGATTTAAATTTAATTATATAATTTAAAATACATTTAATTAAATATTCGGGTATTTCGGGTATACCCGATACCCAATTTTTTTAGACCCTAAATACCCGATCCCGAACCCGACCCCTAATTTTTCGGGTATAGGGTACCCGATACCCGATATTTTCGGGTCGGGTAATCGGGTACCCGATACCCGAACCCTATCTTCCCACCCCTAAAAGTAAATTTGTAGGGGTAGTGTTAATGACACAATTTATTCCATTTATTTATTTTTACTCCCAAATTAACTTTTTAAGTTGAATTTTTTTTAACTTAGATGAAATTACTGCATTCTTAATTCCAAATTAACATGTATTCTTAAATTATTCAATTTATAAGATTACATTATTCCATTTATTCTTAATTTCATTTATACTCCCTGCATTCTTTCATTATTGCCGTCAAACATGAATTTATGATTACATATTCAGACTTTAATCATGGATTTTTTTTTTCTTCCAACCGAATTTTCATTTTGCAAACAGAATGCAAACATGATCAATTTATGGACAAAATCGAAAAGACAATCGGATTTAAGTAAAAGTGAAATCCAAATTCAGTAAATGGGTAAAGAAATTCAACAAATCCCAAACATATTTAGGGTATCAAGAAATCAATTGAGTAAACAAATTCAACAAGTTGAGGAAATCAACAAATTTCAAACCACATTCAGCAAATAAGTAAACAAATTCACCAGCTAGAAGCGCCGTCTTCGCCTTGAAACTCTTCACGTGGGCAGAGCGGACGAAGGAGTCGGCATCGCAGAGGAATCAGCGTCACGGAGGCGGCGGCGGATTCGAGCTTAGAGGGAGGCGCCGTGCGCTTTCAGATGATGAAGAAGAATGAGAGAGGTGTCGCACCACTATAGAGAGATCTAGAAAATATGGTTTGAAGAGTTGATGGGGGGCGGTGGGCAGGGAACGGCGGCGGCGACCTACCTGCTGCTGGAGAGGTGAAGGGGAAGAGGGGTGCAAGTCAAGTCCTAGCCTCACCGAAGGAGGAACGACGGCGGCGGCTCTGACAAGTGAAGCAGCACAAATCTAGAAAACTCCAGGTTTTTAATGAAAAATGGAATAAATAAGTTTTGACCAAAAAATGTAGGGGGGTTTAATTAATTCAAACGAATGAATTTAATTAAGGTATAATTAGGGAGTTTAAAATTGATTGTGGCGGGTCCATTAATGGCATTTAAAGTAAATATTGAAGTAAAATAAGGGTAAAGTTGTCAATAAAGTGAAACATGACTCTTTTTTGTGGACAAAAAAAAGAGGGAAACAAGACTCTTTTTCGTGGACGGAGGGAGTATCATTATTATGTGCATATTATAAATAATTACTTATTATATGGTTAAAGCATGAAATGAAATTGCATTTGCATTATACAATAAAAGTATTTATGATTTAATTGATTTTTATTATAAATTCAATTATTAATGAATAAATAAGAATATTGTTGGTGTCCTTAGCTCAAGAGTTAGTTTTCAATCTTTATTATTAAATTTTGAAAACCTGGCATGATGAATCATAGAATGTTAAGCACTTCGCTCTAACTTAAGATTAGATTCATGAGACCTATTAAGAATAGATTTCTTGTAGCCTTTGTGGATCAGGAGAATTAGCGTTGCTATTCTGAGACAAGTTATGAGTAAAATTACAGGTTTTGCCTAATCAGGTGGGCTTATTTTTCAAATGTATGATTTAGCTTGTTAGGTCCGGGGGGGTCTCGAATAGGTGTATGGGGGGGGGGGGGGGAATACACCTATAGGCTATTTTTAGTCTATCTACCAACCTCAATCAGAGGGATCTCAGTCAGAGATAGAAAAGAAACTTTACAAGCAAACCAGACACCTGTTTAACCGAAATTAGTTTTGACCAACAGGGTTGATGACTGATACTGAAAGCTCTTCAGTAAAGAGTTATCAGTTAAGTCACAAGAACTTAACTGATCCACGTAAGGGCTTCAGTCGTGTTTGCAAAGATAGAGATGATATCACTCTTGCTTACTATCAGATGATAGTTCAGTCAGATTGATATCACACGCAGCGGAAATTAAACTTAGTTTCGAATAGCCTCGGTGGAGCAGATAGTTGGATTAAGGTTTCTCTAGCAGTTAGTCAGTGTTCAGTTTTATCAATAGAAATAGCACAGTTAAGAATGTAAAACTGAAAGCTGTAAATAACACAGAGACTTTTACGTGGTTCGGAAAAAATCTTTCCTACATCCACGGCTGGTTGATCAGACCAACAAACCGTGAACTGAAGATAAACTCTCTTCAGTACCTACACACCTCGCGTAGGGTTTCTCTACCTACACACCTCGTATAGGATTTCAGCACCTACACAACTCGCGTAGGATTTCCCTGCTAAGCACACCTCGTGCTCAGACTTCCCTTTCAGAGATCAGAGTACCTTCCTGAATCTCCGAATCACTCAAACACTCTTATGGGGGAGAGGTTTAAACGAGTGCCAACTATACTTACAAAGAACAAGTTCTTTGAAGCAAGTTTGACCTTTGGCTTCTGAGTACACAGAATATATGCCTAGGGTCTAAGAGAATGTATGCAATCAGCAGTGACTGATTTTGGCTTTGGAATTCTCTTCTTCGATTCAAGCTTTGAGCGGTTAAGCTTTGGGCTGAGTAGCTATTTCGGCAGAGCTTCAGCTTATGTTGTTGAATCGGTGAAGATTGAAGTGATCCTCGAGCGCTATTTGTAGGAGAACTCTTGAATAGATCCGTTGGCGTAAATCGTCCTCAAGATTTCTTCCGTTGGAGAGCAATTCGAATTTGGGCTGAGGCTTCAATCTTCGAGGTTCCTTGTCTGTGTGGAAATGGCTCTCTTTGAACGACATGAGATGTGACATCTCTGAAAAGTAACCAACAGATAGGAATGACCTCTGCAGAGATAAGATATTGAGATATCTCTGCATTTAATGCGGCTGTATTTGAGCGTACGTGGCTTCCTCTGAACGTTGGAAGATCAGTCCTAGGAGGAATGTTCAACTGATACTTGACTTTAGTATCAGTCTATGGCGCGCATGAAATAATCAGTCTTCAACTGATTCTTCAACTGATACTTCAGTTGGTAACTCCAGTCTTCAGTCTTCAGTCTTCAGTCTTCAGTCTTTGACACCGCAACTAAACTAGAAACGAACTCTAACACTTGAGTTCAAAACGATTCTAGTCTATTACATTTAAGTCCTATGAATTTTGGTATCATCAAAACAAGGGTTAGGATATTCCACAAGGTTCCCAACAATTTCCCCCTTTTTGATGATGCCAAAACCACACAGCAGTTCTAGACAATAAAAAGACTGAGCTCTCAGTACAAGTTCTAGACGAGGGGTGAAAACAGTTCCCCCTTAACAATAGAACCTAAACAACTTATACTTAGAGCAAGAACGAAAACAGTTCTAAACACAGAACTTAAAGAAGACAGAAAAAGCATAAATCAGAGCCTGGACAAAGAGTTATTGTCTTCAGGGTGAGATCAATAAGAAGTTCATTTCATTAAAAGGACTGATAAGCCATCAGTCGAGGTACAGAGCAAGACTTACATTGGAGTAAAACGATAAACAAAACAAAACATCATGGTTAAACCATGGACTCCAGCAGTCTGCTTGGCTGCGCCTTGAACTTCTTGATCTTCATCTTCTGTCTTCGTGTCTTCATGTTCCTAAGCTTGTTCCACTCTCACTTGTTTTACCGTTGAATTGAGGTCTTATCCTCTGGTTAATCTTCCTCATGATCATCCTAATGAGATAGGACGATCATTTCGCTTGATCGTCTTTAGTCTTTTGAGAATAAGTCTCTTAAGAATTTCCTCCTTTTTGGCAACATCAAAAAGGCGGGATTTTGACTGAAGGATGAAGCTAAGACCACTGCGTGGAAACTGAATCGCAGAATGGTCCAGAGAAAGATGCTGAGGGTCAGAGGTATACGGAGAAGGCGGAGGGTTTAGAAAAAGAAAAATGAAGAGTGGGGAGAGGAGGGAGGAAGGAGATGGAGAACGGGGTGGAATCAGGTTGAGAGGAGGGTTGATGGTGAAGAGAAAGAGGCATGTGATAAGAATTGTGTGTAGGAGGAAAATCGACTGAGTGGCTATCATGAGGATAGACACGGTCGATGTTGCGCCGGTTGACAACGAGCTCCAGCTCATTGTTGTTGCTTGGCATCGAAGCTTCACAGTGGGCAAGAGGCCTTTATGTGAAGACGATGAAGTCTGTGTTATTTCAGACAGTTACTTCAAGCCGATGCACCGGGCATGAGGATAGAAGACGCTCGTTTCGCTGGATACAAGTGAGGGTAGAGCAAACTTTAACGTCGGAGAGACGTTGTGATCCAGTGGAAGGGTCCGGTGAAGACCAAGACTATGAGCGTCATTCTTCCACTCCATGACTTTGCAGTCATAGATTTCTCCTTTAGTCGGAACAATTTTTCTCTGCAACTTTAAAAAAAATTGAAACTTTTTCTCACAGTGAAGGCTGTGGAGAGTTGTTAGTTGATGCAGAAGAATCGTGAAGACAACATGGTGTATAAATAGACAAGATGTGAACCATGTAGAAGATGAAAAGGTTTTTCGAAAATTGTGCCTAAATTGCAATTGAAGAAAAATTTCGCGTCCGCCGTCACTGCGAAGGACTTTGAAAAGCATCATTACATATGTCATGTCAATGAGCATTTCTAGAAATTTTATTGCAGAGGCAGAAAGGTTGGAAGGATTTTTGGCAAAAAGATCAGGACAAGTTCAATCAAAACAGATTTTCTCTTTATAAAATTCTTGTCCTTTTCGGATATTCCATTTTCCAACAATTCCAACAATCAGTTAAAGTTTTTGAAGAAAACTGATCAGTCAGAGAAAAGGTTTTGAACTAAACACTTAAAGCTCTAAACTGAATTAACTGATTTTTGAAAAGGTAAGCATTTAAAATACTTACTGATCAACTGAACATAGTAGTCAGTTGATACCACGTGATCCTGGTTGAATCATCAGGATGACTTCTTCTTCAGATGAGTATTCGGACTTCATTGCATTCCACGTCGGCGATCGTAGAAGCAGCAGTTGGTTGACCACTAGTCAGCAAGACTGTTTGAGAAAATCTTCAAACACAGCATCACTCTTCAGGGTTGATGAGGCCGATCTTTGCACATAGATCATTGAACCTCTCTTCTGGAAGAGCCTTGGTCAGCAGGTCCGCTCTCTGAATAGCAGTGGGAATCCATTCCACAGAGATATTCTTCTTTTCGACATGATCACGAATAAAGTGATGTCGAATCTCAATGTGTTTGACTCTGGTGTGATGAACTGGATTCTGGGAGATTGCAATAGCACTGGAGCTGTCGCAATAGATAGAAACTTTCTTTTCTTCGATCCCATAGTCCTTTAGTTGATGGACTAACCACATGATTTGTGAGCAGCAGCTTCCGGCAGCAACATATTCAGCTTCAGTTGTAGAGGTGGCGACTGAAGTCTGTTTCTTTGAAAACCAAGAGATGAGCTTGTTGCCTAGGAATTGACATGTTCCGGAGGTTGACTTGCGATCAAGCTTGCATCCACCGAAGTCGGAGTCTGAAAATCCGGTAAGCTTGATGTCGTCGTCTGCTGGGTACCACAATCCTAAATTGGGTGTGCCCTTGAGATATCTCAGAATCCGCTTAGCTGCATCCAAATGAGCTTCCTTGGGATCTAATTGATATCTTGCACAAACCCCGACTGCAAATGCGATATCTGGTCTGCTCGCAGTCAAATACAGCAAAGATCCAATGATTTCTCTGTACTTCTTCGAAGAGACAGAGCTTCCTTTTGAACCTGGATCGACTTTCCAGTTTGTGTTCATTGGGATCTTGACTGATTTCGTGTGCTGAATACCGAACTTAGCTATCAGCTCCTTGGCATACTTGGACTGGCTGATCAGTATTCCTTCTTTGGTCTGCTTGACTTGCAATCCGAGAAAGAAATTCATTTCTCCCATCATGGACATTTGGAATTTGTTCGTCATGATGTCAGCAAACTTATTGCACATGCGTTCGGATTTGGATCCGAAGATTATGTCATCGACATAAATTTGAACAAGCAAGAGATCTTCTCCTTCTTTGAGAGTGAACAAGGTTCTGTCCACAGATCCCTTTTTGAAGCCTTGTTCAATCAGATACTCAGAGAGAGTATCATACCACGCTCTTGGTGCTTGCTTCAATCCATAGAGCGCTTTCTTCAGCTTGTACACCTTTTCTGGTCCAGCAACCTCAAATCCGGGAGGTTGTTCTACATAGACTTCATCTGTGAGCACTCCATTAAGAAATGCACACTTAACATCCATTTGGTGTACCTTGAAACCTTTGTGAGCTGCGAAGGCTAAGAAGAGTCTGACTGCTTCCAATCTGGCAACTGGGGCGAATGTCTCGTCGTAGTCGATTCCTTCTTCTTGACTGTATCCTTTAGCCACAAGCCTTGCTTTGTTTCTCACAACGTTTCCTTCTTTGTCTTCCTTGTTCTTGAAAATCCATTTCAAGCCAATCACCTTTGCATCGTCTGGTCGATCCACAAGCTCCCAAACTGAATTTCGGTTGAATTCATTGAGTTCCTCTAGCATTGCGATGACCCATTCAGTGGACTTCAGAGCTTCTTCAATGTCCTTGGGCTCTGTAGTTGATAAGAAACAGCTGAAATTCTTATCTTCGTTGATGCAGTTCTGGTTGATGTCGAAGACGAGGTTACACATTGATCTCCGAGTCTTGACCCCATCTGATGGTTCTCCAATGATGTTCTCCTTAGAGTGGAGTTCAAACCATCTTCGATACTTCTTGATCTCTTCAGGGGATGGTGGAGCTTCTTCAGTCATAATAGCTCTGGGATGTTGAGCACCTTCTGGAGCAGGGGTGAGTTGAGCTGGGGCGGCTTCTGCGCGTTCAACTTGAACTTCAGCAATTGGAGTTCCCCCTTGACTGATGCCATCTGTATTGGCTCCAGTCTGGACTTCAGACCGTTGGTTGATCTTTTAATACTGAAGCATCTCAGTATCTTCATCTTTGCCAGGTCCCCACACCAAGATAGTAGAGGGCTCGACAGTGTGGATTTCAGCTTTGGAACCTTCAGCGATCTGAACATCCTTTTCAGCATCTTGTTCCCTGAAACCATCTGTAGACTCATCAAAGATCACATGAGGTGTTTCTTCTACACAAAGAGTTTGAGTATTGAACACTCGATAGGCTTTGCTTGAACGTTCTGTTCCAGAGTATCCAAGGAAGACTCCTGGATCAGCCTTGCTATCGAAGGTGTTCAACCTCTTCTTATCATTGTTGTGTATGAAACACTTAGAACCGAAAGCATGAAAGTAGGCAATCGATGGCTTTCTGTTCTTCCATAACTCGTATGGAGTTCTTCCATGTCTCTGAGTGAGGAAGGAGCGATTCTGCGTGTAGCATGCGTTGTTGACTGCTTCGGCCCAAAACTTAAAGGAAAGTTTCGACTCGGCTAGCATCGTCCTGGCTGCTTCCTTTAGAGACCGGTTTCTTCTTTCTGCGACTCCATTCTGATGGGGAGTTCTTGCTGCAGAAGTTTGATGACTGATTCCTTGTTCATCACAATACTCACGAATGACAGTATTGAGGAACTCAGTCCCACGATCTGATCTGATGCTGATGATGTTGACTTCCTTTTCAACGCTCAGTCTTCTCAGCAGCTTTGGCAGTTCCTCCAGTGTCTCCTTCTTTTTGAAGAGAAAGATAACCCAAGTATATCGTGAGTAATCATCCACAACTACCAAGGTGTACTTCCTACCGTTGTAGCTTCCTGGAGTGATCGGGCCAAACAGATCTATGTGAAGTAGATGCAGAATTCTTCCAGAGGAGTGTCCTGTCTTTGACTTGAATGACGTCCGCGTCTGCTTTCCTCTGAGGCATGCTTCACATTCTTGCTTCTACTGGAATACAATAGAAGGAAGACCTTCTACCAGTTGATGTTTAGCAAGCTTGTTGATCGTCTTGAAGTTGAGATGGTTGAGTCTCTTGTGCCATAGCCAATTGAGCTCCGAGCTGCTCTTGCTGATGAGGCACGTTTCTGGTGGGCTGTCTTCCCAAGAAACGACGTAGAGACTCCCTTGTCTGAATCCCTTCAGAACCACCTTCTTCTGATTGTTTCTAACAGTGAATTCATCCTTTTTTATTTTCACTGTGAAACCACTGTCACAAAATTGACTCACAGACAACAGATTATGTTTAAGACCAGAAACAAAGCTAACATTACTGATACTGGCGTTACCTATGTTGAGCACACCGTAGCCTTTTGTTTCTCCAATCGAGTTGTCTCCGAATGCAACTTTGGATCCAGCTTTCTCGACATACTGGGATAGATATTCTTTGTAGCCCGTCATATGCTTCGAACAGCCACTATCCAGATACCACGTTCTGATTGAAGCTTTGGCCTCTTCCTTCATTTTATGTTTCCTGACATTGACCTGCAAGGAAGAGTTGCTTCAGGCACCCAATCAAACTTTGGGTCCTTCATTGTTAGTTCGAGTTCCCTTTGGAACCCAAATCTGCTTCAGAATTGGTCTGGCTGATCTTTTGCGCTTTGTTGGATGTCTGATCGATGTCGTTGGCGCTTCAGGTGGCACTTGAGCATTCTTCTGTTGAGAAAACTTTTTGAAGGCCTCACTCTTGTAGCAGTTCTGTCTGATGAGAGGTTGAGGTCTTCTTTGCTCGGTGAAGTATCTTCCTTGAGATACTTTAGTCTTTGCAGACTTATGGAGATTTGTCTGTCGTCCAGTGACTTGTCGTCGAGGAATTGGCATGGCTCGACTGGACTCAGCATTGCTTGATCTCCATGGATGTTGTTCCTTCTGAAACTGAACTGAGGATGTCAGTTTTTGACTGATGTGGCCTTTCTTCCCCCTGGATTGATGAGGAAGATTCTTCTTGGCTCCTGATGTTCCTTCCCGGATCTTTGACTGAAATCTGCTTTCCAGTCTTTTCAATAAGATGATCTGGTTGGGAGCCTCCTTAGCTCGTCTGTAGCTTCGTAGAGGTGGAACATTTGATCTGGCCATCAGTCTGCGGTTGTGAACTTCATCCATATCATGGTCTCTTGATTCTTCTGAGGTTGTGATTTCAGAAGGATCATTCTTAGAGATGATCATGATTTTCTTTCCTTTGGTAGCTGCAACCTTTCCTCCGATGCTGTTGACCAATCTTTTCGATGGAAAGTTGCTCATCATGGGAGACTGCATCATGCAGCTCTTGACTGTTTCTTCCAGCTTGTGATTGAGCCTCTTGATTTCATGAGATGCTCTTTCACATTCTGAGTTGGAGACTCTGAGCTCTTATTCCAGTCAGCTGTTCTCCATGATTAGCTGATCAAGACAAGTTTCATCCGGAAAGTAGATGATTGTCTGATGTTTAGCTCGTTCATCATTGATCTCCTTATCCATTTTCTGATTCTGCTTGAGGAGATCTTCGAACATTTTCCTCAGCTGACAGTGATCAGTCAGGAGCTGATCAAACTCGTCAGTTTCAACGGATGAGCTATCTCCAGATTCTGAGTGGTCTCCTGAAAGCATCAGGAAGTTATCAGTATATGGAGTTTTTGTGAGAGATTTTACCTCTGGGCCATTCATTCCATTGTCGTAGCTGTTGTCGGCTACACTTTCTGATTCATTGGCCATCAGGGCTCGGCTCTCATCATTTGAGCTGGAACTGTCGAAGTCGGATGATTCTGATGTGTCGTTGGATGAATCAACATCATCAGCAACCATCGCTTTCTTCTTCGAAGATCTGCGATCTTTCTTCGCTTTCAGTTCCCTGCGCTCAGTTGGAGTCAATTCAGGGCATTCATTTCGAAAGTGCCCTTTCTTTCTACATCCAAAGCATTCCAATTCTTTGATGTCGTAAGTGGTTGACTACCTTTCTCTGCTTCGATCTGTGGAATGTCTGGAGTCCCCTTCTCTTTCTTTTCCCTTGTAGTGCTGCTTGTGGAACCTTCTGTACTTCCGGAACTTGGACTCCATTTTGTTGAATCTGTCAGTCAATAGGGCATATTGACTGAAGAAGTCCTCAGGGTTGAGTTCCGTTGGCTCCTTGATCTGCTTCTTGCCTTCTCTGATCGAGGCCTTCAGTGCAACTCCTCTTGAGGTTGATGGACCATCTTCGTCTGATCCTCCAGCCTTCTTGTTACCAAGATTTCTCATAAGGTCGAACTCATTTGCCATGAGATCGGAGAAAAGCTTGTTTGTCGGGAGCTGACTGAATCCTGGCTTATGCTGATAAGCGACTGAGTAGATCTGTCATTCTCCACGTGGCAGTGCTCGAAGAATCTTCAGGTTAATTTCTCGTTGAGTGTATTTGTCTTTGGAAATGGATTGAACTTCATTCAATAAGATTGAATCTTTGTTCCATTTCCTCGACAGATTCATTCTTGAGCATGAGGAAGGAGTCGAATTTCTGGCAAGCTATGGATAGTTTATTCTCCTTAATTTCCTCAGAACCTACGCACATTCTTTCCAGAATGTCCCACATCTCCTTTGCTGTTCTGCACTTGATAATCTTCATGACATACTTGTCAGGAACGGTGCCGGAGATGATGCTTTTGGCGAGGTTGTCTAACTCATCTTGCTTCCTTTCTTCTGTGGTGAAGTCTGCCTTAGACTTGGGCTGGTCCTCATCGTAAGGTTCCTGATGGATGTCAGTAGGAACCCTTTTTACAGTTTCGGTGATGATGATCGGACCGCTGGTGATGACTTCCCACATTCTGCAATGTTGGGCGGTGAGGAAGCTTTCAAGCTGAAACGTCCATATGTCGTATTTTTCAATACTAAACATAGGTAGAGAAGATAATCTGTTGTGGTTAATCTCCATCAAAAAAGAGAGAACAGATAACAGCAGATAGAGCAAATAGCAAGCACAAAAATAAGAAAGAATAAAACTTCTTCGAGACCTTTAAGAAATGATCTAGTTCAAGTAGGAACTAGTCAGAGACAGATAGTTCTTGCGAACAACCTGCTCTGATACCAATTGTTAGGTCCGGGGGGGTCTCGAATAGGTGTATGGGGGGGGGAATACACCTATAGGCTATTTTTAGTCTATCTACTAACCTCAATCAGAGGGATCTCAGTCAGAGATAGAAAAGAAACTTTACTAGCAAACCAGACACCTGTTTAACCGAAATTAGTTTTGACCAACAGGGTTGATGACTGATACTGAAAGCTCTTCAGTAAAGAGTTATCAGTTAAGTCACAAGAACTTAACTGATCCACGTAAGGGCTTCAGTCGTGTTTGCAAAGATAGAGATGATATCACTCTTGCTTACTATCAGAGGATAGTTCAGTCAGATTGATATCACACGCAGCGGAAATTAAACTTAGTTTCGAATAGCCTCGGTGGAGCAGATAGTTGGATTAAGGTTTCTCTAGCAGTTAGTCAGTGTTCAGTTTTATCAATAGAAATAGCACAGTTAAGAATGTAAAACTGAAAGCTGTAAATAACACAGAAACTTTTACGTGGTTCGGAAAAACTCTTTCCTACATCCACGGCTGGTTGATCAGACCAACAATCCACTCCGCAAGTGCTTGCCTGGTGCACTGCAAACCGTGAACTGAAGATAAACTCTCTTCAGTACCTACACACCTCGCGTAAGGTTTCTCTACCTACACACCTCGTATAGGATTTCAGCACCTACACAACTCGCGTAGGATTTCCCTGCTAAGCACACCTCGTGCTCAGACTTCCCTTTCAGAGATCAGAGTACCTTCCTGAATCTCCGAATCACTCAAACACTCTTATGGGGGAGAGGTTTAAACGAGTGCCAACTATACTTACAAAGAACAAGTTCTTTGAAGCAAGTTTGACCTTTGGCTTCTGAGTACACAGAATATATGCCTAGGGTCTAAGAGAATGTATGCAATCAGTAGTGACTGATTTTGGCTTTGGAATTCTCTTCTTCGATTCAAGCTTTGAGCAGTTAAGCTTTGGGCTGAGTAGCTATTTCGGCAGAGCTTCAGCTTATGTTGTTGAATCGGTGAAGATTGAAGTGATCCTCGAGCGCTATTTGTAGGAGAACTCTTGAATAGATCCGTTGGCGTAAATCGTCCTCAAGATTTCTTCCGTTGGAGAGCAATTCGAATTTGGGCTCAGGCTTCAATCTTTGAGGTTCCTTGTCTGTGTGGAAACGGCTCTCTTTGAATGACAGGAGATGTGACATCTCTGAAAAGTAACCACCAGATAGGAATGACCTCTGCAGAGATAAGATATTGAGATATCTCTGCATTTAATGCGGCTGTACTTGAGCGTACGTGGCTTCCTCTGAACGTTGGAAGATCAGTCCTAGGAGGAATGTTCAACTGATACTTGACTTTAGTATCAGTCTATGGCGCGCATTAAATAATCAGTCTTCAACTGATTCTTCAACTGATACTTCAGTTGGTAACTCCAGTCTTCAGTCTTCAGTCTTCATTCTTCAGTCTTCAGTCTTCAGTCTTTGACACCGCAACTAAACTAGAAACGAACTCTAACACTTGAGTTCAAAACGATTCTAGTCTATTACATTTAAGTCCTATGAATTTTGGTATCATCAAAACAAGGGTTAGGATATTCCACAAGGTTCCTAACATAGCTATTAAGCTTAAATGTTTCCTAAAATGCAAATTGTTTATCCAATGAAATATTTTTACGCAATCTACCATGTTTAAGGCTCGCAAATGAATCGTTTGAGATTCTCTTATGACCTAACACGTTGTTTGAGAATCGTGTACACATGTTAGCTGACCCGGTGGGTTGATCTCCACCGGGCACTTGCCAGAGGTGTTATAAAAGTGCTTGACGGGATGAGTTCCGAAGCATATGTTATGTAAGGTCTGCCTGCCTGGGTAGTGTCCCGAGGTCAATTCAACTTGTTTGAGCTATGTCCTCAGGGCAAGTATCATGGGAGTAAGAGATCCATCGGTGGCTAAAAAGTCCGAGATCACAACGAGTAGCAGAATAAAGTGTGACAATTGCGCACAAATATAATGAAATATTTTCACATGCTTAGAAGTTCTTTTACTTTAAAACCTTCTAAGATATGTCAAGAATGATTGGATAAATTGTCTTATGAAAATGCGAAATGTTTTAAAAGCTACAGCCCACTAAATACATTAGTACTTAGCCCAAATATCTCAAATGTTTTCATATTGATTGGCTGGTGCTGACGGGGCAAAGCTGAGGCTAGGGTTTAACTCCATATTTTGACTTCAGGTGTAACAGTAGCTCTTATCTCTCTTTCACTTATTTTACTTAAGACTTATATTCCCGAATGACGTTTCTTGATGAGTTCTGACTCTTGACTTCAAGAATTATGATTAATGAATGTTGGTTATCAGAAGCATGAATTCAAACTTGTGATCCTCAAATTTAGCTATGTTGTTGATTGATTAATATCATTTGATGTCTTTCTTCATTCTAAAGGGCATTACCCAATTAGTTACTCCATTTATTCGGATTCCACAAGGTTTTTTCCTTATTTATTTCTAAGATTTAATCGCACCTCGATTGTAGTTATTCCGTCAAGAATTGGGGTGTGACAAAATAAATTCTCTTTCGTTTTCCAAACCTGAATCATCTTAAGCTTCTAATTTCAAAATAAATTCTAAACTTAATAGAAAAGAACGAGGTATTACAATATCCGCTTTTTAGTGAGTTTCTTTCTTCACTTGATTTCAATGAGTTTTTTCTCTATTTCATATATATCATCAAAACCGAATATTAAAACTCATATCCATAAATGACATTATGATTTTGTGAATGAAGAAATAACTATTTTTGTGGGCTCATTCGCAAGCCAGCGTAGTTTTGGTGGTTCATCAGACGGAATGAATTCCAAGCCACAATAAGTGTAGAAATAAATATCTTTAAATTAAAGTATCCGACTTGATTTTAACTAGGTGGAACTAACATCAAATTATAAGAAAAAAATATAGAACAAAAGCTTAAAAAAATTGTCAAAACTGTATTTTAAGAGCAAAAATTAGAGGGAAACACCATTATGTAAAAAGTCATTGAAACATTTTTTATCTTTAATTTTTCGCCGTAAAAGAACAAAATCATTAAGTATTAAGGCTGCGAAATATCTATTGAGAACAATGAAAATTAATAAATTTTTATTTTAATATTATTGTAATAAATTATACTCTCTCCGTCCACGAAATGAGTATCCATTTCGGGATGGCACAGGTTTTAAGAAATGTATTGAATGTGGTGTAAGTGGAATAAAGGCCCCACTTTTTTAGAGTATTAATTAAAGGGTTATGTGGGGTACACTTGCCAAAAAGATAAATGGGTACTCATTTCCTAGACGGACTAAAAAGAAAATATAGATACTTATTTCGTATACGGAGGGAGTACTAGTTAATTTTAATTTTTTCGGATGAAATTATCCCTGCATTTATTTATCCTATAAAAAATATGGCGTCCCTCTATTTTTCTAACTCTCGCTATCCCCCTCTTTCTCTCTCAAACTCTACGTCCTCATTCGCGATGTTGAGTTACTATCTTTCTCTCTCTCTCCATCTATGATATCACATGTACGTCGCCGTCAACATCCTCTTCTCCACATATACTTCCGTTCAATATTTATTAGAGTTATGAAAGGCAAATTCAGATCAAGAAGATTTAGAATGAATGGAACAAATTCGTATTATTCGTGCCAAGATCTATCATATCAGTTGGCCAATGGGGACTTTAGCACCACCACCCATAAAGGTGGTCGTGTTGGCTACTTGAACTTTATTGTAGAAAGATGTCCAATGGTATCTCATTCGCTAGCAAAAATCCATTGGTATTTATATCAAATCATTGTAGAATCGATTATGGAATACAGTTTGATTCGCGGGATTTCATTTTATGTTGTCATTATTTTGTAAGATTTATACTTGTATTTATTGTAGGATCTGCTATAAAATGAAGAGGATGAATAAAATGTTGTGTTTTGAATTTATGTTATTTCAAATTAGTGTTTTTTGTGTTATTTCACATATTTGTCTCGCAGGTCTGTTCTTGCCAATTATTGAAACGAATGGTACGAATGCCATATTTGAACCATTCGTCTTAGTTGTTGTCGTGCAAAATGATGAGGAGTAAAATATGTATAAGGCGGACCAGACAGCGATGAAGATTCCAACCCTGAAACTGAAGGAGCGAAGAAGACTCTGAACGATATCCTTTGTGAAAAGCACGCATAGTGGAAGCCTCTAAGCTAGAACAAATGAATTCTATCACAGAAGGAGCCAGAGCTGACCCAGCCAGAGGAGTACAACATTGAGTGGATGTCAAAGCTGGGACAAACAGAGAAGAGACAACTCGTCTCATCAAACGAGGCTGACGCACCCACGGAGAAAAACTCAGAGTTGAAGAGTGTCCGCACTGGATTAGGGCCGAGGACGTACGAACTACTAACAACTTTTACCAAAGAATCTTCCCAACCAACCTAGGACTCGTACCAAATATAAATTGATTTATTTACCCTCGTTGTAAATATCTATAAATAGGGAACACACTCTCCATTGTAAAATGAGACGATCAGTAATACAACACCTTTCATTTGCTTTTTATTATCTTCACTACTTTCTCGATCATTCACGCACTACAGGTGAATCATCTCGCCTTTAATCAAATATTGTAATAAACGAACCCATCAACTGGAGCCGTCTGTGGAAATTTCATGAACCGAGTTTAAGACGTGAAGGAATCTGCGTAGGAACACTGCTCACTGGGATTTTTTTGACAAAAGTTGTGTATCTTTGTCAAAAAATTCAGGTTAAAGGAGCGTACATGATTGTTTGCGTGTATATTTGTGTGGATTGGTTGGATTGACTGTTTTGTACGTACTTGGGTCCTTTTGATCTTACGTGCTCTCTTGCCAATTGCAAGATTTTCGTGTTTTATGTTTACGTGTGTTTTTTCACTTATTAGCTTTTACGTGACTTATGATTTGTGTTGTGGTGGAAATTTTTGTCTGTGGATCTAATGGTTATAGGTGATTCAGTTTCCTGTTGCTTTATTTGCGATAGGGATCCGTCTGATCTATCGGATTTTTTGGGAAAAAAATTCTTGCATGACTTTGATTTTGCATCGGAGCTAGTTTTCTTATGGGAGTTCTTCATGAAAACTTATGGGTTATGGCTTCAACGGGTGGAATGTTTATTGCTCGGGGACAAATGCTTTACAATACTTTTTAGATTATAACAGTTCCTCTACAGGTTATGAAAGACACTAACATCGTCAAGAATTTGATGGGAGAGTTCACAGGGGAGGGCAGAGGTCCTGCTACTGCTGCTACTGTGACCAATGAGAGAATACGAGTTGGTGATGCTACACCCACTGGCCCCCTCAGGCTGGTGTTTTCAGGGCTGTAGGCAACTCCGGCCGTATAAGGATCATCCACACAGGGAACGGGATTGGTCAATGTTACTATGACCGAGCAGATGCTATCTTTTCTGAGTTACGCCTGTATGAGGCAAGTTTTGGAAACTTCTGCTCCATCACTGAATTTGGGTTTGCCAACGATTGCAGAGCTAGGGACTTCAGGGCTGTCATTGCCGTCTCAGATTGTCCCGGAGGGGTTGTCAACTAAAAACCCCCAGCTTTGCTAAAGAGTACTGTCGTCATTCCCCCAGAGGGAACCCGAGCAACCAGAGCTGACAGAGCAAATGATGCACGCCAGCCGGGACCTCTGTTCCCAGGAGACATGGATCATATCGAGGATGTGGAAGATACCTCTAGTCTGACCAGACCCATCACATAGCGTCGGGGGAGGGTTGCAGATCTGGATGATCCAGCGCAGTTACAAGAACGGGTCTCAGTTATGCAGCGGCATCTTCAAGAATTGGAAGGAGTAATTGGGGAGAAGGAGTGGGAAAGAATCAAAGCTGCTACACGAAAGAGATGACGATATGAGGATTCCACTCACTCCAGGGCTGAAGGTCACCGAGAGCGACATACTCGCTTAAGGGAAAAAGAAAGACATGCTAGCAGAGCTGACGAAAGTAAGAGGAAAAATGTTACTAAACATTTCCCGACTGAAGGAAAGGGAGAAAGCCGTCACCGTCCATTTTATCTAGAGATTGCCCCAAGGTCGGGATAAAGTCCTTTTTTGGAGGACATTTTGGCAGACCCATTGCCTCGTCACTACAAACCCATTACCATGGAGTATGGTGGGTCGGACAACACAGAGGTGCACATGGCCAGATTTGAAACCATGATCACGCTACACCAGTATACCGAAGGGATTAAGTGTAGATTTTTCTCTCCACACTGACTGGGATGGCTCAGCAGTGGTTCGGGGCTTTGGAACCTAATTCAATTCACTCATTCGAACACCTTCATGATGTTTTCATATGTCAGGTCGCGAGTTCTAAACGCGCTGTTAAGACCGCGATGTCATTAATGGATATGAAACAAGAACCCAATGAGACTTTGAAGGAATTTGTTGCTCGTTTCACTAAGGCATCTCTGGAAGTGCCCAAAGTTGAATCACAGATCAAGGGATATACCTTTGTCCGAGGTCGGAGGCCCGGGGCCTTCTTTGATAACCTACAAGTAAAACAACCACGAGATTTTGACGATATTCTAGCCCGACTCCTGGGATATATACAGCTGGAGGAAGCCAGGGCTGCCCGAAAAATGGAGTACAATAGCAATAAACCCAAGAAAGCAGAAAATAGACCTGAGCAAGCGAATGCTCGATACCAGGGAAGAGCACCCTATAGAGGGCTGCCTCCTCGAGTGCTGCAGGGAGAAGTGCAACCGGCATATCAACCTGCCCGGAATGAGCAAGGGTTCAAGGTGGTGCACAACGTTAACTGACTTACTGACCAAACACCACTGAACAAGCCACAGGAAGAGATTTTTCACTTGATAAGAACGAACCATGGTTTAGAGCTCCGAGAGACTTTACAACGGGGACCCCCAAGCCTGGACCGAATGGTTTGCTCTGCCAATACCACAATCATTACGGGTATCTTACAGAATATTGTGGACATCTTCGCCTCCAGTTGGAAATCTTGGTAAGACAGGGAAAATTGAACCAATTTGTGAAACAAACACCACCTCCGCATCTACAAGACAACAACTATAATCCCAGGGCAGGGAGAAACCAAGGGGGTGATCGCGGGGCTGTCGCTCCGCCTAGGGAAGAAAAAAGACAAGTACACATGATAATCGGAGAGGAAAATGGACCTATATCCAATAGAGCAAGAAGGCAAACCATCCGTTCGTGCAGAGCTGGAGCTTATCCGAGCCATGTGTCGCAGCCCGATTCCCGACACTAGTGATAGTGGGGTACGAGTATCGATACGACTATTTTTAAAAGAATAAAAGATAAGAAGAATAGGTCGAACATCAAGCGGAAGCTCGCATCAAAAGGTGTTAAAGAAATCATTATAAATGAACCCAAGGGTAAAATCGTCAATGTCGTTATAACTTTTTAATTATCAGGAATTTCACGAACAAAAACAAAACGGGTATCGCTCATTTTTCGTAAGGAATCATAATATGCAGAGTATCGCAGCAAAAGGTGAACCGATTATATGTATGAAGACATATAACCGTGAGTACATTGCTTAAATTCAAAAGAAAATCAAAGTATATTAATTATCAAGACTTTATCGTCAAAATGGAAATACGATAAAGTAAATACATCCTTTAACAATTCCCCGCCAGCACCAGACCAATCTCGCTCCTCGCTTAGCCTGCACATTTAGAAATACATGCAGGGCGTGAGTACATAATACTCAGTGGGCAAACGCCGAAAAACAAGAAAGGCGCTCTTAGAGCTATAAGTTTGAAGCTTGCCACATCTCAGCAATACACAGAAATAAGTTAGTATTAAATGAATCTGTGCATGCAGTTTTAATAATCAACATCATAAATAAACGATAGCGCTATCAAAGTACTCATCATGCATGTACCACATCTACAACTCATCATCATCAAAGGTACTGAGAAGTAGGCCTCCCTCTCAAGTACCGTGACCGGCCGATTCGCTCAACGGCTCACAGTCACCTCTGTGTACACTAGCCCTGGCAGGATAGCTATCAACTGCCCAGGACCCGAATTCGTCTCATCTCATCAGTAGAGGGTAACATACAAGCTCAACATCAAAAATTGGCAAGTCAAACAGTTCTCAAACATCATTTATCTCAAATTATTTGATAAGCTCATAACATCATTATATCATTTAAGAAAGTTCATACGATATACGTATACTCAAAATATTGCCCACCTGAAGACCTTACTCAAAAACTCCCGTCAAAGCGGAGTTACTTACTTCCCTGCTCTGCTCGTGTCTTCAGGGATCATCGTCATCATCGAAGGTTCATGTCATAAAAATAATCTCGATTAGAACTCAACGACAAAAACTCATGTCTTAACTCATGCTCTATCTTATATTCTATCTCTTAATCGACTCTACATAAACTTCTTCACTCATTTCAAATCCTTAAGTCCAAGGATAGGTTTCAAGAAAATCATGGTTCTAAGTCTCGATTTATCTCTCATATAAGACTCGTCTAATCTCATTAAAACACTTAGGCAACATAAACACATAAGGCACATAAGAAAATACAATCAAACATCAACAAATCATGTTCTGTTTTCCCACTGACTCAACTTCAAAATTCAACACGTTCTGACTCCGACATCTTCTGGACTCCAGACTCATACCAAAAGAAAGGTATTTGAGTCTAGTTTCATTCAAAAAAAAGTAGAGTCAGAAACTCCAAGTGGTTTGGGAGATATGGCGTTTTTACCACGGTCTACCATATTCGGCAGTTTTGAGCAATCGGAAAGTTTGATTTTTGAAAAATAGTAAACGTTGTCAAAACGGTCTGAAATTTTGTGGGTACTTAGATAGGACACTCAGGTCGCAACCATAAAAATTTGGGTTCCAGAATGCTAAGAAAAGCTACTCGAAACGATGACTCTATTGGCTACTCACCGAACAATTCGGCAGAACGTAGCAGTTTTAGTTTTACATTTTATAAAAATAGCAAACGATGTCCAAATGACTTGAAATTTTACCGGTGTGCTCAAGACTCTCAAATATACCTACCATAAAATTTTCAGGGCGTTTGGGTATCAAGAACCCCTCGAAAACAGTAGGTCAGTGGGTCGTAAAAAACGACTCCGAAACATACACACAAGCAAACATGCTCAACTCAACATTTATACTAAGCAAACACATCAAAACTCATTTTAAGCACTTAAAGCACTTAAAAACATTCAAATACATCAAAATACTCGTAATACTCAATCTCGACTCTTTTCTTACATCATCCACTCAAATCTCATAGAAAACACTTCAACGAACATATCTAACAATTTCCTTCTCAATTTCATGCTCGAAATTTCTCAAATACTCAAATATGATCATTTACATCATATAACTCATTATTCTCATATTTACTCTCTTTTTATCATAAAAACTATATTTATTACATTTTTATGAAAATCCATGTATCAACAAAAAATTCTTAGCAAAACATGGATAAAATTCTCATAATGATCATAGAGCAAATAAACCTCATTTTATAAAGCATCAAACTCACATCATATAAAAAATTCAAAACTCATACAAACTAAACTTAGTCAAAATTTTATTTAGCCTACAATAGACTTAATCAAAAATACAAAGACACTACTATCATGCTTAAAAACATATATCCCAAGCAAAAACACTTAAATAACACATAGACTAAAAAGTCCTAATTTTTACTAACTAACTCTTTGAAATTTTTACAAACACATACAAATCTTTAATCTACTCATAGATCTTTCATTTTTAACCAATTATTCTCACATCAAAACCATCAATTCACCAATAAGGGCATATATACACATATCCCTAATTTTAGCATACTAACCCACATCAAAAACTCCAATTGACATCATATACTTAAATTAATCCATCAATCATCATCATATACACCTCATAGACTCATTTACATCATCAATTCATCATTTAACTCATTAACTCAAAAGTTACCATTTTTGGGGTAAACTAACTTCCATCAAAGTTTCACATCTCATGACACATATTTCACAACATATATCAAACATCAATATACATCACATAACTCTCATTTTTCACCCCAAATCAAGAAAAGAAAAAGAAAAATTTTTGAAGGGATGGAGACCCCCTTTTTTTCGAAAATTTGGAAAAGAAAAGGGAGGGGTGATTTTCTTGCTCATCTTTCAAGAATACACTCACATAACATCTTTCAAACAAGATTTTAGGGAAGACATGGTTACTTACCCAAGTTCTTACCAAAATTTCTCACTTTCTCACTCTACTTTGGAGCTTCTTCTTCAAGGATTTTCTTGATCAAATGAGGATAGATAGTGTTTATGGAGAGTTTTAGAGTGATGTGAGGTGTTTAGTAGTATTATTGGAAGCTTCGAAGGTTTGCTCTAATGGAGGAAAATGGTGGAAGTGTGAGGTGAAGAAGATGATGAGTGTATGTATGTGTGTTGGGTGAAAATTATAGTGAGGGAGAGAGGGGTGATCGAAATTTTTAGTGGGGGAGAGAGAGATTTGGCTTTTGCAAGATTGAATTTGATCTTGCATATCTTATGAAATATTTGATAATTAATGCTCCTCTCTCTCTAATCTTTTCTCTCTCTCTCTCTAATCTCTCTCTAATCTCTACACTCTCATCTCTACTCTCTCATCCTCTATACTCTCAATCTCTACTCTCTCAATTCCATACTTAGCAAAATTGAGACATATAACATATGGTATGGGAAATTAAATAAAGTGTGAAGGGTGATTAAATAAAAATCACAAAACTATGGTAAAGTCACTCATTAATAAAATACCATAGTATAATTATTCATGTGACCAAAATAATGATTATAGCACTATTATTAGTGCACTCACTCAAATATAATATTCCTCTTCGTAGGAAAAATAATTTAAAAATATTATGCCCGGAAAAATTTTCATAAACCGGCATCATTCGATTTCTCGATAAAAATAACCCATACTTGCTTTGGAAACTCAATCAAAATTCCAAATGCTAAGGTCTCGAATAAAAATCATAATAACTCGGTCACAGTGACACACATCACGAAAATCACATAATCGATCAGTCACGTAATTTCACATAATGTCACATTAAAGCAGTCGACAACGCAAACAAACTAGACATCTCTCGGACCGACTCTATTTATCAAGGTTTCTCACTCTTTCTTCTTCGACTCTATTTCCAACTCAGTATTCCTATTTTCTTAATAGGACAGTCAGTCTCTGATAATTCAGTATCCGGTAATCTCTATTCCCGGTAGTTGGAAATAAAATAAAATCTCAGCTCAAATCAATCAGCATCTCTATCTCAACTCATTTCTCAAATCTCATCACTCTAATTCCATCATCGGTTTATTCACTCGTATCTCTATTTAAAAGACAAACTGTCTTATCTGCTCATAAAAAAAAAGTCTCGTAATTTGACATCTCAGTACTCTCATTAGTGTTAAGACACTATCTCACAACATAGGAAAAGTACGGGGTGTTACATCCTACCCCCCTTAAAAAAATTTCGTCCCGAAATTTGAGTTATTCACCTTCGGGTAAAAGCTCTGGGTACTTCTCTTTCATCTTCTCTTCAACTTCCCATGTTGATTCTTCTTGACTGTGATATCTCCATTGGATTTTTATCAAAGGAATCGATTCGTCCCTCAATTATTGGATCTTCCAGTCCTGCATAGCATCAGGTTTATCTCTTCGTAGCTCAAAACTGGTTCCAGGGACACTTCTTCTTGATAGATGACGTGTTTTGGATCAAACACGAACTTTCTCAATTGAGAAACATGGAAAACGTCATGGACGTTCGCGAAGCTCAGAGGCAACGCTAGTTTATAGGCTACATGGCCTATTTACTCTAATACATATCATAAGGTCCTATATATATCTCGGTTTGAGTTCTTCGATAACTCGAAAATGACATGCTCCCCGGGATAGGGAAAAACTCACACAAACATCGTTTCTAACGTCAAAAGAATCTATCAGTGATTACTCAATTGTTGAGTTTTCTTTTCTCGATTTTGCTAATCGATTGCCATAACTCATGGCTAAGTGGTCTCACTTCTATTGTGGAAGTCTTTAATAGGTATAATTGTATAAGGTTGCCAAAATGGCGCCTTCATGTGTTAACACGTCAAACATCTTTCTGCGGAAGATGCCCTCTCTCGCTTCTTATTCTCCTATCAAAGCGTCGTTTCAGTTTTGGCACATTTTTATACTTTTCGCGTGTGCGGTGTAAGGGGTATCATGAGCTTCTCTCGAAATTTCGTTTCTCAGCTCTTCTTTATCAGGCACACACAGTCGCTCTCTTAAAACTAAAATGGCATTATCTGTCGCCTCTTGATAATTCTCTATTTTCTCGATTCGAATCTTCATTCGCAATCTTTCCATCTTCTCATCCTCTCTCTGAGCTGTGACTATTCTCGATCGTAAGTCAGGTGTCATGCTCAGTGCAGAAATTATTATTTCTGTCGTTGGTGGTGGTATCTCTACCTCCTAATTCATCTTCTCGAATTCCTTGATTGGGTTCACTTCTCGTGTAAGGAGAAATCCTAACTCTCCCTGATTCTTTCTGCTCAATGCGTCGGTTACAACGTTAGCTTTTCCAGGGTGATAATTTATTCCACAATCGTAGTCCTTCATCAACTCTAGCCATCTTCTTCGTCGTATGTTCAGATCTTTTTGCTCAAAGAAATATTTGAGACTCTCATGATCGGTGTATATCTCACACCGTACTCCGTAGAGATGGTGTCTCCAGATCTTCAAAGCATGCACTACGGCTGCTAATTCTAAATCATGCGTTAGATAAATCACTTCATGCGGTCTCAGTTGTCGTGAAGCATACGCTATAACTTTTCACTCTTGTATCAGTGCACATCTTGGACCATTTTTCGATGCATCAGTATAAACTGCATACTCTTGATCCGCTTTTGGAATAGCTAACACTGGTGCAATAATAAGCCTTTTCTTCAGCTTTTGAAAACTCCGCTCGCCTTCGTCCGTCCAAACGAACTTGACTTCTTTCTTTAGCAGGTGCGTCAATGGCTTAGCGATTTTCGAAAAGCCGCTAATAAAACGTCGATAGTATCCTGCTAATCCCAGAAAACTGCGAATCTCGTGCGGTGTGGTTGGCGATCTCCGCTCCTGTACCGCTTGGACTTTCGCTGGGTCCATTTCGATTCCTCTCGCAGAAACAATATGGGCGAGAAAATTGACTTCTTCAGGCCAGAACTTTCATTTGCTAACCTCGCTTAAAGCTTTTCAGCTCGTAATCTTTCTAACACGATCATCATACGCTCTTTGCGTTCTCGTTTACTCTTCGAGTAAATCAGGATATCGTCTATAAAGACTATCACGAACTTGTCTCGGTATTCGCGAAAATGCGATTTATGAGATCCATGAATATTGCCGGAGCATTCGTCAAATCGAAAGGAATTACTATAAACTCCTAGTGTCCGTATCTTATACGAAATGCCGTCCTCGGAATATCTTCCGATCGTACCTTTAGCTGATGGTATCCCGTTCTCAAGTCAATTTTTGAAAAAGTGCTCGCTCCTTGTAGTCGATCGAACAGATCATCGATCCAGGGTAACGGATACTTATTCTTTAACGTCACTTTGTTCAACTCTCAACAGTCGATACACATCCTCAAGTTTCCATTCTTCTTTTAACAAAAAGAACTGGTGCTCCCCACGGGGAAACACTGGGTCGAATGAAACCCATATCTAGAAGTTCTTGTAGTTACAGCTTCAACTCTTGCAACTCAGCGGGGGCCATTCTGTACGGCGCTTTCGACGTAGGTACGGCGCTAGGCTCTAACTCGATCGTAAACTCAAGCTGTCGATCTGGGGTAATCCCGGTAAAGTTTCAGGAAAAACGTCTGTATACTCTCGCACATCTGGCACGTCGTCAACGTTTGCCTTGAATTCATCCCTCTGGTTCAAATATATAACGTACGCGGTTGTATCTTTTCTTTGCAAGAGATTTCTTGCTTGCAGCGCCGAGATAATCGGCATCTTCTTCCATTTTCTCTCAATACCAATGAAGGAAATTGGTTCTCGGCCAAATGGCTGAAAATATATTCGTCTCTCCGTGTATTGTATCTTCGCACGATTTTTTTCTAACCAGTCCATTCCAAAATTATATCCAAGTGCCACATAGGCATCAATCTCAAGTTTCTAGCCTCGAACTTAATCGATTCTAACTTAAATTCTAAGTTAGGTCACACGGATGAAACCGTAGTAATTCTGCCTATGGTGTGGCTACTCTTTAGAGGTTGTGGAGCAAGCTCTATGTTCAGTGTCGAACAAACATACTATGGGCACATCTTTCAACTCGCCTATATCTGACAAAATTCTTCTATTCTTGTCTGGTGCTTTCTACTCAAACGCGAACAGTCTCTGATGATGCGGTTGATTCGCCTGCGGGGCTGGTAGTTGCCTTCTTGATCGATGTGGTCGATAGGCTGGCTGTTGTCGCTGTGGTAGAGGTGGCGATAGGATTCCCTCCATTGCTTTGAGTTGCGGCCGAAACTGACTTGGTCGTCCTCCGCTTCCACTTTGCTGACGATTCGAACACTGTTTCGAGTAGTGCCCGACCCTTCCGCAGGTGTAACAGCTATTCTGTCTCATCTTGCGTTATCTCCGACGTAATTTATTGCTCTTCGACAAAGCGATAACCCTCGCGGTCTTTGAAAAACTGCTGCTGGGGCAGCTGGGCCAATTATAAGGCTGTTCATCTCAGTTCTGATGTCACGGTGGCGTATTTTGACTCCGCCACGGCTCCTTGGGGATCTTGACTTCGGTCGTCCCATTTTCTCTTTTCTTCTTGCCTGCATCCAGAAAAGGATGGATTACACGTCTGAGTGCTCTAACTCGTTTGGGTGCTGAAGCTCAAATCACGTTCTCTGGCTGCATTGCCAGTTCTATATTAAATGCTCTATTTAATGCTTCAGTACACATAACCGCATTCTGACTCGTTAAATCGTCTCGTACTTCCTGTCTCAAGCCTGATCGAACATCTTCTCGTTCAACTCTTCTCGACAAGTGGCATACCGAACCAAGTCGCGAAACTGACGTTCGTATTCAGCTACGGTTTTATTGCCTTATCTCATATCGTCAACTCTATTTCTTTCTTCGATCGGTTTTTCTTTCTCGGTAAAAGTCTAAGGGAACATATATCAACCTTAGAACTAATTCTCATAACTCACAAATCGTAAGACTCTTACTCGACATCATATTATTTTCTCGATTCTCATAACTCATCGTCAAAGACATATCTCATGTCTATCATCGCAACCTCAGCTCAAAACTCTACTCAAGCATAGAGACTCTCTGGTCATCGTCATATAGACATATAAGAAAATTTTCTCTTTCGAGAACTCTTACCAATTGCGGGGCAAACGAAAATAAAACATCCCCTATTATTACGACGATGCTACTTCTATACTAGTCATCATCCCAGTCTGCTATCGTCGAAAACGTTATCTGCTCTAATCTGTAATCTCGATCTCCTTGTATCTGCTGTTGCCTATTCTGGCTTAGCATCGCTTCTTCTCATCCTCGAATTAGTTAGCTTTCTACATACTTGGCTAATAGAAGAAAATCCATAATCGAAAAGTTGTGCTCGTCCCGTAATAATATATTCTACGACTGCTGCCATAACTCGTGTTTCTTCCAAACACTCTTCTTATTATACCATCCTAGTTACCTAGACATTCCTAGCTCTTGTCGGATGTGGTAGGGAATAGGATGTGATGAATAAAATGTCTGATCTTGAACAAGACGAGCTCAAGTAATGGAATAATTCCATAATAGCCAGTGCTATTTCAAGGATAATGAAGAAGTTAAAATCAAGGTAAGATCAAAAGCTAGAACAGAATCTAGAATGAAACTGAGATACGATATGATAGGAATAAATCAATACTGGAGGTAGAAACAATCCACTAAGTGGAAAATGAATATATTGTCCACTGTTAAAGCAAGGGGTAAAAATTTCCAACACAAACGGGTCAGGCTCAAATACAGTGGATCTGGAAAAAAAATTTCTCAATAGTAAATAGTTCTTCTCCTGTGGGAGTTCAAATGGATGCAGAAAAATTTAAATACGACCAAGCGGGATAGGGACTCAATAAGTCTACCCTCATGACTACTCTAGCGATAATACGCGCGGTCCCGGTGAAAGTACCTCTATTGCGAAGTACAATTGGTCAATAGTATTATGCATCCCATGAGGTCTCCATACTACGTTCGTTCTATTAAGGTCGTGTCTATAAATCGCGATGAAAACTCTAACTCTCGTCGTATTATCTCAACGGTTGGTTTCTCTGCTCCTCTTCTTCATCTTCTTCTCGGTTTATGTTCCTTCGGTTCCCTCTTCTTCTCGGAGGTATACTATAAAGGAAAAAGAGTTATATAACTATCGACTTCTAAACTAACCGTTCGTCATTACAAAATACAAATCCTCGTTTTTCATTTCACTTCTATATCTTATTTGTGATCTCAAAGTTCTCAAAACTCTCATCCAGTCTATTTCTCGTCTATCATCGTTCGTAATTCTCATCAATCTCTATTTCTCATTTATCATCAAGCCTCAACATCATCATCATTCTCAAAGCTCTGATAAAGATAGTGAAATTCACTAATCATCTACATCTCTGTATATATATATATGGAAAATTGCCTCTCTCTCGAGGTCTTTTACAAAAGTAGGATCCTATGTACAAAGGTCCTAACACTAAAATGATGCTTTAACTATACAAGCATCATAGGTACTAAGCATCTATAGATCTATGCTATGTACACATACACACTATATTATGCCTCTCTACCTATATATATACATATACGTATATATCAACTATGCATCTATACATATGTACGCGTCTACTAGATACACGTGATCGCTAGTCGTCGTCTCCTGAAATCCTGCTCGTCGCATCGTCAACCTCCATATCCTCACTCGACTCCGTCTCCTCACTCGGCTCCGACTCCTGACTTTCGTACTCGTCGATCAGTCGGTAGACGCTATCGTCGCTCGGCTCATCCTCGACGTCGGTGTCCATCATCGGACCATAAACCGGCACCTCGGGAACAGGTACCCATGTCTCGATTCCGTTGGCAGCGATATGACGCTGTAATGGCTGGGTCCGTCCGTGGCCGACCGTCATCTCTGGAGTTTCCTCATCCGAGTCCTCCTCATCACTGTCCAGGTGTACTGGCCGAGACCTTCCTTCCTGGGCGTCTCGGGACGGTGAATATAAAATCGAGTGTATATACGTCTGAAAAGCCAAAGTGCCCGGCTCAGGCAACGGGGCAACCCTCGGATAAGGATAAAAGGGCACATACTGTATCTGAGGCTCAACAGAAACAATCGGCTATGCCGACTCAACAGGTGGCAATGGCAACGGTGTCGTCGCCGGTGTCAAATCCCAAGGCGGGAAATCAGTACTGGGAGAAGGAATAAGTGATACAAGCGCAAACGGATCACGCTCAATCCCAGGTGAGTACGGCTCGAAAACCATCGGCTCTGGATCATCAGACTCGAGAGAAACTGAAATCGGATCAGCTGGGGGTAGAGGGGCAATCGGAAACGGCTCCTCGGGAAGTGGGGGCACAACAACAAGCTCCCTTCCCTGGGCTGGTCCCTCAGACTCTCCATACGGCGGTGAAGGTGGCTCGCCATAAACAAGGTAGCGGTGGCTCAACGTCGCGATGAAACCACGAAAATTGGCGCTCACCAACCGCCCTAACTCAGTCCTCCTGATATACTGCGGCACCAGCGAAGCCGCCCAGTCTCGCCACTCGGGTGGCAGCTGTGGAATCAGGTGAGTGATGGCCTCAGCCTCATCAATCCCGTGGATACTAGCCTCAACATCTCTCCTCGTATTTCACATCAACTGCCTCGTATCAGAATTCATCATCTCACACAATTTCATCATTAAAATAATACATAACTCATAAGTGAATCAACATCAACCTCTTACCTCGTTAAGCCGGAGGAGATGGGGTGCTGGGGTTTCGTTTCAAACTGACTCTCTCAAATTAGCCTAAGAATTCAAATTAGGCTAGTACTCAATTTTGAAAGAGTAGAAACAATCAAAGGTTCAACTCAGTCAAGCAATAGACTCAGAGCAGATGACCTGCTCTGATACCACCCTGTCGCAGCCCGATTCCCGACACTAGTGATAGTGGGGTACGAGTATCGATACGACTATTTTTAAAAGAATAAAAGATAAGAAGAATAGGTCGAACATCAAGCGGAAGCTCGCATCAAAAGGTGTTAAAGAAATCATTATAAATGAACCCAAGGGTAAAATCGTCAATGTCGTTATAACTTTTTAATTATCAGGAATTTCACGAACAAAAACAAAACGGGTATCGCTCATTTTTCGTAAGGAATCATAATATGCAGAGTATCGCAGCAAAAGGTGAACCGATTATATGTATGAAGACATATAACCGTGAGTACATTGCTTAAATTCAAAAGAAAATCAAAGTATATTAATTATCAAGACTTTATCGTCAAAATGGAAATACGATAAAGTAAATACATCCTTTAACAATTCCCCGCCAGCACCAGACCAATCTCGCTCCTCGCTTAGCCTGCACATTTAGAAATACATGCAGGGCGTGAGTACATAATACTCAGTGGGCAAACGCCGAAAAACAAGAAAGGCGCTCTTAGAGCTATAAGTTTGAAGCTTGCCACATCTCAGCAATACACAGAAATAAGTTAGTATTAAATGAATCTGTGCATGCAGTTTTAATAATCAACATCATAAATAAACGATAGCGCTATCAAAGTACTCATCATGCATGTACCACATCTACAACTCATCATCATCAAAGGTACTGAGAAGTAGGCCTCCCTCTCAAGTACCGTGACCGGCCGATTCGCTCAACGGCTCACAGTCACCTCTGTGTACACTAGCCCTGGCAGGATAGCTATCAACTGCCCAGGACCCGAATTCGTCTCATCTCATCAGTAGAGGGTAACATACAAGCTCAACATCAAAAATTGGCAAGTCAAACAGTTCTCAAACATCATTTATCTCAAATTATTTGATAAGCTCATAACATCATTATATCATTTAAGAAAGTTCATACGATATACGTATACTCAAAATATTGCCCACCTGAAGACCTTACTCAAAAACTCCCGTCAAAGCGGAGTTACTTACTTCCCTGCTCTGCTCGTGTCTTCAGGGATCATCGTCATCATCGAAGGTTCATGTCATAAAAATAATCTCGATTAGAACTCAACGACAAAAACTCATGTCTTAACTCATGCTCTATCTTATATTCTATCTCTTAATCGACTCTACATAAACTTCTTCACTCATTTCAAATCCTTAAGTCCAAGGATAGGTTTCAAGAAAATCATGGTTCTAAGTCTCGATTTATCTCTCATATAAGACTCGTCTAATCTCATTAAAACACTTAGGCAACATAAACACATAAGGCACATAAGAAAATACAATCAAACATCAACAAATCATGTTCTGTTTTCCCACTGACTCAACTTCAAAATTCAACACGTTCTGACTCCGACATCTTCTGGACTCCAGACTCATACCAAAAGAAAGGTATTTGAGTCTAGTTTCATTCAAAAAAAAGTAGAGTCAGAAACTCCAAGTGGTTTGGGAGATATGGCGTTTTTACCACGGTCTACCATATTCGGCAGTTTTGAGCAATCGGAAAGTTTGATTTTTGAAAAATAGTAAACGTTGTCAAAACGGTCTGAAATTTTGTGGGTACTTAGATAGGACACTCAGGTCGCAACCATAAAAATTTGGGTTCCAGAATGCTAAGAAAAGCTACTCGAAACGATGACTCTATTGGCTACTCACCGAACAATTCGGCAGAACGTAGCAGTTTTAGTTTTACATTTTATAAAAATAGCAAACGATGTCCAAATGACTTGAAATTTTACCGGTGTGCTCAAGACTCTCAAATATACCTACCATAAAATTTTCAGGGCGTTTGGGTATCAAGAACCCCTCGAAAACAGTAGGTCAGTGGGTCGTAAAAAACGACTCCGAAACATACACACAAGCAAACATGCTCAACTCAACATTTATACTAAGCAAACACATCAAAACTCATTTTAAGCACTTAAAGCACTTAAAAACATTCAAATACATCAAAATACTCGTAATACTCAATCTCGACTCTTTTCTTACATCATCCACTCAAATCTCATAGAAAACACTTCAACGAACATATCTAACAATTTCCTTCTCAATTTCATGCTCGAAATTTCTCAAATACTCAAATATGATCATTTACATCATATAACTCATTATTCTCATATTTACTCTCTTTTTATCATAAAAACTATATTTATTACATTTTTATGAAAATCCATGTATCAACAAAAAATTCTTAGCAAAACATGGATAAAATTCTCATAATGATCATAGAGCAAATAAACCTCATTTTATAAAGCATCAAACTCACATCATATAAAAAATTCAAAACTCATACAAACTAAACTTAGTCAAAATTTTATTTAGCCTACAATAGACTTAATCAAAAATACAAAGACACTACTATCATGCTTAAAAACATATATCCCAAGCAAAAACACTTAAATAACACATAGACTAAAAAGTCCTAATTTTTACTAACTAACTCTTTGAAATTTTTACAAACACATACAAATCTTTAATCTACTCATAGATCTTTCATTTTTAACCAATTATTCTCACATCAAAACCATCAATTCACCAATAAGGGCATATATACACATATCCCTAATTTTAGCATACTAACCCACATCAAAAACTCCAATTGACATCATATACTTAAATTAATCCATCAATCATCATCATATACACCTCATAGACTCATTTACATCATCAATTCATCATTTAACTCATTAACTCAAAAGTTACCATTTTTGGGGTAAACTAACTTCCATCAAAGTTTCACATCTCATGACACATATTTCACAACATATATCAAACATCAATATACATCACATAACTCTCATTTTTCACCCCAAATCAAGAAAAGAAAAAGAAAAATTTTTGAAGGGATGGAGACCCCCTTTTTTTCGAAAATTTGGAAAAGAAAAGGGAGGGGTGATTTTCTTGCTCATCTTTCAAGAATACACTCACATAACATCTTTCAAACAAGATTTTAGGGAAGACATGGTTACTTACCCAAGTTCTTACCAAAATTTCTCACTTTCTCACTCTACTTTGGAGCTTCTTCTTCAAGGATTTTCTTGATCAAATGAGGATAGATAGTGTTTATGGAGAGTTTTAGAGTGATGTGAGGTGTTTAGTAGTATTATTGGAAGCTTCGAAGGTTTGCTCTAATGGAGGAAAATGGTGGAAGTGTGAGGTGAAGAAGATGATGAGTGTATGTATGTGTGTTGGGTGAAAATTATAGTGAGGGAGAGAGGGGTGATCGAAATTTTTAGTGGGGGAGAGAGAGATTTGGCTTTTGCAAGATTGAATTTGATCTTGCATATCTTATGAAATATTTGATAATTAATGCTCCTCTCTCTCTAATCTTTTCTCTCTCTCTCTCTAATCTCTCTCTAATCTCTACACTCTCATCTCTACTCTCTCATCCTCTATACTCTCAATCTCTACTCTCTCAATTCCATACTTAGCAAAATTGAGACATATAACATATGGTATGGGAAATTAAATAAAGTGTGAAGGGTGATTAAATAAAAATCACAAAACTATGGTAAAGTCACTCATTAATAAAATACCATAGTATAATTATTCATGTGACCAAAATAATGATTATAGCACTATTATTAGTGCACTCACTCAAATATAATATTCCTCTTCGTAGGAAAAATAATTTAAAAATATTATGCCCGGAAAAATTTTCATAAACCGGCATCATTCGATTTCTCGATAAAAATAACCCATACTTGCTTTGGAAACTCAATCAAAATTCCAAATGCTAAGGTCTCGAATAAAAATCATAATAACTCGGTCACAGTGACACACATCACGAAAATCACATAATCGATCAGTCACGTAATTTCACATAATGTCACATTAAAGCAGTCGACAACGCAAACAAACTAGACATCTCTCGGACCGACTCTATTTATCAAGGTTTCTCACTCTTTCTTCTTCGACTCTATTTCCAACTCAGTATTCCTATTTTCTTAATAGGACAGTCAGTCTCTGATAATTCAGTATCCGGTAATCTCTATTCCCGGTAGTTGGAAATAAAATAAAATCTCAGCTCAAATCAATCAGCATCTCTATCTCAACTCATTTCTCAAATCTCATCACTCTAATTCCATCATCGGTTTATTCACTCGTATCTCTATTTAAAAGACAAACTGTCTTATCTGCTCATAAAAAAAAAGTCTCGTAATTTGACATCTCAGTACTCTCATTAGTGTTAAGACACTATCTCACAACATAGGAAAAGTACGGGGTGTTACACCATGTCATGACTGTGCGCAACGCGGCGAAGGAGCCACGCATTTCTTTCAGGCCGGAGGATCATGCCGGGTTCATCCACCCGCACGATGACGCCTTAGTTTTCTCCGCAGATGTGGCAAATTGCACCGTTCACCGCATATTTGTGGATTTCGGGAGTTCCTGTCAATATAATTTACAAGGATTGTTTGACAGCCATGGCCTTAAATGCCACTCTGAAACCGCCAGGTAATCCATTGTATGGCTTTACTGGAGAATCCATTACACCATTGCGATCTCTCGAACTACCAATGACATGGGGAAAGGAGGGAGCTTCACGCACCCAGATTCTCAAGTTTTTGGTGGTGGATTTTCCAAACCAAGCTATAACATCATTATAGGAAGGCCAACGCTGAATACTTTCCAAGCTGTAGTTTCTATGTATGTCGCAGCCCGCCTTAACTAAGGATAGTTAAGCCGAGTGATCTACGACTAGGGATGGGATTAAAGAATAAGGGGAAGAAAGGGGGCGTCATTTGGAACCGTAAAACTTACTCAACTTAAGAAAACTTGACATAATTACTCATTAATACTCAATTAAAAATATTAATGAAAGATTACATAAAACTCAATTAAAAACATTAATTCAAGTTATACATCATCGGAAACCATTCTCTTCAAAACTTAAAGTACGACATAACATAGTACCAAAAGTATTTTGTAGCGGAAAGTAGCTAGACATATGTATGAAGACATATTCTAGACAGGTTAATTTTATTTATTAACAACCCTGTAGACTCCGCTCATTGCAGCACCATCATTACATCGGCTCAACCTGCACATTTAGAAAACATATGCAAGGCTGAGTACAAAAGCACTCAGTGAACACATGCCAAACATCTCATGCTTATAAAGCTATAAATATTATCATTGCCATTCTTAAACAAAACATAAGGGCTTTATCTAAAAAGCCTTATGTTCGCTAAACTCATTTTCATTTTTCCAAAGTTGACTGGCCAGTCTATGTTCTCAAGTAAGTACCATATCTATTAACTCATGCACTGAGAGGGAGGCCTCCCTCTACAGCACTGTAATCGGCCAACCTGAAAGCTGACTCACGATTACTGTGTACACTAATTCTACCTCGCGTAGAACCGATATCATTATGCTCAGACAGATAGATAACATACTAAAATCTCAAATATTTTGGCAATGCAACAACTTCAAAATAGATTTTCAATTCAATCATACATCAATACATAAAGCGCGTAAACATCTTGATTTTCAGTTCAATCATACATCAATATACATAAAGCGCGTGAACATCTTGATTTCAGCGTAGAAAAGCTCACCTCGTTGCGTCTTTGTATCAACGGGAAAAATCACTCTCTCTCCCTACGTCTTTACTTCCCAAAATGACCTTCATCGTTATGAAGAATCGATGAGAAGAAGGGTCGTTATAAAAGAAAACTCATTTATTAACCTAAACTCAATTAAGGAATTAAAACTTTAACAATTTTAACCCACTGTCTTGCCAGCGCTGACTTGGCAACCAGAGCTGACAAACTTGACGAAGCTGAAAATCACACGCCAGAGTTGACCACTCGGCAGAGCTGAAAATCACATGCCAGAGCTGACCACTCGGCAGAGCTGAAAATCACACGCCCAAGCTGACCACTCGGCAGAGCTGAAAATCATACGCCAGAGCTGACCAACTTGACAGAGCTGACTTCCGCACACCAGAGCTGACCAACTCGACAAAGCTGACTTCCGCATGCCAGAGCTGACCAACTCGACAGAGCTGACTTCCACACGCCAGAGCTGACAAACTCAGCAGAGCTGACTTCCACACGCCAGAGCTGACCAACTCGATAGAGCTGAATTCCACATGCCAGAGCTGACCAACTCGACAGAGCTGAATTTCCGCCGCCAGAGCTGACAAACTCGGCAGAGCTAAAATTCACACGCCAGAGCTGACTAACTCGACAGAGCTGAATTCCACCGCCTAGAGCTGACAAACTTGGTAGAGCTGAAATTCACACGCCAGAGCTGACCAACTTGACAGAGCTGAATTCTGCCGCCAGAGCTGACAAACTCAGCAGAGCTGGAATTCGCACGCCAGCTCAAAAGCTCAACACTTACTCATGCTCAACAAAAACATTCGGTCCTCATCCTTCTCTTTCCTATCATTTCTCAAAACTTCTAAATTAAACTAGCATGCTTCAAGTGACATCATAGAACACATATACGCAAAAATATTTAACATGCAACGTCCCATACTTCACCAAATTAATCAATCATGCTCTACAAAAATCATACAAATTTTCATGCTTGGAAAAATACAAATTTAAAATATAGCAATCCTAGCATACTCCTAAACACAAATATCAAGTCAAAACGATCAAACAAAAATCGAAAGACGAGCTAAACGGCGAACAAAGGCGGGGCTGCCCTCATGGGTTTCATAGCTACAGTTTGAACCGTTCTAAATTCCTTCATTAAACATGCTAAACTATATGCTAGGAACAACATACTAAAATTTCACAACAACCCGACATCGTTTCAAAATAAAGTCGAGAAATCGACGTTTTTCGACGTCGACAAAACTCGAAAATCTAACCATCAAAACGTAGGTAGAGATGACACCTACCTAGATATGTGATCGAAAATATGATCGGGGCTCGTCTCGGCACTCAAATCGGAGCTTGAAAGCTCCAACTCCAAGCAACAATGGAGATGGCGTGAGTGTTGTGTGTTTTAGGTGTTAGTGCGTGTGATGTGAGTGATTAAAGTGTTTGGCTAACACACAACCGATATTAAAAGAGGTTGGGGCTTTGGGCGGTTGGGGGGGGTGGTTAAGATAGGGTAGGTCTAGATATTTAGGATATTAATCCCCACTTAGTCGTTAAATATCTCGTTTCGTCTCGTTTTGTCTTGTTTTAACGACTAACTACCCATACTCTTCGTTATTCGCCCTCTCAACTCCCACTCACTTTCATCACACTCGTAATTCTATATAAATATAGAAAATGCAAGCTCGTTCTCGAAATTCTAATAAACGAGCTCTATTCGTTTATCGATAAATTCTGGTTTACTATTCACTCGTCGTCCAAAAATAAAAACTTTCATTATTGGACTCGTATCGAAAAACTAAGAATATTTGTCGACGACGTGCACATAAGATTTTGAAAGTCGACAAAAAGACGAAATAGCAATTATTATTATTCATCGTCAAAAAGTCAAAAATTTCAAAAACGTCTTAACGGACTCAAATCTTGTCACAGCCCGACTTAATCTAATGAATAGTTAAGTCGGGAAAAAGTGTGACTGAAAACAAAGTAAGAAAATGAAAAAGAAAATAGATCTCAATAAAAATCTTAAACAATAATTTACCAAAATATTTGGTAATCATAAGCAATTTTTTCTTAAAACTCCTGAGTAGACAACTTACAATAATATAACGACAAGTTGTCTAAGTATCACGTGGCATAATCTCAAAGCTACTAGTTTGAAATCTTTGCAACACATCAATAAAGTAAAACGCACTAAGCGTTGCAGCGGAGTAACTTAAGTGGATTACATGTATGAAGACATGAAATCCTGAGCCTAGTTTAGTACTTATGTTTCAAAGCTTCGCTCTGCCGACATCCATCTGCATCACCGCTTAACCTGCACATTTAGAAAACATATGCAGGACTGAGTACTCAAAAGCACTCAATGGTCACATGCCAAAGTAACTTGAAAGCTTGCTCTTAGAGCTATATTTTGAACTTGCCATCTCAAACATCACACAGGAGTTTTATTTAAATAACATGTGCATGCCAAACTGTAAAACTTCTCTATAGTAATCATAAACTTCATATGCGTCTGCAGACATACTTCTTTGTACTCTACCATATCTGCAATGATAACTGTGTGCCGAGAAGGTGACCACCTTCTACGGTCACTGACCGGCCGATACGTTAAACCGGCTCACGGTCCTAGACCGGCCGATACGCTAAACCAGCTCACGGACCTAGACCGGCCGATACGCTAAACCGGCTCACGGTCCTAGGCCGGCCGATATGCTAGATCGGCTCACGGTCCCTTGTGTACACTAATCCTGTCTAACATCTGGATAGAACATGATCCGAATTCGATTAACTTCTGGTGCCAGATAGGTATCATACAAGCTCATAAAATAATTTGGCAAGTCAATAACTTTAATATAACTTAATTCATGTAAACATCATGAAATAGTGTGCACTTCAAATTTTAAGTTTAGAAAGCCCACATGATCGTGGTCTGACGATCCAGGTGATTCTGAACTATGGATTCACCTTCTTTTGTATATGACCTTCAATATAGATTAACTAACTAAGTAAATAAGAAAATAATATGGATTTAACTTAAAGAATACTTATGTGGGTATTAGGGTGATATTCCTATTGAAATATGGACTGAAGACTAACTGTTATTGACAACCTTATCAACAAATACCAATATAGATTCAAATGCGGTAGCCACTTTAATTAATACACCCTTTTACGCCTCTTTTTAGAATATGATTCTAGTATCTAATTTATTAATAGCTTCGCCTTTAATTAATCACTTCTAACTATTAATGAATAGCTAATCTTATTTACATAAATTATTGGGCTCAAATGATAATAATGCAGCCCATTGAATAAATCAAAGGTCCAATTAAAACAATCCTATTACCTAATTAATCAAAAGCCCAACAGATAGTCACTTAATTTAGCCCATTAGAGGATTAATAGGCTCCTCAAAATTAACCTGAGCCCAATTAAATAAATTAACTATTTTCTGATTTAATAAGCAATTTAGAATTTTAGAAAACATTTTAATTCTTCTTTCTTAACTCATTCAATTCTCTTTTATTTTGAACAGAACTCTTTTCTCTCTCTCTCTGCTCTCTACCGTCCCTCTCTGTCCCTCTCTTTCCCGGCGAGCGTCGCCGGCCTTTGCCGCCTCCGGCGCGGCGAGGTCGGCCTCTTCTCTTCCCCCTTTCTTTCCTTCCATTTCTTCTCCTCTTTCTCCTGAATTTAGAATAGATCTAGGGTTTCTAAATTTCCTGAAGTTTGTTCCTCCGATGAACTCCACCACTGCCGCCGCCGTGCTCGTCGCGCCGCCACCCCCTCTGATTCAGGTAAGCCTCCCCATCTCTCTTTCTCCTTTTCTTTCTTCCTTTCTCTGCTCCTCTATCTCGATCTCTCTCTCTTTTCTGGTCGGGCCGCGGAGGCCGCTGCGAGCCGCGACGGCGCATGCAGCGCCGGTGGTCGCCGCCGCCCTATACTCCCCTCTCTCTCTCCATCTCGTTCTATCCGTCTCTTTCTATTTCACTCTCTATCTCCCTGGTTTAATCTCCCTCTCTATCTCTCTTTCTCAACCTCTCTCTCTGCTGTCAGTAGCCACCACGGCCGCCGTGGCGCCAGCGACCACCGCCGCCAGCCGTGCCTCCGCTGCGGTGACTCGCGGCTGCTGCTGCTACTGCTAATTCCCCCTTCTCCTTCTTCCTTCCCTCTTCTCTATTTCCCAATTCAAAATCTCATTCCAGCAAACTCCCAATCTAATTTCTATTTCAGTTTTAACATCACAAACTAATAAATCTCAAACTATTTCTGTTCCAGGAATCGGTGATTCAAGATGGTTTGAGATGGTTTCATCGGCAGTTCATCTACAGCCCAAGATTCCCTTTTAAAGACTCAGCCTTTTATTATTGAATTAACTGTTGTAACTAAATGTATTCTGTAGATGTTAAAGGAAATTGATATTATCTCTGCTATTTTTGATTACTATCTATGAGTGATTACTGAATTGTAGGAAGAATACTACCTGCTTGTTGCTGTGATAACTGCTGGGGATGAACTATATTTGGATGAACCTCTGCTGTGTTATTTAGAAATTTCAGGATGGGAAGAAAATGAGATTTACCGTAACTCACCATATTTATAATCGTTTGAGTCGGTTTGGGTGAAGTAGCTGGGTGGAAAGGTAAGAGATATGTGTTGAATCACATGATACGTGTTTCTTCACAAAATAAGTATAGCTAATTTGATCTGATTGTAAGCTGAACATTCAAGTATTTGGACAAATTGAAATAATATATGGATTTGGGCTTTTCATTACGCACTGGGCCAATAATAGTTATTGGGCTAATCTAATATTGAATTCATATATAATAACTTGGGCTCGACTACTCCAGCCCAAAATAACTATTGGGCTTTCTACTCTTATACAACTTTTGGCCCATTTATCCATATTGTTGGGCTTTTTGCATAAAATCCTATCAACCTTAAAATCATGAAATACTCGGGCTTTTATGATTCTAAAAATTTCGATATAATCTGCTCGTTAAATAACTAAGCTCAGGTTTTGCATAAAAATTGAGACTTCTCTTTCTTCTTTAAAATCATAGAAAACAATATTAATAATATATATACTGCAGTGAAAATGCTGGGTGTTACAGATCTCACTTCCGAGTTCATCATTTTCATTCAAATAATTATCTCCAATAATTCGAATACTCAAACTCAAATACGGATATAAAATCCCACATCATCCAGATATAAACAAAAAGACTTCTCAACAACTGTAAATCAAAAAGTTCTAAATAAATCCTCACGTCTCTAAAATTAAAGAAGGGAGCTAAACCTTAATTACTCAAACTTAAGCAATTAAACAAGTCATTAAAAGCCCGGGTATTACAATGTACCATCTGAAAATGAAATTCACGTTAGAAGGCGGTCGAGTGGGAGAAATTGTTGGGAACCCGATTATCTCTAAGGAATGCTTCGTGCGGAGCTTAACATCCCAGTCTGGATCTAAGTGAGTTCAGAATATGCAGGGTGGGTCAGCGGAGAAGATTTCCAGAGCTGGAGGTAGCTCGGGGAACACGACAGAGAAGACCGAGATCGAGGAGAATGGGAGGTCCCCCGACAAGCAACCTATGATATCAACTGATGATAGATGCATGCTAGTGTGATTGTTTCCTGGAAAAATGGGTCTTACCACGCGCGTGGGTACCGAAATGTCCCCAGCTCTGGAAATGGAGATGATAGAGTGCCTTCGGCGTAATGCGGATGTGTTCGCTTTCACCACGACAGACCTGAAGGGGATAAACCGGACATTGGCAGAACATCGTTTGAATGTGGATCCTTCAAGGAAGCCAGTTATTCATAAAACAAGAGACTTCGGACCATAGAAGGATGCAACAATCAGAGAACAAGTGAAAGCTTTGTTGCAAGCAGGACACATAGTGGAAGTATAATATCCCATTTGGCTACCCAACGAGGTAATGGTCGGGAAGAAGAAGAAGAAATGGCGAATGTGTGTGGATCATAGAGACTTGAACGCAACTTGTCTGAAGTACTGCTACCCTTTGCCTCGCATAGACCAACTGGTCGACTCAACCGCAGGTTGCAAGTTATTGTCAATGATGGACGCCTTCCAGGGATATCATCAAATTAGCATGCATCTGGAGGACAATGCCAAAACTGCCTTTGCAGTTTGTTGTGGAGTTTTCGACTTTGCTAGAATGCCGTTCGGACTTAAGAACGCTGGAGCCACCTATCAGCGTATGATGGATACAATTTTTCAAAACCAGATCGGGCGAACCATGTCGGTCTATGTGGATGACATGATGGTTCAGAGCAAAGCTGCCACATCACATCCATCAGATCTGGAGGAGGTCTTCGTTGTTATTCGTCAGCACAGATTGATGCTTAATCCGAAAAAGTGTACGTTTGGAGTCAAGGCTGAAAAATTCTTGGGGTACCGGGTAACCCCATAGGGTATCGAAGTAAACAAAAACAAGGTACAAGCTATCATGAACATGACACCACCCAGGAACATCAAGGAAGTACAGACGTTGAATGGGAGAATCACAGTGCTTGGGCGCTTTATTTCCCGCTTAGCAGAAAAAAGTTTACCTTTCTTCAAGATCTTGCAGAAAGGGACAAAATTTGAATGGACTCAAGGCTGTCAACAGGCCTTTGATCAATTAAGATATTTGGCAGATCTGCCAGTGCTTACCAAGCTTAATATAGGGGAAATTTTATACTTGTATATAGCAGTGGGGGGAGAATCTTTGGGATCGGTCCTTATCAAAGAATAAAAGGAGCAACAAAAGCCAATTTACTTCGTCGGTAAAATATTGCAAGGTGCAAGCTACATTATTCAGAGATCGAGCGGGCAACACTGATCATATTAACCACAGCCCGGAGATCACGACCATATTTCTTGGCTTACAAGGTAATCGTGCGTACGTCATTGCCATTCAAATAAACTTTGGGACGGCCAGACCTCTCTGGTCGGATGGTAAAGTGGACAATTGAGTTGAGTGAGTATGATGTGGACTTTGAACCACGGACAGCCATCAAAGCACAAGCCCTGGCAGATTTCGTGTAAGAGACCACGAGAGCAGAAAAATAGCAGCCTTGGAAGGCGTCGGTGGATGGATCTGTTACCAAGGACGGATACGGGGTAGGCATACACATTCAACCCCCTGCGAGTAATGATCTACAATTTGCCATCAAGTATGAACAACGTCTATCCAACAATGAGGCTAAGTACGAGGCAATGATTAAGGCATTAAAAATCTTAGCAGAGCTGGGAGCTGAGTTAGTACTCGTGAAATCCGACTCGCAACTGGTGGTGCAACAAAGACTGGGAAAATATGATATCAGGGATGAAAGGATGGCTGCATAGCACATACGGGCCAAAGAGCTGATGGATAAATTCTAGGACTGCCGCATTGAGCAAATACCTAGAGAACAGAACAACAGGGCTGACCTTTTGGCACGAATGGCCAGCGCGGTCGAACATAGCTGGACGGACTCAGTAACTCTACTCTTCGAGTGCAGCCTAGAAGGAAAACAGGGTGTATTCAGCATAGAGGCGAAGGAAGACTGGCGAACCCCTATCATCCATTTCCTACGAACAGGAGAGCGGTTAGACCCGGTCGTATCCCAGCGCTGCCTTTACAGCAAATATTGCATGGTCAATGATCAATTATATAAGAGGTCCTTCACTCATCCACTACTAAAGTGTTTATCTACGGAGGAAGCGCAGTTCGTCATCGAGGAAATTCGCCAGGGTTGCTGCGGAAATTACGCTGGCTATAAGAACTTGATGAGAAAAATTGTCAGGGCTGGGTTTTATTGACCGACAATGGGAGAGGATGCTAAGAACTTTGTTAAGAGATGCGAAGCTTGTCAGAAGTATGCTCCACGCATTAACGTTCTAGGAGAGACCATGGGGACCATGTACGCCACCTGTCCTTTTGACAAGTGGGGAATTGATATAGTGGGTAAGCTCTCTACTGCTCCAGGAGGGAAGTGCTTCCTTATTGTAGCGGTGGATTATTTTTCTAAATGGGTGGAGGCGGAAACAGTATCAAAGATTTATGAATGTACAATAGAGAGGTTTTTATGGCGCAACATCTGCTGCATGTATGGATCACCAAGAGTGCTCATCTCAGAAAATGGGTCACAGTTAGCAGGGAAGCGGATAGAGGAATTCTGCCATAAGATAGATATCGTGCAGCGGTTTGGAGAAAGCGGTTCGGAGAAAGCGGTTTGGAATTCTGCTGCAGGTATGGATCACCAAGAGCTTACTAATCGCACAATATGTGAAGGATTGAAAAAGCGATTGGAGAAAAGTAAAGGAAAATGGACGGAAGAGCTGGATGGTGTTCTTTGGGCTAATCGCACTAGCCCAAAAACTACTACAGGGGATGCCCTATTCACATTGGTGTATGGATCTAACGCTGTCATACCAACAGAAGTACGCCTAGCTTCACATAGAATCCTACACTATGACCCTATCCAGAATGACGAGTTGCGTCGGTTGGACCTGGATCTTATTGACTTACACAGGGATGGAGCTGTTCTCAGGGCTACCAAGTACAAGAGCATCATCAAAGTAGGGTTTGACAAGAAAGTGGTACCCAGAAAGTTCAACAAGGGAGATTTGGTACTGAAACGAGCTAACGCATTGCATCCAGCTAAGAAATTTGACCCCACTTGGGAAGGTCATTTCATAGTGATGGAAGTGTTGGGAGGTGGAACATATCACCTATCCGAGGCCACTCACTCGGCCTTGGAACATCAACACTTTGAAGAAATTCTATACTTGAAAATTCGACAGCTCCGACTTATCATTGTAGAGCAAATACTCTTTTTACCCACAAAGGTTTTAATGAGGTTTGGGACCAAGTTTCTTTAATAAAATGGGATTCTTGGTTTTAGGGTAATTACCCGTGTTCGATCTCATTCTTCATTTTCAGCATGGTACTTATCTTCAACTAATCGAGAATTGCAGGGCTGTCAGACAATCGTGCTTTACTTCTAAAGTACGCGCACGACATTGGGGGGGGGAGTAGGGGTGTATGCCCCATATATACCTCATACACTACTAATCATATCCTATTTTTAGGGATAAAAAAATACTGAAGTTCTTAGATGTAGCCTAAGTCCGAGCTCCGAAAGCTGGCTTAGCGCGAGCAGTTGCCTAAGCCGGATCCCAATGCTGGTTTAGCGCGAACATTAAGTTCTAGAAGTCGCCTAAGAGCGAGCTGAAGGAATATTAAACTGAATTAACGTTCCGCTTTGCCCGATGATCGTTTCTTGGTTATTATTAATTTATCATACAACGATTAATCCTAACATGCTCCTATGAATTTAACAGCTGCACGTTGGAGTTCAGAAATACCTGAAGAATTCAGAAGAATTCGCAGATTCGTATCTGAACAGACCAGTCAGCTTCAAGCCTTCGTTTGAAGCCTCAAACGTCCTCAAATCGTATTTCGCCCAGAAATAAGACTTCTTCGTCTTCGAGAGAGCTTTCCGTGGTCGCCTGATTCGTCTGAATCGGAGTTCTGTGGAGGAAGTTATGGCCGGTTTACGGAAACTGCCAGAACTTGGTTTCCTGCGAAAATCTGACTCCAGCTCAGATCTTCTGAACTGTATCCCGCTCAGCTTTCACCGTTGGATGGACAACGATCTATGAAAGTCCCAAGAGAGAAAACTCCACACGTTTTCTTGCGCCTCCCACAGCTCTCAAAACCCTAATTTTTATCAGTCAGTTTTCCTGAGAGCTGACAGTTGTATTTAATTAAAATTAAATACGTGTGGCGCCTAGAAATCTGTAATAGGCGTTCATTCTCTTCTTCTAGGGCTAGGAGACTTTGGGCCAGTCCAGGGACCAGATACAAGGAATAAAGATGGGCCTCAAATAAATTAATTTATCTATGGTCAGCCCAGACCATAATTAATTTATAAATATCAGTTCATTCCACTAGAGAACCGATACTGACTTACCCCTTTATTGCCGGTGATGAGTCGGGGGGCTTGTCTTTAGACTTATTAAATCTCCGTATTTAAAATATCCGACATCCATTAATTAATTAGAGCTCTGGCAGCTTAAATTAATTAATCTCTTTATAAATCCTTAAGCAGTACCACTCAAACTTTATTATTACGCCTGAACTTAATCAACCTGCAGGGTTTAGCGCAATAAACCTTATTGAGCTCCTTAAGGGGATGTCATTATCCTATACCGGATACGGGTACTAATACAGATAATCAAATATCATATATTAACCGCTATCACCCAAGATACAGAGTACTCAAGTTAGTATATAACTTTCACCCATAGTAAGTCAAAGTGATATACGAATTAACATATATATCTGAATACTTATTAGTATTAAGATCTTATGAGTCACCGAGATCTTGATTCTTCACTTATGTCAGATAGAAGAATACATCTCACTGTTGGTCCTATCAATACGTAATGACGTACCAGTATAGACAAGTAGCCAAGACAAACTACTTCCATCTATACTGCAGCCTAAACCAATAACTTGTCCTAGAGTTATTTCGGCTGTCATCATATTATATCTCTTAAGGTTATTCCAATTATATGGTCTTCTGTGATCTACAACACACCATATAATCTACTTATATAGAGATAAAGAACATACATATGCAATCATGAACACAATCAGATAGGAGATTAGATAGTGAACTTAGGAAACATTGTATACAAGCATAAAACGTTCTTGCTTTCAGTATACAAATCCAACACGAGCTCCCAGAGCTGCCTTAGCGCGAGCATTAGGAGGCAAGGTTCTTAGATGTTGCCTAAGTCCGAGCTCCCAGAGCTGCCTTAGCGCGAGCAGCTGCCTAAGCCGGATCCCAATGCTGGCTTAGCGCTAGCATTAAGTTTTAGAAGTCGCCTAAGCGCGAGCTCCCAGAGCTGCCCTAGCGCAGGCATTAGGAGGGAAGGTTCTTAGATGTTGCCTAAGTCTGAGCTCCCAGAGCTGGCTTAGCGCGAGCAGCTGCCTAAGCCGGATCCCAATGCTGGCCTAGCGCGAGCATTAGGTTCTAGAAGTCGCCTAAGCGCGAGCTCCCAGAGCTGCCTTAGTGCGGGCATTAGGAGAGAAGGTTCTTAGATGTTACCTAAGTCCGAGCTCCCAGAGCTGGCTTAGCACGAGCAACTGCCTAAGCCGGATCCCAATGCTGGCTTAGCGTGAGCATTAGGTTCTAGAAATCGCCTATGCGCGAGCTCCCAGAGCTGTCTTAGCACGGGCATTAGGAGGAAAGGTTTTTAGATGCTGCCTAAGTCCGAGCTCTCAGAGCTGGCTTAGCGCGAGCAATTGTTCAAACCAGAACTCAAGGTCAGCTCGAAGTAAATACTAAGTGGGGAAAATCGTACAAACAAGGACATACAGAATCAATTCAATACGGATGATGAGTTTATCCAAGCAATAATAGGGGGAGCAAAATGATAAGAAATTCATAATCTACGGGTTAGAAGAGCAGAAGTAAACATATACAAGTTATGCAGGTGAGAAAAACCAAAGGAAAGAAAATAACAGTTACCAGATCCACAGATTTACAAATCAAAAGAAGTTCATAAACAAATGTTCAGAAGTAGAATATTTACAAACATTGATAATGGTAAAAAGGGGAAAACTATCTATTCAGGAGTAGTTTCAGCAGACTGAGAAGCCAAGGTGGAAGCAGGGGCAACACTTGGAGCGACAGAGTTGGGAACGGTAGAGGAAGGGCCTTCAGCAAATATGGGCAATGTTCTAGAAGCATCAAAGTCCGGGAAATGATCGGGATCCTGAGACAGATCCCCCACCAACGCACGAGTGAAGTTAGCCTCGTCCTTATAAAATTTGGCCAATCGCTCAAGGACATTCTCTCGGGAGGACGGAAGGCTATTGAGATTAGAAGTAAAGGGTTGGGGGGGATACAGCCCGAACTCCGCGAAAGACTTGGGGGCAGCGCTGTCTCCGGACAAATCTGGCACAAAAGCTTGGAGAACTCCATGAAAAGGGCTAGAGAAAATAGGCTTCTCCGGGATATCTTTAGAGCAAAGGCCCACTGTGAACTGTTGGAGGGCGCGATCCAGTACAAGGTACCACCAGTCAGGGCTGCTGGGGGCATTCAGATCGATACCTAGCTTGGCACATAAAGCATTGTTGTCCAGGGATCTCATCAGTGCCCACAAATCCAGCTTTGCTACCTGTGCTGGAGTGGCCCAAGTCATCTCAGCTCCTCTCCTGCCAATTTCTATAATTATGTAAGCCATGGCAGGGACAAATTTGCACATGAAGTCAGGAGTCTTGCAGAAGGCCTCCAGCGTTTCTTCGAATAGGACCTTGAGAAATTGATGGCCGTGGGGAGATAGAAAGAACTCCAGTCTCTGGTCGCGGGCCCCGAATATGTGCCCTTCCCGGTGAGCTCGATTACGGGCCTCCCTCCACCGCCTCTTAGATTCATCATATTCCTTGGAGTAACGATCCTTAAACCGATATCCTAGCTCGTGAGTTTTCCACTTGGCCTCCTGGTAGCTGACTCCAAGGAATTCTTTTCAACCTCCAACTAAGTCAATCGAGCCTAGGTACGAGCCAACTCTGCCTCCACCTCACTGAGGCGGGAGGTAGCCTGAGAAGTTTCTTTTTCTTTGAGGGCCAGAGCAGACCTGGCCTCCTTCAAGCTCTCTTCCACCTCGTCAAAGATCTCAACTCGGCGCAGGGCTTCCGCCCTCTTGGCCTCCTCTTGGAATAACAGGGCTAAGTTAGGCGATAAAGAAGAGCATAAAGATACAAGGAAAAGATGAAACATACCATCATGTACCTGCGGCCCAGTGATTCAGCCAGTTCCTTTCCCGAAGCCTTGCGGGCAAAAGCCTGGTATTCCGGGTGAACTCGGGCTAACATTTGTTCATAAAATTCCCGCCCCTCCATGCTAGAGACGGGACAGACTAAAAGGGTAGTTCTTTCACCAGGGGCATCCCCCGGCAGCTCTGGTTCCTTGGCTGCAGATTTGCCAAGGCGGATCGCCTTCCTCTTCCGAGCCAACGCCTCAACCTTTTCCTTGGTTGAATCATCTTTTCCTATTTTTTGGGGCAGCTTCGGCACCCTGGGGCGGATAGCAAATACGGGCGAGATGTTGAGAATCTCTATCTCTTCGTCTTCATCCCGAAGCCCGGTATGAATGGTAGAGACTTCGGGAACACGCTCCAGAACTGGAGTGAGGTGACGGGGACTGGGGGAGAAGGGGACGTAAGAAACCGAAACTGATGAGACACCCCCAGCCATCAGAATATTGATAGAAAAGGGGGCTCAGTTAGGCCCCCGAACTCTAGAGTGTCGTAGACAGTTCGGGATATGTTAGCCTGCACCGCTGGGAGTCCCAGCCCTGGTATCATCTTCCTCTACCGGGGCGGGGAGAAGGTTGTCGCAATTTGCCATCCAATCTATATCTGAAATAACAATAAGGGTTATTACCTCACATATGTTATCATTACACACACCAAGCAAAAAGAGAAGAAAAATAACTTTATTACCTATCATGGATTCGGGAAAATGGGAGAACAGCCCGTTAGCCGCCAGGGTTGAACTATTCTCCGCTAAACTTTTGGGAACAAATGGTTTTATGGAGTGGAGAAAGTTAAGTCTGTTAAAAATTTCTAAATCATCGTTAGAAGGAGGGGGAGAGGACGGTACGACAAAGTATGTCGCTTAGGATGTCAAATCACGTCAGTGACGTTGGCGAATGCGCGCCAGGTCCCCTTGACCATTGACACGATACAATATTTATTTATAAAATTCTTATTGGTAGAGGGTAATTTACTCATGAAAGTGGTTTTAAACTTTTTGCTGGTAGAAAAACTATAGTGGGTGTTGGTTTTCTTCAGGATCTGGGTCTGGCAAAAAAGTTGTGTTGTATCTCGACGGCCATGATATTTGACAAGAATATGAAAGAAAAAGGCCCTCCACAGAGCTGAAGGGGCTATCTGATAAAAAGGGACGCGGAAATAATTGCAGATATCTACGAGGAAAGGAGGAGAAGGAAGACGCAACCCTGCCACTACCTGCTGCTCCCACAGGGCTATACTATTTTCACGAAGGTTCGAAGGGGTTTCTAACGACTTATTATCAGGAAGGCGGAAAACTAAGCTGGGGATAGGCCCTCAGAGTGCCTTCTCCAATCTTTTCATTTCTTTTACCCCCATAACAGAGGCGGGAACAGAGTACGAAGACATCTTTATTGTTTCTACGATATACTCCCTACAACTTTTTCAAATTAGAAAATGACGAAGGTTTTTACGACTACATAACCCAAGGAGAAAAGAGTGGAGATAATACCTAAACCTGGTCGCGGAAATAGGAAAGGAGGTAGCAAAATATGGCAGACATTGAGAAGGCGTCGGATGAGCGGTGGGAGCATAAAAACAGTCGGAGGAGTTTTGTGGTGAATGAGAATGCCGAAAGTGAAAAATGGAAAAGACGAAGGACTATATATACGTAAGGGCGGCGCGGAGAACGAAGGTTTCATCGGTGCAATAGGGGGACGATACGTGGCATTTTCAAACGGAGGTTAAAACCGAAGAGGCGCATTTTTTTCTTAAAAGAGGTAAGGTGATTAGACGGGCCGGGGTCCACTAAGCGGGTAGACATTTAATGCTCTTCAGAAGGAACAATACAACACTGGAAAACGGGGAGAAGACATCAAAAGGCTAATTGAGTATAAACAAAAGAATACTCAATTAGACTGGGGGGAGTAGCTGATGAGGAGTAAAATATGTATAAGGCGGACCAGACAGCGATGAAGATTCCAGCCCTGGAACCGAAGGAGCGAAGAAGACTCTGAACGATATCCTTTGTGAAAAGCACGCATAGTGGAAGCCTCTAAGCTAGAACAAAGGAATTCTATCACAGAAGGAGCCAGAGCTGACCCAGCCAGAGGAGCACAACATGGAGTGGATGTCAAAGTTGGGACAAACAGAAAAGAGACAACTCGCCTCATCAAACGGGGCTGATGCAGCCGTGGAGGAAAACCTAGAGTTGAAGAGTGTCTGCGCTGGATCAGGGCCGATGACGTACGAACTACTGACAACTTTTACCGAAGAATCTTCCCAACCAACCTAGGGCTCGTACCAAATATGAATTGACTTATTTACCCTCGTTGTAAATATCTATAAATAGGGAACACACTCTCCATTGTAAAAGGAGACGATCAGTAATACAACACCTTTTCTTTGTTTTATATTATCTTCACTACTTTCTCGATCATTCGCACACTACAGGTGAATCATCTCGCCTTTAATAAAAGATTGTAATAAGCGAACTCATCACAAAATATTGAGATGAATGGTACGAAATGACCTATTCGCACCACCCATGCTAAGGTCTTTCGCGCTTCATACCATTTTTCCCAAAATTTGAAGTGATAGACATTGGGACGAATGATACGAATATGTTAATTCACACCATTTGTGCCAAACACTTGGCGCGACAAAGAATGAGATTAATGATACGAATATGCTATTTTGCAACATTTGTCCCAATGTGTGTTGATAAGAATGGTACCAACTTTCCATTTCGTAACATTCATGTGAAGGTCCGCCGCGCCAAGTGTTGTAACGAATGGTATGAAATGCGAAATTGCGCCAAGTGTTGTAACGAATGGTATGAAATGCGAAATTGTCTATTCGTGCCAACACTAGCTAATGCGAAAGACCTTGGTGCGAAATAAAATATTCAAATAATTTATACCAAATACTTGGGACGAAAGATATTGGGATGAATAGTTCGAATATGAAATTTTGTACTACTATTCGTTCCACAAAAATTGTGCTATAAAAACAATAAACTTGCATTTTGTTCTAAACAATTCTATTATAATTAATGACCAAAATTCGAATCAACATTTTATTCATTTTCTTTATTTTACAAATAACATTTTATCCAATTTTCTTTTTCTTTCTGGGAGTGGGGAGGACATTGTTTTGACTATACATATTACACATTTGAATCCAATCAAAAAAGGGTATAGAATTATAAGTGAAATTGACGAGAAGTGAAGACAAAAAACCTAAAGAGCCTTTAAATATGGATAAATGCGGTGGATTGAGGAATAAAGGACATTGGTTTTACTATACATATTATACATTTGAATCCAATCAGAAAGGGTATAGAATTATAAGTGAAATTGATGAGAAGTAAAGACAAAAGACTTAAAGGACCTTTAAATTCAGATGGATAATATGGTGGATTGAAGAATAAAGGAAGAGATAAATGAGGAATAAAGTGAGAGTTGTGATAGATTAATCCACAATCTACGAAATTATTTACTTTATGAGCAATGATAAATTAATATAATATGAATATACATAATTGGATGTTTTAATCATTGTTTATTAATTTATCAAAAAAAATCATTGTGTATTATAGGCAATTAATAAATTATTAACTCAAATAATATTATTTTACCTATTTATCCTTATACGGTAGTTAAGGAAAATTTTACAATCTTTCCAATTCAACTTTGAAGAATTAAATTGTATACGTCTCAAACAAAAAGTTTTAAATTCTATATTGTTTCCTTAATAATAATATATTTATTTCCATATTTTATTTGACTTTATAATATAAATTGTGTATGTTTGTGTAAATATAAACGTACATATCTCACACACACACACACACTATATATATATATATATATATATATATATATATATATATATATATATGGGGTATGGATCCATGGAGAATCCCTTAAGTATAAAGAATAAAGAATAGATCTACACCCTAAAATTAGAGCCATCGGACGGTTACTAAAATTTACGATCTAAATTCAAAAACAAACTAAATATATTTAGAATTTGGTTTGATAGTTAGGGAAGGGCAATTAGGTAACCTCATTAAAATGAAAATAGCATCCCCTAATTTCACTCCACATTCGCAGCCTACCATTCTCTGTAAAAAAGCACAATAGCTAAGGATTCTCTTTCATGTTTCCTTTGAATATTCCTTTGAATTATTCTTGCGATTGATTTTGGAGATAATATTAATCAACCTAATTAATCAAACATGCCTACTTAATATTCACACACACACACACACACACACATATATATATATATATATATATATATATTATTAATAATTTTTTATTCAAAAAAATTGTATTTTTATTTGACATCTTATAGTGACATGTTCACTATAACGTACATAGCTATAGTGTATTCGTTGTATTAGTTAATTTATTTATTCAATTAATAACAAAGTGGTATTTGATGAATTTTCAATATTATTCACTAGTATAATTTTAGTGAATAATACAATTAGTTTGTGTGTTATTCAGTATATATTGTAATTTATTTGTTAAATTTATATATTTATTCAGTATAATTTATAATTGTATTTGCAAAATTTATTATAAATCATTTTGCACATAACAAAAATATATATTATTATCAGGATATGATTTCATTTTATAATATTAGTCTTACTGAATGGATCTGTATTAACATATGACATTTATAAACTGAATAAACTTTGAATGTTTGAGAATAAAATGAAAAATATACTACTAAATATGTTACAAAATATGAAATACAAACTCTGTTGAATGTACATTTAACTGATATGAATAATTTAACATATTCCATTTATAAACTTAATAAACTTTCAAGTTATGCGAATAATGTAAACAATCTACTGAATATATTTCAAAACGTGATCTAAATTGAAATAATACTATAATTTACAGAAAAATGATTAAACTTAATCTTTTCGAATAAATATTAATGAGTATTCTAGTAAGGGTCTGAACATTGATATGATATAGAATTGTAAAAAAAAACATAAATAACGTAAAATATATTGGGAATAGGAATAGGGATGGTGTAATATTTTTTGGATTAATTACAATGCTCAAACATAATAAAGGAAAATAAAATTTGATATACAAATTGGACATTAAAAAAAAGTCAACGAAAAAAAGGTACAAAATAATGTATAAAAGAAATACCGAAACCATGAGGATACATGTACTTGATAAGTTTCCAAAATAATTTGATTATGGTTGCCTTAATTATAGAAGTGATCGGTTATTAAAAAAATAGAATATTACTAATATGTCCTTATGCATATAATCGAATGAATGAATTGAAATACATTATGAACCGTAGATTTGGAAAATCAATGCTCCCAATTTATTCTCTATTCTCTCTACATTTAGCATTCTTTTTTTATCTCTTCCCTATATGTGTGTGTGTGTGTGTGTGTATATATCCCTATATATATATATATATATATATATATACATCTGCGTGGCCATTTTGAAGAAAGAAACACAAATTTTGGCCAATGATTTGAAAAACACAAAATTTGGCTATTTTTTTACATTTTATGACTATTTTGCCCTTAATTAGGGCGGACCGAATTCGGGTTTGCGCGCGGGTTAGGTACACTTGGCACTATTAGTGCCAAAAGTACCAACAAAAAAAAAATCAAGTAAATTGATACACTTGGCACTATTAGTTCCAATAGTGTCATGCATAAATGGTACTAATGATCATATTAGTGTCAATAGTGTCATATATAGATAAGTGCAGTTATATTGTCATTTTGAAAACTTCCCCGTAGGGTTTAGATTCCCCATTTAGGGTTTAGATTCACCATTCAAGGTTTACATTCTCCATTTAGAGTTTAAATTCCTCATTTAGGGTTTAATCTTCGAATGATACTTTTGGCATTAATATTACTATTTGTGCCAAAAGTAACAATTTACATGATTTTTTTTAAAAATTTATGTTGGTACTTTTGGCACTAATATTATTTGTGCCAAAAGTGCAAATTTATTTAGTTTTTTTTTTGTACTTTTGACACTAATAGTGCCAAGTGTACTTAACTCACGCGCAAACCCGAATCCAATCCGTTCTAATTATGGGCAAAACAGTCTTAAAAAATAAAAAATAGCCAAAATTTGTGTTTTTTAAATGGGTAGTCAAATATTACGTGTTATATATCTATATATATATATATATATTAAAGTTTTATAATTTGTTTAATTTAAATTCAATTTTCACATATCATTATCAAATTGAAGATCCCACTGGGAATAAGTAATTCTAGATAAATGTTACATTTACTTTTATGAATAAAATAACACAATTTTGAGAAGGAATTAAACTATACGAACATGGAAAAGAAAATAGAGAATACATATGTTATGATTTTTCAATTTGAAAATGTGCGGGTGTTAGGCATGAGAAGAACCTTGATAAATGTAGTACATTGAGCGGGTGTAAGACCATAAGTATCATAAGCTATGTTGCATAGGTGCGGATGCGGGGGCGATATGATACGAGTACGGGGATACAGGTTTCTAAAAAATTATAGGGTGCGATTCGGCAAGGATACATCTAATTATTAAATATAATGCTTATAAAATATATACAATTTAATTTTTTTAAAATTAATTATATGTAATTTACTCAAAAGTTAAGCATTTTCAATTATATAAGTTAATTGGGCAACAATATAACGATTCAAACAGGGACGGAGCCAGGAATTAATTTCGGGGGGGGGGCTGAAATTGTACGGGGGTTCGGGGGCGGTAGCCCCGGAGAAATTTTTTTTTTGGCATTCTGTATATTTAAGGTATTTTTTTATTAAAATACGAGCATAATACTAATAATAACGAACAATATTTTCATAAATTATACAATTTCAATATATCACAAAACTATTTTTGGACATTCCGTATATTTAAGAATTTTTTTATTAAAAGGCAAGCATAATAATAATAATAAAAACAACATGTTCATAGATTATATATTTTCTATATATTATAAATTAGTTTCAATACATTATAATTTTTTTTAGCATTTCATACATATTAGACATTTTTTATTAAAAGACAAGTATAATAGTAATAATAACAAACAATATTTCATAGATTATATAGTTTTAAATAACGGAATTATCCTTAAATTAAGTATATATATGAGAGAATATAATAACCAAATACTCTTATATATAACAAAATTATTTTATAATAGGTATAAACATATATCTATATATATTTTAAAATTATAAAAAAAAAAAAAAACTCAAAATTGGGAGGGGGCTCTAGCCCCCCCCCCCCCCCCCTAGCCCCCCTGGCTCCGTCCCTGGATTCAAATATTATTAGTCCAATAAAATTATCAAAATCAACCTTGTGTAGGCCTTTCGTGCATGAGATACGTGAATTTCGCCTATGGAATTTTCGAATTCGGTTTATTTTTATAAATTGTTTTAAAAGATACGCAGGCTAGGTAGGCCCGCCAAAAGCGTATCTCAGTACCGGCAGAGCGCGAGGGGTGCGGGGGTCGGGTGCGAATCCGACGAGAATCCGAGAGAATCGCACCCCAAAAGAATTCGATTCGCCGTACATGCTAATTTTTGAAGAATCCGTGTATCATAGATCATCAGGTATATGAGGGGAACCGTATGTGTAGTGCATCGAGTGAATTAATAATCCTTGTCAGTTATAGGGCATCAAGCACCCGAATTCTCTTATTGAACAATGAGTTGAACATAATAAGGATATAAATGAATTAATTAAATAATTTTGGTTCAGATCGGTATTTAATTCAAAATTTTGATATGATGGGACCCAGGTCCAACTCGGTGAGGATAAGGCAGAGTCCGGTTCTTTGTCTAATGAAGCCGTGGTTGGAGCTAAAACATCTGAAAAAGCTGTGGAAGCTGAATTGATTATATACTTTACTACCTTCTTTATTTGATCCTACTCTTGTGTTACTGTTCAGATTACTATTAGTGTGATTTTGTTATGTACATTGGTGTTTTGTGTTGATATATTTTAGCTTTTTTTTTGTGAAATATATGTCGTCTTTTTTATTCTTATTTTTGGCCCGCAATTCTACTTTGGTTAATAATAATACCAAATTGTGAAATAAATAAATATATAAAAAAATATTAAGATATATTTTATCCATAATTAAATTTATTTATGACAAAAATAAATATTATTTTCCCTATTAATTAATTTAAAATAATAATATTTTTTACGAATATCTAAATATTAATTTTTTATTAAAATTTATTACTCGCACATATATTATATCATTTACCTACACATAAATTTTTGACACTCAATTATAAAATGTCATGTCATCGTCCACGTAATTTCCACATCATCATTATTTTATAATAAAAATTTATTACCCACACATATGATATATCAATTACCTACACATATAAATCGTCACCTGTCAATATCAAATGCCACGTCACCATCCACGTAATTTCCACATCAGCATTATATTATAACAAAAAAGCTATTTAACTACACATAAAAATCACTTTTGACGACACATATGTGTAGGTAATATAAACAGATTTACCCACACATAAATATATATGTGGGTAAAAACTTTTCTCTACACTTTTATTGTGACACACGTTTACATTTGCATTATTGGGGTAATATCTATACCACACTAATCTATTTTTACCCACACTTACGTGTGTGGCTGAAAATCTGAATTCTTGTAGTGAAATACTATTTCAAAATCATAATATTCAATTAGATATTCAAAAATATTTAGTTATGTATATCAGATAATATACCAAAATAATAATTATTTTATATTCTCTCCAAACGATCCTCAGTCCACTAAATACCATTTGCGTCCAATAATGACCCCATAAAGAAAAAATAACCGTTCTTACCAAATAACCCTCCATTCATCGAAATTTGATCATGCGAGGAAAAATCCTTTCGCATGTATTTTTCCTGTTTTTCCATGGGCATAAAAGAACTCTTCGCAAACTAAAATTGATTTTGAAACTTTTGACTTCGATATTTGGATACCTAAACGTGATTTTGGACGCGACTTAGTATTACGTGTCTACTTATGCACCTTTATATCCCCCACGCTTATGTATCAAAAAATATAAGTCAAAAGTCCTAAAATCAACTTCTATTTGAGAGTATTTATGCCCGTGGGAAAAATCAGAAAAAATCGAAAGGTTGTGTATTTTTTTTTTCAAATTTTAAAGATTATGGGAAAAATCAGAATTTGTTGAAAGTTCGTGTATTTTACGGCAAATATCCCTATTTAAAATATTGTTTTAGAAATTTTATCCTTCACAATTATGAATCGAATATATTTGAATTGCATCGAATATATATTTTATTCAAACATTCGTGAATCAGTGTGCGAATCAAATACAGAGCGCCAATAAAATATTTGAATATCGATTCGAATATGTAAATATTTTACGAATACAAATCGAGAACATTCGATTCGATTTAATTACATCACTAGGTGAACATGTGGCATTGCTCTCACAATTATACATTTTATTTTAATTTAATAAATTGTAAACTTATTTCAGTAATATCTTATATTTTTTAATAGTATATTAGAATTTTATTAGATAATCGAATAACGTGACTGATGTGTGTCTCTATTCTCAAGATTATAGTACTTCTTTCAATTTTCTAATTTGTAATTTTTATTTTGAGAGTTTCTAATTTGTAATTTTGATTTCACTAATATCTTATAATTTGTATCGTTGTTCTTACAATTAGTACGACATAATTCAATTTTCTAAGTTGTAACTTTATTTTTTAATCGCAAGTCCACGGGAGTTGAGGTGTGGGTGTTGGGAGCCCCTTCTCGGGTGCCCAGTATGGAACGCCCAAATTCATTAAATATAGTATGTGGTCAGTGTGTGACATATTTATTAATATGTCATGCATGGCTAAGTAGGAGGAAACGAGATTGAACCACAAAATTTGGTGCATAGTTTTTCATGGTGTTGTCATTTTATGGAATCAAATCTATAATTTATTAATAATGTATAAACAGGAAAATAAAATCTTACCATATCCATTGTTATCCAAGAATATGTAACATGGTTAAATTTGTCATAAAAATTATGTAATTAATATTTGAGGGGCAATATATATTACATATTATATAAATTCATCTTTTCCCTTACTTTATATAAAGATGTTACACAATAAAATCGAGAATATACCACCACTGGATATGCTATGAATAATTTTCGAATTTTTTTCCCTCACGAAAAGCATTTGGGTATCTTAATTTCTTGTTGATATACTTGTTATTTCCCAATTCCAATAAATTCCCATCTCAATCTCATGGCTGCTTATTTATTGCTTTTCGGACAAAACTGGTCCACGAGAATGACATGACAATTTCTTCATGGCTAATAGAATATATGAGGACCAAACAAATAACTTTTTCCAGACATCTCAAACTTCAACCTCGACATGATATTTATATGTCCTGGATTAATAACGAATTCTTAGCTTCGTTTTCCGAGGTTAATTATCGTAAAATTTTATGCTATCCCGTACCGGCAAAATTAGTTTCCTTTCAATTTTTATACAAATTAAAAAAGGTAAATTTATTTAAATTAAATTGATCCGGATCAATGATGATAAAATAATTATAATATTAAAAATAAAAATGTGTCTTACTTTAAATATCCCTTAGTAATAGTTCAGGATTTTAAAAATACTCCCTCCTTTTTTTTATTTAAGCCGTTTGAGACTTTTTGTTTTTATTCAATTTATTTGCCGTTTAATATCTTTTATCCAAAAATAACCTCATGTTTCACCTCCTTCATTAAGTGTTTTTCTTCTCTTTTCCTTTATCAGATAATGATTGTAGAATTTAAGATAATTAAACTATTAATAATTAAGATTAAATTGGAAATTTTTTATTTTTTTAATATATATATGTATGTGTCCATGCTTAAGGACGATTATCGACTTATATAAATAATAGGAGGGGGTAATAAATTTAAAATAAAATAATTCATTCAAACTTATTTAATTAAATTTATAATTCCTCTCACCACAATAAATCTAAAACAAAAAACAAAACATTATGGGAGAATATTTGGGTGGAGACGACAGCCAAGTGGCCTTCCGGCCATTCTGACGACATGCTCCAACAAAAGGCCCAAGTTATCTTCCAATCTAGGAGCCCAACTTCCGGCCCCTTCAACTATTGGAATGCATGGAGGATGCTTCGAGTCAATCGGAGGTTCAAGTCCATGTACCTTGAGGGACATGTTCATTCCTCCAAGAGGACGACGAAGAAGTTGGAGACGGGCGACTTCACTACCTCGGCGTCGGGCGAGGAGATCACGTCTTCCCGGCCAATTGGCAACAAGGCGGCTAAGGCGGTGGCAAGAGCGGCGAAAGCGAAGGGGAAGGGGAAGGGGAAGGCGTCGCAAAGCTCGAAGCCTCCACAGGAATTCAAGGCGAGGTTGGATAGGTCGGACGACAAGGTAGAAAAAATCATCGGCAAGTACACCAAGAAGAACGAGCTCAAGAGTGAGATCCACGACGATCGGTTCTTATTCATGAAGACGGATGGCATGGATCCGGAAACCCTCCAAATCCACAAGGCTCGGGTGGAAGAAACGGGAGATCTTTAGGTTTTAATTATGTTTTTAGGTTTTAAATAAGTAATTTTAAATTATGTCTTTAGGTTTTTTTTTTAATGTAATTTTTAGGATTTTAAATTTAATGCAATTTAATTTTGAAGTAAATTGTGTTATTTAAATTTGTGCAATTAAATTTAAATGACATATACAAAAATTAGAACTAAAAAAATCAAGTCATCTATCAAGTCACCCACTGTGGCCTCCTGACTCATTGTGGTCCCCCCTTTCTATCAAGTCACCTATCAAGTTATCCCACTGTGGATGCTCTCAATCTACAGTCTCGTGCCAGTGCTCAATCTCAACCTTCATTTCTAGTATTTTAAACCCAGCATCACTTCTCATTTTATATACAAATGAAATGACACATTTTGTACTTTATACATGCTATGTAGTGAACAAAATCATCAATTGTATGTTTCAAATGTTTCATTCCAGCTTCTTATAAGTGCATCAACAGTGTGGATGGCTTGATAGCTTACTTGATAGAAGGACCACAATGAGTAAAGAGGCCAAAAGAAGTTAATAGACTAAAACACCCTTAACTTATATCATTAAAAAAAATGATAACTCAACCCCAATTTCGTGCAAAGAAGGCTCGTCGTGTCTGGCAAAGATGAGCGACCGGGACGGGGAACAAATGGTGTCGACAACAGGCTCCGACGAGGATAGTTTCGCGCATCCAATCCCGCTGGTGAGCCCTAATTTCACTCTATTTTTTTTAAATCCATGCTTATTTCTTGGTTAAATACATGTTTATGTGTTATAATGTGTTTGGGGATCATGTTTAGTTAATATATAGCTCGGGTTTGTTGTTATTTGTTAAAAAAAAAATCGAAATTTGAAGATTTTTAGTTTGAAATTTTTGTTGGTTGAGTGTGTAGTTGGACATTGTTGGTTTAGTAAATTGGGGTAGTTCTTAAGAGCTCGATGAAGGTGAGGAAGACGATTCCATCGAGCCCTAAAATAGAGTATTCGGCATGGGCACCGGCAGTGGGCACGAAGGGAGACACGATCGTGTGCTGCGGTTGTGCCCACGATGACAACCACTATTGTGCCCATGATGGCTGCCATCGTGCCCACGACGGCAGCCACCTGCCATCATGGACACGGCAAACGTCTCCTATTGTGGGCACGACGGCCTCTTCCAGTTATTGTCTGAGCAGCCATGGCTCATTTTTATTGTGCTTTGTTGTATTGTTTGGTTCAAACACATGATCATGGTTCTAATGTCTTGTATTAATTGATTTCGTAGTATAATTGTAATTGGAAAAGCCTACCTTGTTCTATGTCACCCGTGGAGTGAATCTTTACATGACGGTAGATGTATTGAATGAAGGTTAAGAAGGTTTTGTCTGAATTTGGTGGTAGTGCAACTTTGGATATATTTAGATCCGGTGTCGTTAGGGGGTTAATTGATGTGAAGAGAAATCATAGTGACGGTAATGCTCTACATCACTTGCTAGCTCGATAAGTGAGAGGTCGTGATATACCTCGTGATGAGTCCTGGTTTCAAATTGCTGGAAGGACCCTTCATTTTAGGGCGACGAAATATGCCCTTGACACCGCCACCGGGCTTCACTTTGGCAACTGTAGTTTTGATTCATATGCAACTCATACAATTCCTAAAAGTAGCATTTTCTATAGATATTTTAAGGGTGAATCTACAAAAGCGAGTGTTTTGTGGAAGAAATTCAATAAGATGAGACTTGGCAAAGACGTGGAAGACTATTGGCTGTCGTATTATGTTTTACACTATATGTCACACCTGATTTGGAATTTAATTTACGTTATGTTTTTGATAAATGATCAAGTACAAGATTGAAATTATGGTTTAACTTCTTTAAACATGTGAAATTATTGGTTGTCGTGTCCATGATCATGGACAAGATCGTGCCTGCGGTTGTGTCCATGATCGTGGGCTTCCCATCCGTAGATACGATCGTGCCCCATTATCGTAAGATTATGGTATTTATGAATTAATGATGTTTTAATCAGTTGTACTGACTTTGAACATGTTATATATCTCCTAAACAACATTGTAATATATAGCTGATCGAACAAGTAAATCTTAAAACACATAATTATAGTGTGAGTGTGAAATGTGTCATGACATAGTATATATAGTGAAATATTGAAATACTACATATATATTTTACTTAGATATTGATAGTCTCAATGTGCATAACTTCAAATTTTTTATCGTTCATTCAATATTACAAATTACACTTAATTAGCAAATATAGTTTAAAACATAATATAATACATAAAACAAGTCAATGATAATGTTTTTAGGCGAAATCGATGGATTTTAATTATGTCACGATGTCGCGCAAAAGCCACCGTAACCATGATCGTGCTGCCACTGTGGTCACATGGCTATCACGATCGTGTCCATGATCGTACCCACAGTCGTGCCCAGGATCGTGGGATGCTCATATCGCAGTCGTGATTTGACATGATTATTAAACACCAACATCCATGCAACACAAAACAAACCAAACTCAACCTAAATGAACATTAAAATAGATATAATAGATAGTTAAAGGTCACAAAAAGTTCAACAATTGTTGTATTTCTTCTATCATGAGCATTGGGCATCCCCTTACATCATGACCTTCACCACGATAATTGCTACATCTTTTTTTTTTTCCTCTGGCTCGGTTGTGCTCCCCCCGTATCATGAAAAGGTTGCTCATGTACGACCTATATGTTTATATGAAATCAAAACTTTTAAATAACGAAACAATCATGAAAGCCGACAATAAAATTACCATCGTAAGGTTAAGAACACCATCGTGGGCACCTATCATGTGCACCATCGTGACCTTAAGATCACGTTTTTCATAATTCATTTTTTGACTAGTAGACGCATTATTCATACCTTTATATAAAATGAGAAATACGAAGACGCCTTCCTTGAAGTTTTCTTCTTCCCTTTTGGCCAATGTTTCGAATAGGTAGTATGAGGATTTTGGTTTTCTTTTTCAGGGTTGTTTTTGTTTCTTTTGTAAAAATTTATGTACTTATGTTGTGTTAAACAACCACAAGTCTCACACTATTACTACCATCAACAACATCATACTCGCTAACTTTATTAAATACCTAGTCTTATATGAAAATCTTTACTAAATCTGCAGTTCAATTAATGACATTCAGGAGATCATGACCTGCCGTGCTCACGACCGTGCACACGATCGTGGGCACGATCGTGCACACTATCGCGGGCACGATCGTGGACACAATGATGTCCATGATCGTGTACATGATAGTGAGCACGTGTCAGGCCTGCGCGGAAAATGGAGAGAGAGTGTGTTGACTTCTTAAAAAGAGTGGTGGAGACCTTAAGGGTATTTTAGTCCTTTTATAGATTTTGGTATGCAAAAGAATAAGTTTTAAAGACATGATATATACTTATTAGTTTTATGTTGTGGTATTTATTTGTAGGTTTCACTAAAATTTTATAATTTTAAAGAATTTTTATGCATTAAGAGTGACAAAAAATGTCAAAATTATACAATACAATATTAAATTATGCAGGCGATGACTAAATGATAGTCGTTGCTCATATATTATTAGTAATGAAACTAAACTTCAATTGTAATAACTGGACTATAACTGACTTAATTAGTGAACAATTGAAGTTCAATTGCAACAACCACTTTAGGAGTGAACAAAATAACATAAAATCGAATATTCAAAATAAATCAAACCGAGATACTAAATTAAGTTCGACTTTTCGGTTCATTTCATATTTTTTTAATTTTGAATCTCGGATTGGTTCGATTTCATTTTGTATATATATTAAATTAAGGTCAAAATTTAAATTATATAGTATATAATAATTTTATTTAAATAATTAACATGGTTCTAAAAATGGGATGACAAATTATATATTCAAATTAAATTAAACTAAATTAACAATTTGTTTGAAGAGAGTGCTTTTCAAATTGCCATTTTGAAGAAGGAGACACAATATTTGGCCACTAATTGAAAAAAATACAAAATCTGGTCATTTATTACGTGTTAAGACTGTTTTGCCTTTAATTAGGGCGGACTGGATTCGGGTCGGATTCGGGTTTGCGTGCGGGTTAGGCACATATGGCACTATTAGTGCCATATGTGCCAACCGAGAAAAAAAATCTAAGTATATGGCATTAATGGCATTAATATAGCCATAAGTATCATTCGTACAACACCTTAAATAGAGAATCTAAATCCTAAATGGGGAATCTAAACCCAGAATGATAATCTAAATCCTAAATGGATAACCTAAACCCTACGGGAAGTGTTCAAAATAGTCATATAACTGTACTCATCTAAATAATATCAGCACACATGTATATGACACTAATGACATTAATATGGTCATAAGTATCATTCGTGCAACACTAAGTATATGGCACTAATAGTGCCTAACCCGCGCGCAAACTCGAATTCAACCTGAATCTGGTCTACCCTATATAATTAAGGGCAAAACAGTCATAAAACTTAAAAAATGGTCAAATTTTGTGTTTTTTCAATTTGTGGCCAAATATTGTGTTTCTTTCTTTAAAATGATCATGCGAGTTTATTGTGTCTTGTTTAAATGCAGATATTCACTTATTGATGATTTTTTAAACAAATTTAATGATGAATTATTCTATTCATGTTACCAATTTATTTCACACCATAAAAAATAGTCATAGTTATTATAATAAAATTATGGAATAACAAATATGTAAAAGATAATGTCATTTTATGTTGAAAATTAAATAGTTATTGCATTTGATTCGGATCAAATTGATCCAAATAGCATCACCCTTAATACATTTTTTTTTCTAAAAAAATACATTTTATATGTGTATTTTCTATTATTTCCTTATTTACAATTTCACACATTATCTTTTGAAATAATGTGTAAGTTTATTTTAGTAAAAAAAAACTAATACAATTACAATTAAAATAGGGACTACAATTGCGAATATTCCAAAAAAAAAAAAAAAAACACAACACAATACAAGAGTATTATTCTACAAAATACGAGCTAAGTTTAGAAGATCAGAACTAGAGACCACGATAAAAAATTTCTCCACAAAATTCAAAGGTTTATTTGATTAACACCTTTGTGCCACAATTTAATAAATTCCAAGTTTTTTTATATATATATCTAAATACAAAAATCCTGCAAATGCAATCTATTATGCATGTGAATTACAATCTAGCTCCATTCCTTTCCTCATGTTGGAGCTTTGAAAACTCCTAAGCAACTTTTTCTTTCCAGATTTTTGTTTACTTATTTTAGGTTTATTGGCGCATAAATACACTAAATTTGAGCATATTTTGGTTTTTCACATAAACGTTTAAAGTTATTAAATCCACAAATTTGTGGAAAAAAAATCATGTTTTGATTAGATTCCAAAGCCCCTTTGAATTATGATGACCTTATTATTGTATATTTCTACAATTTACCTGTCAGGGAGCTTGTTTATCTATCATAGGTTTTCAGCTAAGGGGGTACTCAAACAGCTAATGTTCGTGTAAGCCAACTCAGTTAGAAGAAAGATCATTTACAAACAACCAGACAAGACACCCAAGTAGTATTAGCTAAAGTGCATAAGAAGTCAACTAATTAATTACAAGCTAGTTAATTAGAAATCAGCAAAGGCTACGTGTGAGTCAAGAAGAAATTTATGTTCAAGTGCTTATCAATTTCAAGCGAATTAATGCATCATGACAAGCTGAAGTGACAAACTTAACATTATCGTGGCTAGTTGAAGTGTCGTATAAACATTCAACTATATTGTTTAGTACATCAACGTTCAAGCCAAATAAACACTTTAAGCATCCACATCAACATTAATTTGAGAGCAATAGACAATCATGTGAAAATTAGAACAACTGAAAGTTCATGTATTCGTAGGTAAATTTTTTAATATATTCACGTGCAATACCAAAATTATGTGAAAGTTAATGCATTTAGACTTGATTACCCGTATTTTATACTAGTTATACCATATAAGTGGTTGCACGGGTATGTATCACTGACGTATAACAATTCAATCCATTTGTCTCACTTTGACAGTCCACATTATTTTTTCATACGTGATAAAAAATTATAGTAAATGTTGTTTGAAAAGTATAAATTATATGTAATTGTTCCATTTTATTCTTATTTATTGTTCCATACAACATATTCTTATTGAAAAAAAAAACTAAAATTTAAGTTTAAATTCCTTCTTTATTTTAAGGCAAATTATCCCATGCGACGGTCGCATGCCATGCGACGGGTCGGGTCTGTCTTTGACCCGGCCCGGATAGAAAACTATATATTAAACACTTGACAATTAAAAACTAATAGAAAGTTGTGGTGCAGCGGTAGTTCCTGCGCTCTAAAGCATTGTGTCCCTCCGAGGTTGCAGGTTCGAATCCGTATAAGGCTGAATTTTATGTAATTTTTTTTTGTTCCTTTTTCTTTGCGTTTTTTGATGGGTTTTTTTTTTCATTTTTTTCTTTTCTTTTTCCTTTCTTTGCGTTTCTACTGTTTATTAAAAATAAAAAATTTGGTTTTTTTATAATTGTTTTTCATTTTTTTTGTTTCTTTTTTCTTTGCATTTTTTGATGTATTTTTTTTTATCTTACTTTGAGTTTTTACTGTTTTTCTTAAAAAAAATTGGGTTTTTTTTATGTTTGTTTTTCATTTTTTTTATTTCAGTTTTTTCTTTCTTTTCATTTTTTACTGTTTCTTTTTACAATATTTTTTATTTTATTGATTAATGTTCGACTTATTTGATAAAGTAATCATTGATACGAACAAATTTAATATTTCTGAATTATTACATTTATTTAGTATAATGTTTATTTGTATTTATAAGAACATTTATTTTTAGTTATTTTCTCAAGTAATTATTTTTGTAAACAAAAGTAATTATTGATATGAAGAAAAGTAAATATTTTTGTTAACAAAAGTAATTATTATTACAATGAAATGTAATATTTCTAAATTATTACATTTGTTCACAATAATTGTTACTTTTATTTTAGAGAATTTATTCTTTTAGTTATTTAACCAAATAATAATTATTGTAATAAAAAGTAATTGTTGATATGTATAAAAGTAATGTTATTTTTACTCGTTAGTACTTGTAATTTTGTATATTTGGTCAAGTAATCATTGTCGTAATAAAAAGTAATTATTGATGTACGGGATGAAAAGTAAAGTTTTATAAACGTTAAATTTCTTCATGTCAATAATTAATTTTATTATAATAATAACTATTTTGAATAACCTAGAAATAAATACTAGAATAAAATAAAAAATAATCAAATAATTATTTAAGTAATCATTGTCGTAAGGAAAAGTAATTATTGATATGATGAAAAGTAATATTTCTAAATTATTTCATTTGTTCGCGATAATTGTTATTTTTATTCATAAAAGCAAATGTATATCTTATGTTTATTAAAAGTAAATACTCTAATAAAGATTCAAGATTTAGTGTTTAGGGTTTAGTTTTCAAGGCCTAGGGTTTAGAAAAATATATAATACTTTGTATTGAATGAAGTTTGTTAGGTCCGGGGGTCTCGAATAGGTGTATGGGGGGGGGGGGAATACACCTATAGGCTATTTTTACAACAATCTACTGACCTCAATCAGAGGGATCTCAGTCAGAGATTGAAACGAAACTTTGCACGCGAACAAGGATTCCTGTTTTTACTGAAAACAGTTTTGACCAACAGGGTTGACGACTGATACTGAAAGCTCTTCAGTAATGAGTTATCAGTTAAGTTGCTGGAACTTAACTGATCCAAGTAAGGGCTTCAGTCGTGTTTGCTAAGATAGAGATGATATCACTCTTCCTTACTATCAGATGATAGTTCAGTCAGATTGATATCATACGCATCGGAAATTAAACTTAGTTTCGTAATAGCCTCGGTGGAGCAGGTTGTTGGATTAAGCTTTCTCTTTGCTGTTAGTCAGTGTTCAGTTTTATCAATTGAAATAGCACAAGTAAGAATATAAAACTGAAAGCTGTAAATAACACAAAGACTTTTACGTGGTTCGGAAAAACCCTTTCCTACATCCACGGCTGGTTGATCAGACCAACAATCCACTCCGCAAGTGCTTCACTGGTGCACTGCAAACCGTACCCGTGTGCTTGTCTGGTGCACACAACCGTAAACTGAAGATAACCCCTCTTCAGCACCCACACACCTCGCGTAGGATTTCCCTGCTAAGCACACCTCGTGCTCAGACTTTTCACTCAGAGTTCAGAGTACCTTCCTGAACTCCGAATCACTCAAACACTCTTATGGGGGAGAGGTTTAAACGAGTGCCAACTATACTTACAAAGAACAAGTTCTTTGAAGCAAGTTTGACCTTTGGCTTCTGGGTAAACAGATATATGCCTAGGGTCTAAGAGAATGTATGTAATCAGCAGTGACTGATTTTGGCTTTGGAATTCTCTTCTTCGATTCAAGCTTTGGGCGGTTAAGCTTTAGGCTGAGTAGCCAATTTTGGCAGAGCTTCAGCTTATGTCGTTGAATCGGTGAAGATTGAAGTGATCCTCGAGCGCTATTTGTAGGAGAACTCTTGAATAGATATGTTGGCGTAAATCAGTCCTCAAGATTTCTTCCGTTGGAGAGCAATTCAAATTTGGGCTGAGACTTCAATCTTCGAGGTTCCTTGTCTGTGTGGAAACGACTCTCTTTGATGGACAGGAGATGTGACATCTCTGAAAAATAGCCACCAGATAGGAATGACCTCTGCAGAGATAAGATATTCTGAGATCTCTGCATTTAATGCGGTTGTACTTGTGCGTACGTGGATTCCTCTGAACGTTGGAAGATCAGTCCTAGGAGGAATGTTCAACTGATACTTGACTTTAGTATCAGTCCTTTGCGCGCATTAAATAATCAGTCTTCAACTGATTCTTCAACTGATACTTCAGTTGGTAACTGCAGTCTTCAGTCTCAGTCTTCGTTTCAGTCTTCAGTCTTCGGTCTTCGACACCGCAACTAAACTAGAAACGAACTTTAACACTTGAGTTCAAAACGATTCTAGTCTATTACATATAAGTCCTATGAATTTTGGTATCATCAAAACAAGGGTTAGGATATTCCACAAGGTTCCCAACAATTTCCCCCTTTTTGATGATGCCAAAACCACACAGCAGTTCTAGACAGCGAAAAAGACTGAACTCACAGTACAAGTTCTAAACAAGGGGTGAAAACAGTTCCCCCTTAACAAAATAACCTAAAAACTTGTAGTTAGAGCAAGAACGAAAACAGTTCTAAAAACAGAACAAAAAGAAGACAAAAAAACCATAATCAGAGCCTGGACAAAGAGTCATTGTCTTCAGGTTGAGATCAATAGGAAGTTGTTCTTTTTATTTAAGAAAAGACTGATAAATCATCAGTCTAAATTACATCTTGAAAACAGAAAAAGAACATTACAGAGGACAACCAACTGACTCAAGGTTTCTGATTGTAGAGTTTGAAGACTGCTTCCCATACCTTTCTGGCATTATCGGAGTCTGGATGAAAGTTCCAAATCCTACAAACGGTTCTGACTTCTTTCTTGATCTTTTCTCTATCGACTCCATTTTTGATCCTTGGTGGAGTCACTGCTTTCTTCCGCGGGTCAGGAATGCCTTGTCCATATTCCTTCTGAGCGTCCATCATTCGACGAACAAGATCTCGTTCTTCCAAATGCATGAGGAAGTACTTCCAGGCTTCATACCTGCGCACCTTGTCACCTTGGATACTTGCAAACACCATCTATTTGGTGTAGCGTTCCTTGATTTGCTCCCACCAATCATTCAACTCTGACGGTATCCATTTATCTGGTCGCTCAAACTTTTCCAGATGAGATATAATCAATCCATTCTTGAGATAATGTTCAAGCTTTTCAACTTCCTTTAGAGTTGAAATGAAGTCGATAGTTTTCTTCTTCTTCAGTTCTGATTCATTTGAGGAGCTTTCTCTGCTTCTCTTTCTGCTGGCTTCAACTGAGGCGAAAGTGGGGGCAACCCTTGCAGTGATTTCCTCAGCCCTGTTTTCCACCATTTTGAAGACAGAGGGAATCATTTCCGCTTCTTTTTGCATATGCCTCAATATATCCTCTTCCCCCTTTTTGGCATCAGCTGGAGGAAGTCTGCTTTGTAGCTCTTGAAGATCATTGAGCATCTTCTGAACGAGAGCTGAGTCAGGAGATTCTTTGGTTTGTTGGAGTTATTTTTCCACCTGTGCTAGTCGTTCCAGGATAAGCTTGTACTGTCGTTGCAACGAGTTCCTTGACCTCGGTTCTCGGCATGAACGTCTTTAGGAACTCAAGTTCCAATTCCTGGATCTTTGTAGTTAGACCAACGTATTGTGTCTTCCTTTCAATCTCTGATTCGAGAAAGAGGGTGTGCAGTTCCGTGTGATCCTTTCGAATTTTGGGGATACCAGTCTTTGGATCAAGCATTTCAATCTTATAATTGATCAGGGCCCTTTTCTCTGCCTTTATCCGCTGTTTGAGCCTATCAATCAATCCGGCATAATAGACCATGTCTGTTGTTGCCTGTTTCTCGACTTCTTTGAGCTTCTTTACGAACTTTTTACCATAGATTTGCTGTAGTTCGAGCTCGTGCCTTGAGTGAGTCGATTTCAAACCGTTGATCAGCAAGCTGATTCAGCAGTACATCCATTGGTCTTTCTTCATCATCAGGGATCCGTAATAGATGTCTGCGCGGCCGATTATGTTTCCAGACGGTGAGGCGTTCATCAGTTTCCGCATCCGAATAAAATAGAACAGGTCCTTCTGCGCGAGGAAGCTCGACGTGTTCTATTGGAACATCTGATTCAGGTAGGAGAGTTCTGCTCTTGCTGACGCTCTTTGTTAGGTTTTGGATGTGGAGGCCTCGGCTTGATTGGTTGAGGCAGGGCGATCTGTTCTTTCTTCAACAGATTGTGGAACTGCTTGCTCTTGACTGATATCGTGGCCTTCAGGTGGAATAGCAACAACTTCAGGGATACAAGTCCATTCTGCTTCAGCAGAATTTGTTGGAGGCGTAGATGGCAAATCCGGTTGACTGATCGAATCAGTCATTGGTTGTTCAGCAGCAGCAGGATCAGCAATTGATTCTGCTGGTTGATCAGTGTCACCAACTGGAGAGCTGAGAACAACAGTTACTTGTTCTATTGTGAGAGGCTCTTCAGACGTCTTTGGCGTTTCAGCATCAGCGTTGATTGACATGTACAAGTAATTCATGGCAAATTTGTCAAAGTCATGAATTACATCCCAAACACTTTCAATATGAAAGAGGCTAATTAGGGAAGCCTCTTCCATTTCGAACGAATATTCAGCTTCAGGGCTGTGAAGACTGCTGATTCTTGGGCATGGCGCCGTTTTCAGGAATGTATACGTCAGAAGTCTATGAAGGTTCCGGTAGACTTTTGATGACGTATCAACATCACCAACTATACGTCGGAGGTAATCTGTAGCATTTTGTTGAGCTTCGGTCTGAAGTTCAACTGCTTCCTGAGTTCCTTTTGAATAAAGGATGGGGGTTGAAGCTGGGACAGTTTCCAAAACTGCTTTGCCTTTGGATTTTGGAGACAGTTTCCAAGGCATCTCAGTAGATCTTTTGGAGGGTCTTTTAGGGAGATTGGTACGAACTCGGCGTGGCACATTTGTGTGAGCAGGATAATTTGATGGCGATGAATCAGGTGTATCATCAGAGTCAGATGATGGAGGAGAAGAGATGTCAATTACCTTCGCCTTCGAGGAAGGTTTGGGATCTCTTCTGGCCAGTTTGAAGAGACGCAGGTTGTCTGTGAATTCGATCATCTTAGGCCATTGCACATATTTGTGCTTCTTCGTCCCCTCGATGATGATCTGGGATACCCTGTTCCCCTGTCGGACCATCGTCGCAGGCCTTGTGTTGTGAGCTTCATTGTAAAGAAGCTTCAGGTAAGCTTCTTCCCAGTTGTAGCATTCTTTCTTCATAAGAGCAGCCATGACATTCTTCTGCGGTTGAGAAGCTTTGTCGGGAGTCCCTGTAGCACCTATCCAGCACTTCTGGATAATTTTACCCAACATGGCAAACTCTGGATGAAGATGAGAAAGAGTGACTTGACTCTTTGTTGATTCAGATTTATCTTTCAGTGCAGACTTGAGAGTTTCATTTGCTTCATCATCAGTCAATGAGGAGAGGAGATATCGGCTGTTTGGGAGATTGAACAATTCCCTGACAGTCTTAGAGACGTTGAGAGTCTCTTTAAAGCACTTTGCTCCGATGATGATACTGACTTTAGAGATCAATTCTTCGGAATCGTTGAACTTGAGATTCCTGTAGAATTCTCTGACAGCGTCGTCGAGTAGATACTTCGGTTCACTGGTGATAAATTTCATCCATCCGTTCCGGTGAAGAATTTCTGAGACCTTTGTATATTCCGATTTCTTTTCAAATGATTCCTTATGCACCGTATGTTCATATCTGACTTCTTTCTCTATTGAGGCTTCCTTCTCGTTATCAACCTTCTTCATGGTAGTTTTGGCCATCTTGAATAGGAAATCTGTGAAGAGAATTTTGCAGAGAGTGATCTCACAGTAGAGTGTTGTGGATTTTGAATGTTAGAGAGAGAAAGCAGAGGTGAAGGAGAATTGAGGAATGGCAGTAATGGAGAAAGTGTGATCGTGGGAGATGAACAGTTTCCTAGGGCAATCGAAAAGACGTGGGCGGTTTGAAATCTGCGCGCCAAATCAATTACAATAATTTTGACGTCCGTAATAAATGCCCATCAGATAAGTGCCTAGAAAAATGAAATATAAACTGATATAGAATATTTGTCATGATCTCTTGCCGAAAATAGGCGGCGTATGGTGCATGCAATGATTTGAAAAGAAATGCACAAAAAGAGATTTTGTAAATTGAAAACCCAAAACAGAACGCAATGTCGTCAGTTAAACAAAATCACTCATAGCCCCTAATACCATTACTAGTCCAAGTCATAGAGGATACGAACAAGTTCCCAAACAATCAGTAAGGACAATAGTTAAGCATCAAAGAAAAACTAAAACAGTGTTCCCCCTAAATTAGATAACCCATAATCATCAAGAGTAAATTAGGCAAAGGGAACAAAGACTGAATAAACATGAATATGCTTAAACTCAGTAAAGAACGATATATCAAACAAAAGTGAGGAAGAACGAACTAATACAATCTAAGAACATCATATCAAAATAATGAGTTTATGTTTAGATGACATTCCTTGATCTTCATTAGTCCTTAGTTGATTCGGAGTTGTTTGCTTGGCTTCTTGGTGGACTTCCTTTTGGTTCTTCAGTCAGCTTCCCTTTTCCTTTTCTGTCCTCTTCTCGTTTGTCCTTGTCATCAGACTCAGGGACCTCGCTGAATTTATTCTGGGTTTCCAGTTGCTGTTGAAGGTGAGTGACTGTTGATTCAAGAATTGCAATCTTGACTCTCAGCTCATATGAAACTTCTTCTTGAATGAGTAGCCTCTCTTCCAGCATCTGAACTCTTTCATCAGTGGTAGTTTCAGCAGGTTCTTGTTCTTCAGCTGGCGTCCCTTCTTCTGTTGCTTTGGCTGGAGCAGTCTGGTGCGGCGGAGATTCATGGTGGACTTCGAAGTCCTCAGCATTATCTTCTTTGAGAAGACCCCTGGAAGTGAGGTACAGTCTGAAGTTGGGTGCCCAGTCGTGGATGCCATCCCAAACATTTGTGACTCTGAACTTCTCAAAGATGCTATTCTCCAAGGCTTCCATCTCTCTTTCAGTGAGAACTTCATCAATCGCCTTGTATTGGGATTTGGGTAGGGTTTTGACGAAGATAAAGAAGAAATAGCTGACAAGAGCTTGGAACTCTTCAGGATTCAGGGAGGCTAAGACAGTGGGAAAAAGGGTTGTGACACAGTGTTCGGACATTTGTGTCACGAAGTTTTTTAGAAGGGCAGTTTGATTGACAAAGGTTGAGGATGAGGATGCGGCATTGACGTCAGTGACTTCATCAAACTTTGCCTTCTTGTTGAACCCTTCAAGACAGTAATGGAAGAAACCTCTGAGAGGAAGTTCTTCAGAATCAGTTTCTCTGTCATTGGTTGCTTGTGTCTCCTCTGTCGGTTGATTTCCTTCATCTGCTGGAGGGACAGACGGAGCCTGTTGTTGAGGAGTTTCCGTGCTTGGCATTGGAACTTCTTCAGAAGATTTTGGAGCATCTTCTTCATGTTCCTCATTGTGACATTTCTGAGGGGTGTCCAGCGAGATCTTGACTGGAAACGATACGCTGTCGAACTTTCTTTTGGTTGAGCCTCGAGTCTTGTATCGTGGCTCAGAAGTGAGGAGAGGAATTTCAGTCGAGATATACTGATATTCTCTCTGAGTGAACTTTTCTGTTTTTCAAACAGATGGATGGTGGAAGACACTTGAGTAGTGTTCTTCCAGAAGCAAGGTGTTTCCTTAGCACTATGAAGAATGAGTGCTGAGACTCTTGTTCCTTGACGCAGATGATTGGTGGAGTGAGATTCCTTCTTCTCTTCAGCGAGAATCTGAAATGTAGGCCTTCTCCCAGTTGAATGGGCCTTTCTGCATCAGGGCGATCAACACTAATTTATGTGGTCTTGAGAGATGACCAGGGGATCCAAGAGTGCCGAACCAGCATTTCTTGATCATTTTGGCAATGGGTCTGAGATGAAGATGAATTCTTGAAATGCTCAGAACATTGGTGATGACGCGATCGGTAGATGCATTGCTCGTCAGTGCTTTTCTCATGTGCTCTGTGGCTTCTTCATCGGTGAAGAATGGAGCTGGTCCATTAGTTGGGAGATTGAAAATTTCTCTCACTGCTTTAGATATGTTGATGGACATCTTGGTTGACTCTGAAAAGCCTTCATTCGTGAAAACAGAAATCTCTGTTTTGAGTTTACCAGTCGATTCATCTGCTTTGATGTTGTCGTAGAATTCTCGGATGATCGACTCGTCGAGAAGAAACCTAGGTGAGCATTGGACGAACTTCATCCATCCATGTCGTTCTAAGATCTCGTTGATCTTGTTGAAATCAGCAAATAGTTGGAGTGACTCCAATGTAGCAATAGATTCGTAACAAACAACTTGTTCCGATGCTGATTTTCCAATTTGAATCTTTGAGAGGTTTTCTGCAAAAGTCTGATGATCGATTCTCACAGAGATAGAACTGTGGATTCTTACTGTTAGTCTTGCAGAAAAAGGTATTCTCAAGAAATTTGGCACACAAAGATTTCTCTGAGATTGAGTAAATCTTTAGTCGAAGATGAAACGTTTTTGAAGAGAGTGTGAAAGATCGTGCAAAAGGCGGTTTCAATAATCGTTTGAAATCCGTGCAAATGGAGTTGTGCCACGTGGATCACTCCGCTTGTTAGTAAAAAGGGCGGGTTCGTGTGATCGTGTGACAACCGTTTTAAAATAAATGTGCACGTGTCTATTACATAGAATAAAGATAGTAAGCATTTAGACACGTCAGACTAAGCACAATGCAGCCGAAAAATGATTAAGAAAAGCAGTCATAGATACAAGTGATATTGTTGAGAGAAGCTTACACAGTGATTATCACTAATTTCATCATTGATTGAAGCGTAATTTCCCCCTGAGTTTTATGACTGATTCTCCCTTGATTTCAAGTTCGTTGGCTGTTGCTGCACGCTCCTTTCACGTTCCATATTTCTTCTGTGCTGTAGTGATTCCTCATGAATCACTCTTTCAAAAACTTCTGACGCCATTTTGAATTCTGTCTCTGCTTCCTTGAGACGTAGAAGTTCTTGTTTCTGAGACTGAAGAAGTTTCAGTCTGTTGATTAGTCTGCGCTCCTTTACATCTCTTTTGTCAGATTCGTCTTCATCTGAAATGAAGTAGCGCATGACGATCCTTCGAGCATCTTGCACACGATCAGTCTCTTTGATGATCTGTTTGTGCTCCCTAAGGAGATCTTCAAATCTCGTTCTTAGGTGTTGATACTCTAGTCGAGTTTGATCATATCTGCTCGTTGCTTCTTATTATGAGTGGGTTGGACTCTGGTTTTCTTCTGGAAAAATGATGATTTCTTCTTTATCAGAATCCAATGATCCCATTCTCAAGTCCACTGATTCCTCGAAAGTATGTATAAACATAATCGCTGGAGAAGTCTTTCTTGTTCCTGTACATTGTGAGAGAAAGCAGGTAGAAGCACACAGGAAACAGGAAACGAACACAAAACAAGCAGTCTCAAGAGTAATCTCGAGAAGAGATTTTTGATCAAAAATAACAATTCCCCCAAAAAGGATCTAGTTCAATTAGAACCAAGTCAGATGCAGATAGTTCTTGCGAACAACCTGCTCTGATACCAATTGTTAGGTCCGGGGGGTCTCGAATAGGTGTATGGGGGGGGGAATACACCTATAGGCTATTTTTACAATAATATACTGACCTCAATCAGAGGGATCTCAGTTAGAGATTGAAACGAAACTTTGCACGCAAACAAGGACTCCTATTTTTACTGAAAACAGTTTTGACCAACAGGGTTGACGACTGATACTGAAAGCTCTTCAGTAATGAGTTATCAGCTAAGTAGCTGGAACTTAACTGATCCAAGTAAGGGCTTCAGTCGTGTTTGCTAAGATAGAGATGATATCACTCTTCCTTACTATCAGAGGATAGTTCAGTCAGATTGATATCATACGCAGCGGAAATTAAACTTAGTTTCGTAATAGCCTCGGTGGAGCAGGTTGTTGGATTAAGGTTTCTCTTTGCTGTTAGTCAGTGTTCAGTTTTATCAATTGAAATAGCACAAGTAAGAATATAAAACTGAAAGCTGTAAATAACACAGAGACTTTTACGTGGTTCGGAAAAACCTCTTTCCTACATCCACGGCTGGTTGATCAGACCAACAATCCACTCCGCAAGTGCTTCACTGGTGCACTGCAAACCGTACCCGTGTGCTTGCCTGGTGCACACAACCGTAAACTGAAGATAACCCCTCTTCAGCACCCACACACCTCGCGTAGGATTTCCCTGCTAAGCACACCTCGTGCTCAGACTTTTCACTCAGAGTTCAGAGTACCTTCCTGAACTCCGAATCACTCAAACACTCTTATGGGGGAGAGGTTTAAACGAGTGCCAACTATACTTACAAAGAACAAGTTCTTTGAAGCAAGTTTGACCTTTGGCTTCTGGGTAAACAGATATATGCCTAGGGTCTAAGAGAATGTATGTAATCAGCAGTGACTGATTTTGGCTTTGGAATTCTCTTCTTCGATTCAAGCTTTGGGCGGTTAAGCTTTAGGCTGAGTAGCAATTTCGGCAGAGCTTCAGCTTATGTCGTTGAATCGGTGAAGATTGAAGTGATCCTCGAGCGCTATTTGTAGGAGAACTCTTGAATAGATCCGTTGGCGTAAATCGTCCTCAAGATTTCTTCCGTTGGAGAGCAATTCGAATTTGGGCTGAGACTTCAATCTTCGAGGTTCCTTGTCTGTGTGGAAACGGCTCTCTTTGATGGACAGGAGATGTGACATCTCTGAAAAATAGCCATCAGATAGGAATGACCTCTGCAGAGATAAGATATTCTGAGATCTTTGCATTTAATGCGGCTGTACTTGTGCGTACGTGGATTCCTCTTAACGTTGGAAGATCAGTCCTAGGAGGAATGTTCATCTGATACTTGACTTTAGTATCAGTCCTTTGCGCGCATTAAATAAACAGTCTTCAACTGATTCTTCACATGATACTTCAGTTGGTAACTACTGTCTTCAGTCTTCAGTCTTCGTTCTTCAGTCTTCAGTCTTCGGTCTTCGACACCGCAACTAAACTAGAAACGAACTCTAACACTTGAGTTCAAAACGATTCTAGTCTATTACATATAAGTCCTATGAATTTTGGTATCATCAAAACAAGGGTTAGGATATTCCACAAGGTTCCCAACAAAGTTAATATTTATATTACCATAAGTATACATTTTTGAGAACAAATGTATATCTTATGCTTATTAAAAGTAAATATTCCTACTAGAGTTCAAGATTAAGTGTTTAGGGTTTAGGGTTTAGTTTTCACGGTTTAGGGCTTAGAAAATATAATACTTTGTATTGACTGAAGGTAAATACTTATATTAACATAAGAATATATTTTTGTTAACAAATGAATATATTATGCTTATTAAAAGTAAATATTCCTATTAGGGTTAAGATTTAGTGTTCAGGATTTAATGTTTAATGTCAGGGTTTAAGAGTTAAAAAATTTACTACTTTATATCGAATGAATGTAAATACTTATATTAACATAAGTATACATTTGTGCTAACAAATGTATATTTTATACTTATTAAAAGTAACTATTATCTTAATAAAAAATAATTATACATATGAAGAAATGTAACACTTTAAAACTATTACTTTTTTCACGGAAAATTGTTATTTTTACTCACGAAAATCTATAATTTTAATTATTTTGTTAAGTCTTTATAGTCGTAAGAAAAAATAACAAAAAAAAACCTAAAATAAGAAACTGAAAAAAAAAAAAAAAAACGAAACATGCAAACAGCTGAAAAAAAAAGCAAAAGAATTAACAAACAAAAAACAAAAAAAAAACGAAAAAGAAAGAAAAAAGAACCACAAGAGAATAAACCACGAACATTGGGGCAAGGGGGATTCGAACACTTGCCCTTTAGGGAGAAGGAGGCGCAGCAATACCATTGAACCAAAAGACATTTATGATTTTGTTCACTGAAAGTTTTTATATAAACGTTGATGTGAGTCGGGTTGGATAAAACCCGTCGCATCTCATGCGACCGCCGCACAGAGACCAGCTGTTATTTTAATTATTGGTCTAATCCACTTTTCTAATTTAACAACGTAATTATTTTTTTGTCCTCGCTTTTTGTGCACTTAATTCATAAATCATAATCCAAAAACAGATAAACTTTGATAGGAAACAAAATAAAAATAAAAAAATAAATCAAAAATTTCCAACTTTCATTATTACTTGCTGTTGTAATATATTTGCACTTATAACAAATAAAGTATTTCTAGAGGTATATGGACACAGAGAGATGGAAACAAATTTTATGAACCATGCATGAACCATCGGTACACTATTTCGTTGATTTTTTTGTTTAAGAGGAATGTATTTGATTATCTCAAGTAATTTTATGTTTGATTATATTAATTTAAAAATATAAAATGAAAATTGTGAATTTTCGTAAATATTAAATTAAATTATTTTAATAAAATAATATTTTAATATAATTTAAATTAAGAAAGTAGATTATATTTTAGGACATTCCAAAAAAACGGTGAAATATCCAAGTGCGATGGAAGAGTATTAACATCATTCACGGTTAAAGATATTGGCACTTTATAATTTAGTTGAAGGTGAAATAAATCTCATAATGAACTTATACAAGGCTTTTACTAATCAAGCATTGCATCTAGTTTTTCTTATCTCAAGTTTTCGCAATTGTATTACTCCCTCCGTCCCAGCTTTTTGTATCCACTTTTAGTTGTATTTACAACTAGAAGTGGATATAAAAAGCTGGGACGGAGGGAGTATATAATTAAGAGGTGGTGTTGGATACAACTATGTGTATCATACAATCGGATTGCACTCTCACTTAAACTCTGATCCGCACATTGATTCGATTCCGTATCCTAACCCAAATCTTATAAATAACATTATTTTTAGTGCGAGTCAATCCGATTGTACGATACACCTGATTGTACTCAAGTTTTTTTGTATAATTAATATATCAACTCAACAAAATTAATTAAGTATAGTAGATAAGGTATTATTTACTGAAATAATACTTGTGAATAAATGATCACAGGAGTTCCACGGGATGTACTATATAATTGGTCAATGGTACTCCTTCAGTGGGGTAGTTTTGCATTAATTTTAGCTGTGACTATATCATGACTCTCTTAATGACACACACAAAACTTTGCATATCCAAGATTAATTTTCCATACCATAGAAACCCCCGAGGAATAATCCATATATAGGAATAAATTATGTATAGTGATAAAAATATTTCATCCATCCCATTTTTATAGACTTATTTTTCTTTTTACACTAAAACAAAATATTTCATCCATCCCATTCTTAAGTTATAATTATAAGATTCTTACTAAGAATCTTAAATTTTTAAGTAATATCTTACATTAGTGATGAGTGATGAGTGATGAGTAAATCACTAATCAAATTAACATTGTTTGATGATACATTAATCTATGTTGGATAACTACTTAAACTCTTGGCTTGTTTTATTAGCTAGACTTCTTTATTAATAAAGTTTCATATTTTCTGATAGTCTGGTTGAAAATTGATGTTGTGACACATATTGCTAAAATAGGTCATTATCTGACATTTATTAGACATGAATTTAGAGAATTTGATTGAAGTAAACGAAACTTTTGAGGTGAATAATCAATGTTTAAATTTTCAATTGTATTTCAATATATATTTAATTTTAATATTTTTGTATTATTATCTTTGACCAACTTATTAGATGATAAATGAAAAATAAATAAAAATGAACAAAAAAATAATCAAAAAAAGGCTGAAAAAATAAAAATAAATTACCGACGGCATTTGCCGTCGATAATTAGCGGCGGTGGCACCGCCGTTGGTAATTTTGGCCGGACGGCGGTGGTCCTATCGCCGGATGTCACCGGCGGTGGTGATTAGCGGCGGCCACATGTCGCCGGTAAATAGCGACGGCAATTGCCGTCGGTAATAAATAAATATTATTAAATTAATTAATAATAAATATAAAATAATATATATTTAAATTAGCGACGGCACAACCGCCACTAATTAGCGGCGGTTGTTTTGCCGTCGGTAACGCGCCGGTAATAGGCAACAGGCGGGTCGCCGTTTTTGCCGCCGTTGTGCCGTCGGTAATTACCGGCGATGGCACCGTCGTCGCTATTCACGCGTTTTTTTGTAGTGCTAGATGCGCCAAATATATACTTGTTCAAATATATATATATATATATATATATATATATATAATAAAAACACTTTTAAGTGTATAAAATATAAATAAATCTTGTCCATTAAATCTTGTTTGATCTAATGGCTTAAGATTTGCCTAATCTAATCCATGCATATTTACGCCTAATTTATAAAAGGATAAACATGTAATTGCTTAATTTAATACATATTCACGCCTAATCCATACAAATCTTTATAATATACTCATTGTAATTTTTGGTGAATGAATAATTGCCATAAGTTCTCACAATTAACAACTACTCCCCCCGTCCACGAAAGAACTTCCTATTTTTCCTTTTTTGGACGTCCACAAAAGAACTTCTTACCTATTTTTGGACTATACCCCACCACTTATAATCCTCTTACTTTCACTTTCACAACTCTCAATATTAATTATAACATATTTTCACCACTCTCAATACACTCAACTACCTCTTATCCACTCTCAATTAGGGTTGTAATCGAATCGAATCGAAGCGAATATCAACATATTCGATTCGTATTCGTTAAATGGTACTAATATTCGATTCGTGATTCGATTCGATGTCGAATATTAAACTTGATTCGGTATTCGATTCGTTGCTATATTCGAATTATTCGATTCGATTCGAGTATTCAATTCGTCTTTTAAATGTACCTTAATTTTTCGAATCGAATACTCGATTCGAATATTCGATTCGAGTATTCGACTTATATTCTATATTATTCGATTCGAAATTCTGAATGAAAAAAAAAATATTAAATAAATGTTCAAGTGATAATTCCACTACGAGAATCCTCAATATAACACTACAATGGAACACAATTGTGATATTCCTGCAAGAATATCAAGCGATTCTGTATTTCAACATTTCAAAAAGTAGAAGAAACAAAAGTATCAATAAAATGAAAGCTCCTGATATCTAAACCAATTTGTATGCTATTCTAATTTTTCAAAATTTAATCATATAGCATTTACGAAGCAGGAAAGATCAACACTTAAAACCAATTTTGATGATACTCTAATTTTCCAAAATTTCATCATTTAGCATTTACAAAGTATAAGAGAAGGCTGGCTGTGTGGGGGCGATGCAGGCGGCGCGGCAGCAGGAACCAGAGCTTCAGATCTGACCAAGAGTTGTACCGCACAGTAGCAGCATTCAGAGCTTCAGATCTGACCAGTCTTCTGCGCCCACCGGCTCGCGCACGGCGCATCCAGGCGCGAGCAACAACAGCAGCACCAGAGCAGCACCGAGCGCACCGGCGCGCACAGAACAGCAGCAGCCAGCACAGAGCAGCACCTGCGCGCGCGACAGCAGCAGAGCAGCACCGATGGTGGAGAGAAGGCACGGTGTTGGGGGAGAGCCGGAGAGAGCGACGCTGCGGCGGAGAAGTTGGGCGACGGGCGACGTCGCAGACTCGCGGCGGAGAAGATGGACCAGTGCAAACGCACAGCGGTGTGGAGATTCTGGAGAAGAGAAGTCCTATCAGATTTGGAAAAAATGAGTGAGGGAGCGGCGCCTCTCTTAGTTAGAATTAGGGTTAGAAACTTAGAATTAAAAAAATAAAAATAAAGGAGGGTTAAAATTAGAAGTTAAATATTATAAAAATTTTAATTAAAATATTAATATTATATATATATATATATATGTGTATATATATAGAATTAGATTTTTTTTAAAGGAGTGCTAAAATTAAAAGTTAGGTATTATAAAATTATAATTTAAATATTATATATATATATATATATATATATATATATATACCGAATCGAATATCTACGAATATCGAATCGAATATCATAATTTCATATAAGTATTTGAATATTAATCGAATCGAATCGAATATTTATTATCGAATACGAATAGGGCAATTTCGAATCGAATCTCGAATCGAGCAAAAATATTCGATTCATTTACAACCCTACTCTCAATACACTTAACAATATTTTTTTTTTAAACCCGTGCCACTCCCTCCTAGGAAGTCCTTTCATGGACGGAGGGAGTATAATTTTAATTCTTAAAATTTATCATACCAAATCTCACTAATAAAATTTCAGATTCGTAACAGTGACTTTATTATGTAGTAAACCACAAAAAAATTTAATTCTTAAATTTAATAAAATTTCAGATTCGTAACAACTATATTTTCAATTCTTAAAATTTATCAGACCAATTTTCTGGTTTGGTAATTCTATTATTTTTGTTACGAATTAAGATTTGATAAATTCCAAGCGAATTTTTTAAATAATGTTACGCATTTATTTTTTAGGAATTTAAAATTCGTAACACAATAATATGGAATTCGTAACAAAACATATATGTTACAAATATGTTCTTTAAATTTCCTTTTACGAGCAGTGACTGCAATAATTAATCACATAATTCGTAAGAACTTATAAGTCGTAACAAATAAACATTTCTGAAATGGAATAAAAAATATTTGCATATCTCATAGCATCGGAATCGGAACAGAGAGAGAGAATTTGTGGAAAAGTCAACTGCACTCTATTACCTTTCTACCCTTTCGAAAGTGTTAGTTACAAATCATCAGTGCACATATTACGAACTGTAAATTTGATTTATTTTAAATCTGGAGCGCTAATTGTTGATAGATGGACGGATGGATTTTGTTTATATTTTATACACTTAAGAGTGTTTTCATGGTAGCCCACCCATATATATATATATATATATATATATATATATATATATATAGGGGAGGGCTACAGTAAAAACACTTCTTAAAATATAAATATAAACGTTTTTTAATGTACGAATTTTATCCAACAGGGTTACAAATTCATCCAACATGGTTACGAATTGTGAAAAATTAATTTTTGCTACCTTTGGGATTCGAACCCAGGACCACGAATTCATCCAAAAGAGTTACGAATCAACCGTAGATCTTGATGATCTAAGGGCTGAAAATCATTTATATTTTATACACTTAAGAGTGTTTTTATTCTAGCCCTCCCCTATATATATATATATATATATATATATATATATATATATATATATAGACTTGTTTATATAAAAAGTAATACTCCCTCCGTCCTGCTCCAAATGTCTCCTTTCTTTTGGGCACGGAGATTAAGAAATGTGTATAAAGTAGATAAAGTGGGTATAAAGTAAATAAAGTGGGTTGTTGAAAATTATTTAAATATTAAGTATAGAGAGAGTGTGTATTGCCAAAAAAGGAATGAGACATTTGGAGTGGGACAACCCAAAATAGAAAATGGGACATTTGGAGTGGGACGGAGGGAGTATTTTTTTACTCATTTATTATTATTAAATTGCTATTATATATAAAAAGAAAAAAACAAAAAACTTAAAACCCTTGAAAGCACAAGAAAGCAGACTAAGGGTCGAGCCTCATTAAAACCTTCCTACGGAAAACTCAAAGGGAAAAATCGTAAGAAGGAAAAAGAGTACCCGTCTAGACGATCAAAGAAACGACAAGAAAAGGAAGAGCGGAAGGGAAAGTTTCAGGAACTCCGGCCTAACCATCGTCCTCTAACCAACCCGGCTCAAGCCAACAGAACCAAAACAAAAAAATAAACCAACACAGTAGGCAAAAGGCGGTGATACGCCGTCGCCAAATGCCCACAACGAAAACCAAGCAAACAGAAAAGGAAGGCAAAAGGCCGGTGAGACGCTATCTCTATATGCCCAACACTAAGACCCACAAACAGAAAAGGAGGCTTACGGCCGGTTATACGCCGTCACCAGAAGACTCCCGCGAACCCAAAACCAAGCCAAACGAGAGCCGAAGAAGGTCGGCGCAAAAAGACCAATCTCCCCGAAGAGAGAAGAAGTAACAGTTTCGGCCGGTGAGATGCCGTCGCCAGAAACTGACACCCCTTGAACAAACAAACCGAAGGGACAACCCCCCCCCCCCAAAAAAAGCAGAAAGAGAGATTACACGGCTGGTTATACGCCGTCGCCATGAACATCCCTTTTGTCTACCAAAAACCATTGATCACTGGAAAGTCATTTCTGAAAATAGTTCTGTTTAGGAAACAGCTCTGCTGTCCACCCGTGTGCTGCTCTGGACGAGACTGCAGAGCTTCAAAGCTCATGTAAGCACTGCCAGCGTAGCCTACTCTGCTCTGGACTGTCAGATCTGGAACAATCCAGCTCTGGAACATAGCCCTGCTCTGGACCTCTGTCAGCTCTGGCACATAGCTCTGCTTTGGAAAAACTCTGCTCTGGCTCTGGAAATTAGATCTGCTCTGGCTATCAGTTCTGCTCTGCTCTGGACCTGCCATCTCTGGAACAAGCCAACTCTGGGAATGAGCTCTGCTCTGGACCTCAGCCAGCTCTGACACATAGCTGTTTACTCTGCTCTGGATCTGGTAATTAGCTCTGCTCTGGCTAGCAGTTTTGCTCTGATCTGGACTCTGGACCGACATCTCTGGTACAAGCTAGCTCTGGAGCTTAGCTCTGCTCTGGATCTCATCCAGCTCTGGCACATAGCTCTTTGCTCTGCTCTTGATCTGGTAATTAGCTCTGCTCTGGCTAGCAGTTTTGTTCTGATATGGACTCTGGACCGACATCTCTGGTACAAGCCAGCTCTGGAGCTTAGCTCAGCTCTGGACCTCAGCCAGCTCTGGCACATAGCTCTTTGCTCTGCTCTGGATCTGGAAATCTGTTGGGAACCTTGTGGAATATCCTAATCCTTGTTTTGATGATACCAAAATCCATAGGTCTTAATTGTAATAGACTAGAACTGTTGGAACTCAAGTGTTAGAGTTCGTTTCTAGTTTAGCTTGTGGTTCTGAAGACTGTTAGAGTCTGCATGGTTGTAAAGTTCTGAAAACTATCAGGGATTTAAGATCTTATCAAGAATATGGTTTCTATAAGGAAACATCATGTTTTTTTTTTGTATTTGTTAATTAAGTTGTCATTGACTTTATCAGTTGTCACCACTAAAGTTGAAAAAGATTTTTCAACAATGAAGGTCATGAAGAGTGTTCTTCACAGTCGTATGGGAGATAATCTTTTAAATATTTGTTTAGTACCTTACATAGAAAATGATGTATTTGTAAATGTTACTAATGAAGCTATTATGTAGAGGTTTCAGAAAATGAAAAAATATGAGAAAAATGTTGTGAGTTATGAAACAATCATGTTTATTTGGTTTATTTGAATTGTTATGTAATTTAAACGACATTATGATCGTGTTAATGATTACTCCCTTCATCCATGAAACATCTTTTTAAGGAGAGTTGACACAAATTTTAATAAAAGCTAATTGTGTATTTGATGAGTAGAAAAGAGGTCCCACAAGTTAGAAAAAGTGATGATATAGTGACTAATGAAAAACGTGGTGCGTCCATTAATAACAATGTGTATACATATGTTGGAATTGTAAGGATAATACATTACAAAAAATACGAGGATTACCGATGGAAAAAGCCATCGGTAATCCCATGAACGACGTCGGCAAAAGCTTTACCGACAGCATTACCGGCGGCAACACGGGGATTACCGATGGAAAAAGCCGTCGGTAATCCCATGAACGACGTCGACAAAAGCCTTACCGACAACAGCTTGCCGTCGGTAATACCGTCGTCAGTGATGCCATCATTGACGGCGACACACGGCCGTTGGTAATTACCGACGGTGTTCCCGAGGGTTTTGCGAGATATTTACCAGCACGCTATCGACGGCGTTGCCCTTGGTAATTACCGAGGGTACCAACGTCGTCGGTAACGCTCGACGGAGATCCGAGAATTTTTCCGGTAGCCTACCGAGGGCGCCGTTTCCATCGCTAATATTTTTTTTTTCAAAAAAATATTTATTTATTTATTTTTATTTTTTTAATCAATCTAGCTTATTATACCCCACAAGTATTTTGGTATTTGTACTGTGTTTTGAACTTAATTGCATACGTTAAGACGAACTTCCCAGTGGGTCACCTATCTTAGATTCAATATTTCCCTTCCCGATCTCTGTTTTGGTGGATTCACATTGCAGACCTTATTCTTTAAGAATGAAGTTCTATTTATCCTAAATACATGATTAGGAGGTAAGAACTTTCGATGATTGTCAAACCACGATTATTTTCCACTTTTCGATAGAGTGAATGCTTCTGTATTCTCCATACAATGTGGACAAGCTAATCATCCAACTGTACCCCACCCAAACAACATAGCGTACGCTGGAAAATCACTAATAGTCCATACAAGAGCTGCCCGCATCTGGAAATTTTGTTTCAAAGATATGTCATAAGTATTCACACCTACCTTCCACAAAGATTTCAACTCTTGTATTAGCGGCTGCAAGAAAACGTCCAACTTCATCTCAGCTTCAATGGCCCAGACACGAGAACTCTGAGGAACATGAATTGTTCTTTCATGCACAACCACAGAGGCAAGTTATACGGTGTGACAATAATCGGCTAAGAAGAATACTGACGTCCTGATTGTGCGAAGGGGGCAAAACCATCTGTAGACAGGCCCAATCTCACATTTCTTGACTCCTGAGCGAATTCAGGATAAACTAAATTCAAGTGTTTTCATGCCAGAGAATCTGCCGGGTGGCGCATAACCCCACTGTCTGTAGAAGTCGCATGTCAACGCATATCTTTGGTTGTTGCTCGAGATGCAAACAACCTCTGCAGTCGGGGCGTCAAAGGAAAGTAGTGCATCTGCTTGGCCGCCACACGTTTTTTTCGGCAGCTTTCAGATGCACTCAAGTTCTCCTTATATCGTGATTCACCACATAATTTACAGCTTTGCAACTCACTATCGTCTTTCCATTACATTATGCAATTATAAACATAACAATCGTTCTTCTGTACTTGCACCCAAACCACGCAGATGTCTTTTCGTACTATTGAAGTTGTCGGAACACTTGTTATCCTTCGGTAAAGCCGTTTGAAAAAACAAAGACAACTGATTGAAACATCTATCTGACATGTGGTTTTCAACCTTTATGCTCATGAATTGTATCATAAAGGATAACTGTGAGTAAGTATCACAGTCAGGGTACAATGGATTATCGGCTGAGTTCAACATGTCATAGATCTGTTAAACGACATGATTGGGCGGCTCTTCGAGATTTGGAGGATATTTAAAATTAATAGGACCAACATGATCATACACAATCCTTTGGTAGTTATTTTATGACTCATCATCCTCATCCATTCTAGTAGGTTCTGGCGGCCTATACACTAGTGTTTTCCCGTGATAAACCCATGTTGTGTAATTGTGGACAAACTCACGCCTAGTAACATGTTCTTTAATTGTAGGCACAGATAAAAAGGCCTCGTTCTTACACTTCCTACACGGACACCTAATGTTACCTACACCATCTGTGTAAGCCGTTTGATTTATCGCATACTCAAGGAAACCCTCAAGTACTGTTTCAAATGCAGAACAATCATTGTATCTCGCATACATCCACAGACAATTATCACTCATTCTTGTAAATTCTAATTGAAATAAATAAATAAAATATCATAAATTACTTGAATCAAACAAAATTTCGGCAGCATAACCTCACTATCCCGACTACCAAGTGCTCGACTCTACCAGCAACTATGTTAACCATAATGGCTCTAATTTACTAGGTCCACCCGGTGTTGGATTAAATTTTGAATTAATCTAGTTAGTGGACAAATATATATATCTATATATATATAATGTAAATAAATACTATTATATTATGTATATATTAAATATTATATTTATTATTCGTTGAGGGACCAAATAATAAATATTGATAACTTGAGTTGAGAGGTTATAAATAAGAGGTCCGGTCCCCAGGAAACGGTACGCTCTTTCAGTATTCTCATTCCCATTAGAGTCTACGCATATTCAAAAGAATACCGTATTCATGGAAGATCAAATCTTTATACTGAATTCATCATTGCATCAGGTTATTAATTATAGTAAAAAAGTATTCTCAGGTTATCATCATAGAATTTGTAGTAATTACATGAATTAATTCTTACACCCGGCCCCCAATTGTTCAATCAATACAATATAAAATAAGTAATAAAAAATACAATAATCAAATTAAAAACAATCATTTGTTGGGAGAAGATCTTTAAGAAATAATCAATTATATCCCAAAGGAAGAAAATCCTTAAGAAATTGATTAAATTTATCCCACGATATAGTAACATATATGTAATCATTTATCCTCAACATATAATAGTAAATTTTAGTTCATAATTATTTGATTTCTTTATGTGTTGCTTAAATGAGAGACACTAATCATAAATCACTAGAATTTCAAGTTTTGAAACACAAAATAAATAAAATTGACGAGAGCGTACGGTGGTGGTTGGTGGCGGAGCGATGTCGGAGAAGCGGTGGACTAAGACGAGAGAGAGAGAGTGGCAAGAGAGCGGGAGAGGGAGGGAACGAGTCAGAGAAATGGAGAGAGAGAGACTGAGATGAGAGAGAGAGAGAGACACACACACACACACACACACAGCGACACAACAGCGGTGGCGCGACGACGACGTGGGGTCGGGTATGAAATAGTAGTGACAGCGCGGGTCAGAGAGAGAGAGCTAAAGTTAGGGATAGAGAAGCAAAATAGAGGGAGAGAAACTTACCGATGTGGAACGAGACCACGACGGCGGTAGGGGAGTGGCGGCGGTGAACTGGAGTGACGGACGGAGGCGGAAACTGAAATTGGGGAAGAAAATTGCCGATTTTAATCTACACGCCGTCGGTAATCGACGACGCGTTCAAATTTAACGACGTCGTGAGCCACCCTCGGTAATATTATTATCAAAATAAATTGAAATTTAAACAAACATTACCGACGGCAGCGACCGTCGGTAATCACCGAGGGGGTCACGCCGTCGGTAATCCGCTAGTGCCTGTATCGAAATTAACCCTCATTTTCTCCCATTGGTGGTGAGTCGGTATTTACCGAGGGTGGATGTGCTGTTAGTAATCACCCTCAGTATTGCGCGTGTTTTTTGTAGTGATAGTTAATGGAATGGTTTCAAAAAATAGACTAGAAATATGTTTTAATGGACAGACAAAAATGACAAAATAGGAAAATGTTTTGTGGATGGTACAAGTATTATTTTTTAATTATTTTTAAATTTATTAAAAAAGAGTCAAAAATCTAGCTCCCCCACTGAACAAATCAATTTGATGAGTTTCTTTCTTTACTTGTTGGGTCCCTTAGTGGGCTATTTTTAGAAGATAAAACTTGAATCTCTTTTTCTAGACTGATATGAGTATCGAAACTGATACTGAAATGAGTTGACTGAAATGATCAGTGTAAAGCGAGATCAATTGAAAGGGGTGTAGACCGATATTGATAATGGTTCAGTAGGTTAACTTCAGTGCGAAGAACTAGTCGACTCACTGATAGTTCAAGTATGGCATCAGTCTAATCAGTTTTTATGAAATAAGATGAGTGTTAGAAATCTTACTAACTATCCGAAGATTTGTTAGTTAGACTGATAACACTTTCAGCGGAAACGATTTTACGAAATAGCCTTTAAGTGAAATACTTTGCAAGTTCTTAGGATTTCTCTTTTCACATTAACAATTTCAGTAGATAAAAGTTTGTGGACATATAAGAGCAAGTAGAAACTGAAAGCAATAAGAACTCAAAGAGTTTTATGTGGTTCAGAAAGGAATTTTCTACATCCACGGTCAGTTGATCACACTGACAAAACACTGGGTTTGTGCTTACGGGCACAACAAACCTTGCATCTGAAACTCAAGTTTCAGAGCCAACACACTTGGTTGGACTTCTCGCTCTTTCTTAACTCGCAGTGCTAAGACAACAGTCGTCTAGCTTGCGGTGGTTAAGAGTCTCTGAGTTCAGAACGACATCTCGAACTCTCTCTATCTCAAACACTCTTTTCACTCGTTGTAAAAAGGGATTTAATACTCCAACTATTGATTACTGAGAACAGGCTCTCGAGTAATCAAAACTAGGCTAAGGATGAAGAATTTTTTCCTAGCAACTTCTAAGAGAATTTTGGTATATCAGGTGAACTAATATTTGACAATGGAGGATTCTCTTTTTCGATTCAAAGATTTGGCTAAGTGTAGGCTGAGTCTTTAGTTCGGCAGAGCTTCAGCGTGAGTTCCTGAATCGGTGAGGTTGAAGGTTGAATCTTGAGCTCTATTTATAGGCAAATGGAGAGAATAGATCCGTTGGAGGATATCCTTCAATCTTTTCTGCTGTTTGACTTGTCAATTCAAATTCTACTCAAGTCTTCGTCCTCTATTTCCTTTACACCGAAAAAGGTATGACCTTTCTGAGCTAGGATATGGTGTTACAGAGCATGGTAACATGGAAAGGGAAACTCTGCCGGTTGAAGGACGATTCACCATATCCTTGCATTAAATGCACTGTCCTTAGCATTAAATGCGGTGTGTACTGGAAGCATTGAAGTTGTCCTTTGTTAACACTGAGTGTGTTATGCATAACTCCATCTTCACTCCGCATATGGCATTATCAGTCCGAGGTTTTAATCAGAACATTCTCTTCAATTGCATTGAATATTCCTCGACTGATCAGGTGTACTGAAGCATTTCCCTAACACTTGTACTTCAGTGCAAATGCTTCATTAACTTCAGCATTTAATTCAGGTGTGCTTCAGTCCTTCATACTTCAGTCTTTCATACTTCAGTCTTTCAGTCTTCAGTTCTTCGGCTTTCAGTTGTTGCTCTTCAGTCCTTCAAACATCAGTGCGTTCGTCTTCAGTACTTGTTTTTTCAGTCCTTGCGACTTCAGTGCTTTGGTCTTCAGTCTATACTAGAAAAATGAACTCCAACAGTTGAGTTCAAAAAGATTCTAGACTATTACAATAGTATCTAGGGGTTTTGAAATCATCAAAACAAAGGGTAAGATATTTCTTCTATTTTCCCAACAATTTCCCCCTTTTGGTGGGTTAATTTTCTCCACTTTTATACACATCTAATAATCATTTATTAAAAGAGTCAACTTGTGAGATAGCTACATTGAATAATGAAACACAATATTTGGCCACTCATCTAAAAAAACATAAATTTTGGCCATTTTTTACGTTTTAGGACTATTTTGCCCTTAATTAGGCGGGCTGGGTTAGGGTTTCGCGTGGGTTATAATAGTACAAATGGCACTAATAGTGCCACTTGTGCCATTCAGGCGCGCGGCACTGTGCCATTTAGGACTATTCTGTCTCGCATCTCCCTCTCGCCCCTCTTCTCTCTCCTCTTCTCCCTCTAGAGAGGTGGCACGATTTAGGGGCTAGGGTTTTCCGGCGGCGGCCAGGGACGGAGCCATGGGGACTGAATCCCCTCCCAAATTTTGAGTTTTTTTTTAGTTTCGAAGATATATATAGGAGAGAGTTCAATGGAGACCACTCCCTTAGATGAAGAATAAAGACCAAATTATGTGCGTCGATCTTGCTTAATCTAAGGGTGATAATTTAACCTTTAATTATGATTTTATTTCATTTATTTTATATAATAAAGGTTAGGTTTGTCATTTTGTATTTTCTTCTCCCAACTCATTCTCTCTCTCTCTCTCTCCCAACTCACGCTCTCTCTTTCTCTCCCACAAGGCTATCAGCGAGGAGCGTCGAGGGCACCACTTCCTCTCCTCCGGTGATATGCCGCCAGTACCTCCACCCCTTTCTCTTTCTACTAGCGGCAACAACGAATATCCCTGTGTCGACCGCATCTCCACCCAGCCGCCGCCTCCCTTTTCCAGATCTGGCATTGCCGTCGCCGCCCCTGCTCCTCCAGTGAGGACGCTCTCTCTCTCTCTCTCCCACACGACCATCGGCGAGGAGTGTCAAGAGCGCCTTCTCCTCTACTCTGGCGATACGCCGCTAGTACCTCCACCCCTCTCTCATTCGACAGGAGGCAACAGCGAACATCCTTGCGTCGACCGCAGCTCCGCCGAGCCACCGCTTCCCTTTTCCAGATCTGGCATCGCCGCCGCCGCCCCTGCTCTTCCGGTGAGGACGCCGCCTGTTGCCACTTCGTCTGTCAACAACACAGCAGCAACGACGCTGTGACAGTGGCACCGCTGCCGTGGCAGACGCCTCTCTCCATTCCCTTCTTCTGTCAACTGCCCTCCCCCAACTCTTACCTCTTGATACATGCCTTGGAGGCCTAAGTTACGTTGCATATGTGGGCTTATTTAATCGAGTCTCTTATTTGTTTTTATTTTATTATTTTCGTGGGTTATATTAGGGTGGCTGAAATTGAGCCTTAGTTGAGTCAGTTTTGAGTTTTATATCTTGTTTTGACTAAGGATTTGTTTCCTTATTAGATTAGGAGTTATTTTTCATGTTTATTCTCCTAGTTTGGTTAGGTTTTCGCATACCCTATATATAGGGCTTGCTACGCATGAAAATTAGGGAATAAGGGCCATGTTTGGCTTATTAAGGTTTGTTTTAAGTTGTTTCCTTATTAGACTAAGTTTAGTTTTTGCCTATAAATATGACCTCTATGTAGTGGACGAAAATTATCCTTGATTAATAATATTTTAGTGAGTTTTTACTCCTCTCTTGAGAGTTTTCGAATTCCTTTTGAAATTCCAAGACGAATTCATCTATCGACGTAACGGCGAGTCAACCAACTCTCGTCGGGTGTCATTCATCGTCGCCGAGTTGCTGCGTCAACATCGCGTTGGGATATAGGAAATTCTTTCGCCTATATAATTCCGTGGGTTAGATTAAGAGGTTTTCGAATTTTTCCATCCGTTCGTTCATTTCAAAAGTCTTCCATTTGCGTGTTCGTTTGAACGGTCTGGCAATGATCGTATCACCTCTAAACCCTTTTATTCGTCGATATGTTCGTAGAAAAATAAATAACATACTAATGTTCGTCGGTATGTTCGTAGAATAACAAATGAACATAATAATGTTCGTCGATTTGTTCGTAGAAAAACAAATAATGTTCATCGATATGTTCGTAGGAAAACAAATGAACATACTAATGTTCACCTATTATGTTCATCGACGGATCAGGTCCCAGAATGGGAAGAGAGAAATTTTCGAAATTTGTTCAACCGAATCCCAGAATTTGTGGATTTGAGTGGACATATTTGCCATTTCCGGATTAAATAAATGTAATTAACCAACATTTAATTACATGAAAAATCATTTCAGCAAATTATATGGATCATTGATTGGATTGAGATGAATGTACCTATGGGATTCGAACTCAGGATCACAAATTCATCCAACAAGGTGATGAATCAACCGTAGATCTTGATGATCTAAGAGCTGAAAATTATTCTTATTTTATATTTTAAGAGGTATTTATATAATATATATATATATATATATATAGTATAGGGGGCGGTTATTCAATAAACCACCCTTATTTTAAGAATTACGAACCAGCAAAAATGCATGAATTTTATGTATAACACGCATGAATAAACTGTATAAAGGCATGAATATCGAAAAAATAATTTTTTGCTACCTTTGGGATTCGAACTCATGACCATGAATATATCCAACAAGGTGATGAATCAACCGTAGATCTTGATGATCTAAGGGCTGAAAATGGTTCTTAATTTATATTTTAAGAAGCGTTCTTCTTTTAGCCTTCCCCTATATATATATATATATAATTCACTCATATACTCCCTTCGTCCCACTTGAAATGTCTTATTTTCTTTTTTGGGTTGTCCCACTTCAAATGTCATGTTTCTTTATTGGGAAAAAAGAAGGGATAATAAGTGTCTTTATTGTTGGACCCACTCAATTTTTAACCTTACACAACACCACTTAATACTCTAATTAATTTGCTCCTAAATAACCGTGTCGAAAAGAAACAAGACATTTCATTTGGGACGGAGGGAGTACTTAACTTAAGGATAATCGTGTTATTTAAAACTATACAATCTATGAAAATATTGTTCATTATTATTATTACTATTATTATTATACTTGTCTTTTAATAGAAAATGTATGAAATGCCCAAAAAAAATTATTTAGATCATGTTTGTCTTTTAATAAAAAAAATGTCTAAAATATACGAAACGTTCAAAAAAATTGTAACGTATTTAAACTAATTTGTAATATATTGAAACTATATAATCTACGAAAATGTTGTTCGTTATTATTACTATTATGCTCGTATTTTAGTAAAAAATGCCTTAAATATAAGGAATGCCCAATAAAAAATTCTCAGGGGCTACTGCCCTCGAACTCCCATACAAGGTCAGGCCCCCCACCCCCCTGGAACTTAATTCCTAGCTCTGTCCCTAGGGGCCTAGGGCTCCGGTTGGCGGCGCCCGTATCGCTAGCAAATGGGGGCAAGATCTGGTTTGGGTGTCTGAGTTTGGAGAATTGTGATTGTGATTCCAATGTGAAATTGAAGAATTGGGTGTCTGATTTTGGAGATCTAATTAAAATATAACAATTTTCTTTTTAATCTCTGTGTCGAAAAGTATGTGGCACGGGGGAGTATTAGAATCTGTGAGTGTATCCACAGTGTGCGAAGAGAGACGTTCGCATAAAATACCTGTTTCTAATATTTGAAAGAAAATCATGGCGTTGGAATTATGAGATAATTTAGCGTTAGCCTAATGAAAAATGCAAGTGTAAGGAGAAAGGCAGAATTAGCAACAGCTCTTTGCCTGGTCCAAACCTGGTATGTTGTTCAGCTCAAGTTTATTAGTATGATTATGAACTAAAGTTAAATTCTTGCGCCACTTTTGCTTTTACCTTGCTAAGATCTATTTCAAAGTCGTTTCTTTTCCAGAATTCCATTGTGGGATTCTCTCTCTCTCTAACAAATAAATACGCACAGTGAATTCACAAATCGACAACTTTCTTTGTCCTTCTCCACTCTCTGACACACTGCTCTCTATGTGGCGTAAACTTGATGCCTGGTAGTAGTGCAAGCAAAGCAACCCACCCCACTTTAATTTTTCCCTCTCTAAAACACCCTAACTTCCTTACTGTTAAAAAAATAAAGTAGAAAATAAATTTTGCTTTTATTTTTCCTTTTTCTATCTCACGCTCTCTATCTCTTTCCCTATCGACCCCTTTTTTTGGCTCACTCACTACTTCTATAAGCTCATGTTTAGTGCTTCATTCCATTCTCAAAACAGCCTTCAACCCCCCCTACCCCTCTCTCTCTACAAACACTTGTTCATCACCCAAAACTTAACTCCAATTTGCTTGCGCTAACAAACGAAACCCTTCTCTCATTTGCATTATTGCAAGGTGTTTCAACTTGTTCAAGTTTTTCGAAAGCAGAAATTTCAGGCAGTGAGTTATAGTTCTTGAACCTCATATATATACTACATGACTTTATTTATTTTTCCCTTCAACACTATTCTTTCAGACAAAACTAATCTCTGCCTTACTTCCCTTTATTCAAGAAAACATGTTTACAATGTGTAGAAAGAAAAACGCAGGTTGATTCACTGTCATTCCCTACTAACAAATATAGTATTTTGTTCTTGGTTTCTCCTCCCAGTCTATAAATCCCACAACCCAATAAGCTAACCTTAATTAATTTCTGCCTCTTAAAATCAAACTCAGTTTGAATTAAGAATTTGTGTCAACAACACAGTGATTTATTCCCATATTTATATATAGTGTCGTTGCTTGACACCCCCCCAAAAAAAAGACAGCTAGCGCGCGCATAGGAAAATTTACAAGTGAGGGCATGACTTTTAAGGTTTAATCATTGGTGTTAGCACCCTAATCTGGTGGTCCTTTTGGTCTCCAAACAAGTGACACACGCACAAAAGAGGAAAGATCTAATGGAGGTTCCAAGTGAAGAAGGTGATGAGATGCCGCTCCCACTCAACAGCACCTATGGTGGGCATGGCCACATGATCCATCACCATCATCATCATCCACCGCCATCCCACAACCACATTATCATCCCTTCTTCCGCCACCCAGATCGCCGACGACGATTTCAAGAAGCCCGTCAGGTACCGCGAGTGCCTCAAGAACCACGCGGCTGCGATGGGCGGCAACGCCACCGACGGCTGCGGCGAGTTCATGCCCACCGCCGACCTCGACGCCCTTACCTGCTCCGCCTGCGGCTGCCACCGCAACTTCCACCGCAAGGAGGCCGACGGTGACCCCTGCGACGGCTGCTACCCCAGGATTGGCCGCAAGCTCTTCCTGGGCCACCACCACCACCAGCACAAGGGCTACAGGCCACACCAGATGATTATGCACTCCTACAACAGCGGCGGCCCCTCCGAGTCCGACGAGCAGGACGGCGGCAGAGCGCCGCAGCTGGTGAAGAAGAGGTTCAGAACCAAGTTCAGTCAGGAGCAGAAGGAGAAGATGCTCAACTTTGCAGAGAAAGTTGGGTGGAAAATACAGAAGCAGGAAGAAGGAGTGGTGCAGCAGTTCTGCCAAGAAGTTGGAGTCAAGAGAAGAGTTTTGAAGGTATGGATGCACAACAACAAGCATACTCTTGCAAAGAAGACCCTTCTTCAATCTGACCCTCAACATCAGAGTTTAGGGACTAATTAATTAATTAATACTACTGTTTTTGCTGCAGAAAGTTATTACCTTTTCCCTTTTGTTTATTTCTATTCTATTCTGTTCCTACATTTTTTATTTTGGGTGGGGGAATATATTGGGATCTGTTAGATTTGGACTTTTATGTCGTGAATCTGCGTTTCAGGAGTAGCTTTATAATGTGTTTGACAATAATGGTGTTCTTATGTAGTTGAAGAAATTAAAACTGGGGTTTGAGTAAGTTTTTAGTAGTTGGAGTTTGGTACCAATTGTAAATCCATTTTAGCGAGGAATGGATTTATTTCAAGGATGTCAAGCTTGTTATTCTCCACGTCCTAATTTCATGATATGGTTTTCTCTTCTTGACGCAATTAGTTTTAAGTTTGGGGATGCATGTCACATGAAATCCTTTATTTTACTGTTGGTGTCTTATTTAGTAGAAGTATAACCCGTAGAAATTCGACCGACTTTAAATTATAATTTAAATTATTTATATTAGTTTATATAATATAATTATCTTTTAATTAATTTAATTAGATGTAATAAAGTTTATATTATATTCGCTTCGATCACGAAAAGTATGATACTTTTGCTATTTTGAGTGTCCATAAAAATTATGGCACTTTCCATTTTAAGGCATGACTGTATTACTTTTTTTTTATCCCTACAAACACTCTTTATTTACAAAAAAAATCACTTTTAATTCAATCTCAACTACTCACACTACAAAATTCGCGCAAAATAGCTACGGAAATTTCCGTAGCTAAAAACACTAATTCCGTAGCTAAACAGTTTTACCTACGGATCGGGAACGGATGTCGTCCGTAGGTATATCGCTCGTCGCTAAATTTTTAGCTACGGAAATCCGATCCCTCGCTAATTTTAGCTACGGATTTAGCTACGGAAAATCCCTCGCCGGAGTGTGTCGCCATAATCGTCGTCTAGCGGTCACCAACGGACTTAGCGACGGAAAAATCTGTAGCTAAATGGCTACGGAAATATCCGTAGCTAATCCGAATCCGGCGACAGGAGTTTCTTGACCAGCTATTTGGATTTAGCTACGGAAAAATCCGTAGCTAAGTTGCTAAAATTTTGTAATTTTTATTTTAATTTTTGTTTACCGTAATACAACCTGTTATATACTCGATTTCTAGCAGAACTAACAACAATTAATATTATTTCAACATCCAACACACTCATTATCCCAAAATAGTCAGTATCAAAGTCATAAACCAAGATAGTTTAGAAATCACGTGTCTAACAAGTATTTCAAAACCAAACACCTAGAAATAGTAGTCACAAACCAAAATAGTTTAAAAATCACATATCTAACAAGTATTTCAAAATCAAGCACCTAGAGATAGTCGATATCAAAATCAAAACACATGTATAATCATGGAACATGTGATGGTGGATCTGGATGGCTAGTGGCACTGTTTGATTGCTCTTGCAACTGCTTGATAATCTCCATTGCAACTTTAACATGTTCTTCTAATCGAGATGTCCTTTCTCGCTCCTCTTGAAGCTGCTCCTCTACATCTCCTAGGCGAGTGGCATACTGCTCTTTGTCAATGTCGGACATAGCTGAAGTACTACTCTCTCCCGATATATTGGTCTTCAAGGTCAATGCGAGACTACCTGTGCCGAACAATCTTTGCTTTTTATCTAAACCGCCTCCCAAGACATCTAGATAAATCTTGTTCATATCCACGGGCCTCCCAAGACATCTAGATAAATCTTGTTCATATCCACGGGCGTATCAGGATTAGATTGGCCCATCTCTGCAGCAATTTCTTGTACCTCCACCTAATTGATAAAAAATGTTATATATAATGAGAAAAGCTACTTCTTTTCTTAGCCTTGCTGTGAACATTTTAATACACATTCAAGATTCAAGAAACAGCCATATAAAACTAAGAATTTAGTTAATGTATGATAAACATGTTAATCAAAGCATCAATAAGAATTATATGGCTGTGATTTTCTTCTAAAGATCGAAGCCTAGAACTAGCATCAACAACTGCTCAACACCATTTTCCATGATTTTGGCTATCTTCGTCCAAAAATATCAAAACTGCCTAGAGAATACTCAAGGAAAGTTTCAAGTCCCGACAAAAATGTGGGATTCCAACTACCATCAGAAAGATATCGACTATACATCCATTCACGATTTTGAGTCATTCTTGCAATTCATAATAAATAAATTCCACTAAATGAGGTAATCGAGAATATATATATACTATAATAAAGAATTTTCAAATAACCCTCTAAAAAAAAGATCCAAATCCTCAACAATCAAAAAGAAAAATCACACAACAAACACATAGTTATACCTTAATTCAGTAAAAAAGAATTTTCAAATAAGATGAGTCATTCTTGCATTTCCTAGTTTATAAAACAAGAAATATGAAGGAATGATCTACATTACCTGTTATGTTGTGAAGAGGAGGCAAGGGGGCTGAATCTGATCAGTTAAGACCAAGTCTGAAATGATAGGAAACAATCAACAATAAGACATGAAGAATTTCACTCGGCTGAACAGGAAAATCTGAAATGAAAAACAATAAGGCACATAATATTTGTGGTGGTCTGACTCCATTCTCTATCTCCTTATTTAGTTTGACAGTTGCTAAGTAGCATAGAAAGGTTGAATAAATTCTTTTTCTTGATGACTTCTTTTTCTTGATGAATGACCTTTTTCACCAAGTAGTTCTCTTCCAAAAACAAAGCAGAGTAAACTGATATTTAAGCTAATCATTGACTCTTAGAAATTCCTAATTAGTCATCTAAAAATCTACTAATGAAACTGAAACTATGGTCATCAATGGCAAAATGTGAGTAGGTGTGAGTTTATATCTAACCGTAAACAAACTGTTTATATCTAACAGTTTCTGCATTGAAGGTCAGATGAGAAATCAGCATGTATTGCATTGATGGCTCATGAGGTACCTATTTATTATTCAGACCATCATTTTGTGTATAAATAGTTACAGAGCTCAACATAATTGTAATGGATTCTGGCTCCAGGCAAGTCTCCGGCAGCCTAAATTTTATTCGTTAGCAAATCAATGGACTAGCTACACATTCACAGCAAGACGATGAATTTATCAATCGTCTTTCTGATGCAAAACAGTAGGCATACTAATATTACCATTAAGAGCAGCATGATAAACTCGTTTCTCTGCTAATCCAATATCTGAAAGAACCAGATTGCCCTGCAACATAAGAGCAACAGGAAATTCCTTTCAGATAAATGTAGTAACCAGCAGCCACAGTATCACAAAAACTGGGCCTCGATTTTCAGTTTTCTACAGCTTGCAGTTCATAAGCTTCTCCCTATTAAGAAATAGAATTTTTTATTACATATGATGTAGTCAATAGATTGCTAAACATCATGTTATTTGGTCCAGGAATAGTGGAAGCCCAATTCATCAATGCAAGACAAATGACAGAGTGGACTCTAGAAAATGAATTTCATGTGATTCCACATAGGCAACCAATTGATGCAAATTTTGACACTTAATAATTTTAGCTAAAAGCAACATTCAGAAAATAGGTACCTCATGAGCCATCAGCTGTCTCACATTTAGCTAAAAGCAACAATCATTCAGGTAATATTATTTGAAAAAGAAGAAAGTAAGGCAGATAGGAGCCTATGATACTGGTCTGTATTTCTTGATTGGAATAATTGAGAATGGTTAGTATTACTTCCACAATCTTACTGCTAATAAATACAGATGTTAAAGGCTAATATTTTCCTAAAACAGGAAGCAAGAGACACAGGAGCACTCAAGGAAGCAAAGGACAAGTTGGAAAAGCGTGTTGATGAGCTAACATGGAGATTAGACATTGAGAAACACCTACGAGTATGCTGAAAATACACTCTCCCAATTTAAGTAATAATCAAATGTCACAGCCAGCAGCAGCAAGAACGAATTTGCAAATAATTTATACAAGCAGCCACTAATTATATTGTTCAGTTATTTCTAAAACCAAACAAATATATCAGATGTTAGAGTTATTGTCTAAGTATTAGATAATTAATTTGTGGTGATATGCATCCTTCAATTATATGTCATAATAAAAATTAATCATCTTGCAGATGGATATTGAAGAAGCTAAGGGGCAGGAAATAGCAAAATCACCAGACAACATTGCATAAGCAGGAAAATCACAAATTGGTCAATGGGAATGATTTTTACAATACACTAGTAAAGATCTTCTAGGAAATAATACTAAGAGATATTACAAAGACCTTAATAGACCAGCCTGAGAAACTTAAAAAACATAGAAGCCTCCATACCTTGACAGAGGTAACCAATGTGATTTATCTCCTGATAAGAACCACACATTTAAAAGAAAACATAGATCCCGAAATTAAAGTACATGCATCATACGATAAAACATGCTCTGAATAACAGAAATATGTAGCAATAGCAGATTATTTTCCTCTTTTTTCTGGCAGACGAAATTATGCAAATGATAATATAAGTGCTTGACCTGAGTGTGAGTGCATAGGCAACAGCAAAATTATGTACACAATCACTGTGCTTCTCCAGAGAACCACATTTCAATTTGGCTGTAATCCATTTGCATAATTTACCAGAAAACATTCAGAGGCAGCAACAAAATTAGGATTCAATACATGCTTAGAAGTGAGCAGAACATTACCACGAACGAGTGCAGCGTTATCACTCGGAGAAAGAAAATAAATCGCATATATTTCACATGAATTCACATCCCAAATATTCCACAACATTTATTTCATGCCTTTTACTTTGTTCAAGCCTTAGAAACTTACGGCGTCTGCGACGGTGAGCGAGCACGGTGGCGGCACCTGTGAATGAGAATGAGATGGTGAGAGAGATAGAGATCGACGATACTGAACGTGATGTGAATGTCGTGATCTGTACCTACCGACGACTTTGAGGGAAACGGCGGAGCAACCGCGGCGACGGGATGAACGGCGCCGAAAGAGTGAGAAACGCTAGGGTTTGCAATTAGGGGAAAATGAGAAGAAGAAAAACCGCGGCTGCACCTTTAGTTTTGAAATTTGGTCTTAGCTACGGATTTTGCTACGGACATTCCGTAGCTAATAAGTCACAATATCCCGCTACGGACTCTGTCCGTAGCTACGAATTAAATTTTAGTTTAGCTACGGATTTAACTACAATTATTCCGTAACTAATTTTTTTTAACAAAAATTAGTAATTTTTTTGACTTTAATGACGGAATACATCCGTAGCAAAAGTATTGCTACGGAAATCCGTCGTTAAATCCATAGCTAAATTAAACAAATTATTTCCGTAGCTAATCCGTTGTAATTCCGTCACAGAATAGCTACAGAATTATTTCCGTAGCTAATTCCGTAGCTAAATCTAGCGTTTTTTTGTAGTGTCATTTCAATTTTGGTGGGACCATTTGTCCACTTGGCGATTTTTCAGTCTCCGCTTTTGAAAAATCACCACCAATTTTCTTAAAACGTATGCCCCTTCAAAGTGTCATACTTTTGGTGGACGGAGGTAGTACTAATTTCAACTATATTCGTCAATTAAATATTAACTTTTTGCTAGAATGATAAAAATACACTTCGGTCCGTCCGCGATATCGTTTCCACATTTGCCATTTCGCGATATCGCGGACAGACCGAAATGGCAAATGTGAAAATGATATTGCGGACGGAGGGAGTATAAATTTTGTACAATTTTTCTATATTGACGGATAAGAATTAATTTAATATCTCATTTGTCATCTAAACATCATCTCATCTGAAGTTTGTAAGACCAGATGATCATCAAGAACTCGAAGACGATATCTGACTTTTGAACGCCAAATTTTTTAGCATTATCTCGTCTGGACCCTAAAATACTATATCTGATTTAATGCGTCAGTCGTTTCAACAACACTACCTGATGCTTTAAATATCATAACTCACTTCTAAACATCATTTTCAGTAAGAGTTAGAAACACCAGGGCTGACTTGTGAGATTATGCAATCTGAAGCTTGTGAGATCATAACTAACTTCTAACCATCATCTTGTATGGAGCTTGAAAAATCATAACAGGCTTTTGTGCATCGTCTCATTTAGAGCTTAAAATACCATAACTGAGTTTCAAACATCATTTCGTTTGGAGTTTGAAATAATAAAACTGGCTCGTGAACATCATTTTGTTTAATGTTTGAAAGACTATAACTAAGTTGTGAGAATCATCTCGTCTAAGGCTTGAGAAAATTGATGTGATATTCAAATTATATCATATCAATTTATTTACTATTTCAATTGGTAAATTTTCCTAACGAAATCAATTAAAGAGTAATCCAAAAAAAAAAATTATACGAAGTATTTTATTTTATGACCAAATTAAAATGAAGAATTTAATCACAATTATTTATTTTTAAAAATAAAATTAAATGATTTTTTATTTAACTAAATAAATTTGATCAACTTTTATTGATAAATCAATTCAAATGTTTTAATCTGAATCACTCCACCAATTAAATGTGGGTTTTTGGTTTGGAGAGTAAGAGCATCTTTTTATATAGATTTTATTTTGGTGAAATCTCATAAAAAAAAACAATGTGGGATGAGAAGATTTAGATAAATAAGAATGAATAAATATAAAATGTTTGGAGAATTAGGATAAATAAAAATGCAAAAATATGGCGATGCCACATAGGAGTATTTCATTTTCCTATTAGATATGTGATGATTTAAATACTTATTCTTGTCCTAAACTCATATAATAATATCAACTAATTTTTCGAATTTGTTTAAATTTATAAAACATGTATATAAACAAATAAAATATCAAACAATAATTGGTTAATAATCTCGAAATTCGACGGATGAATTATTTTAAATTGTAATTTAAACTATATTAATATTATTTTATAATATAATTATTTATATATAAATTAATTTTGAATTTGTTTAATTTTAGGTAATAGAGTATTACTTTCAACCACATTCCTCAATTAATTGTTAACTTGTCGCTAGAGTAATAGATACCTTTATATAAATTTTCATTCAATAAAATTTTAAAAAAGGTCGATGTGAGAATGCAGATTTTAGAAAAAATAAAAGAAAAAAGAATGTCTCACATTTGTGTCAATTGTATATAAACCTTATTTTTATTAATTCTGTACAAATTGTTTACATTGACGAATAAGAATTAAGTTAAGACTTCATCTGTCATATGGGCATTATCTCATTTAAACCCTGTAAGAATCATAATCTAAAGCTCGACAGACGACATTCGACTTTTGAACACCAAACTTTTGAGCATCATTTCGTTTAGACCTTAAAATACTACTCCCTCCGTCCGCCAAGATTATGGCAATTTGCTTGGGCACGGGATTTAATAAAATTGGTGATGATTTTGATGTAGTGGAGAAAGGGTCCCACCACTTTATGAGATGAGTGGTTGAGATTGAATTTTGAGTTGTTTTTTTGTAAATAAAGAGTGTTAATAAGGATAAAATATTAAAGAGGATGGTGGGACCATTGCCATAAAAGGAAAGTGGCATAATCTTGGCGGACGCCCAATATAGTAATTGTGACAGAATCTTGGCGGACGGAGGGAGTATATCTAACTTTTATGTGTCAATTTTTTGAACATCACTGCCCAGAGCTTGAAAGATCAAAGTTGACTTGTGAGATTATATCATCTGTAACTTGTAAGATCATAACTAACTTTTAAACATTATTAAAATCAGATTTATATTAAAAGAGAAAAGAAAAACCTAAAGAACCCAAAGATGCACAAGGGAGCAAACAAAGGGCCGAGCCTCGTTAAAACCCCTTTAAAGAAAACCCAAAGGGAAAAACTTTAAAGGGGAAAAAGAGTACTCGTCTAAGTACAAAGCACCAACGTGAAAAAAAAGAACAGAAACCAACTCCAGCCAGAGAGGGGGGGAGAACTTCGGAAGCTCCGGCCTAACCATTGCCTCCAAGAAACTCCGGACCCCTTCCTGACAAAAACAAAAATCCAGCCAAAAACCGACCCCCAAGCAAAGAAAAAACAAGAAAGCTCGTTTCCGCTTGTGAAAGCAAAGCAGGAGAGCACATCTACGACCCAATCTACTCTCCATATAAACGAGACCTGTCGCCAGGCCAATCTGATAAGGAAACCCAGACTAGCCTCGACACAACCAACGGGATCCGACCTTGTCAACCCCAGCCGCTAGCACACCAGACGACTGAAAAAAGGTTGAGAAGTCACCCCAAAACTTCCTCCTATCCACGTCCAAACTGACCTTCACGTGAAAACCACCAAACCCAGTAGAGTTCTGAGCATACTTTTAAACATCATCTTGTATGAAACTTGAAAAATTATGACAAACTTTTGTGCATTATTTCATTTGGATCTTGAAATATCATAAATGAGTTCTGAGCATCATCCCAATAGAGTTTGAAAAAATAAAATTAAGTTATGAACATCATCTTATTTGAAGTTTGAAAGACCATAATTAATTTTTGAGTATCATCTCGTGTGAAGCTTGAGAAAAATGATTTGAGATTCAAATTATATTAATTTATTTAGTATTTCAATTGGTCAACTTTCTTAAAAAAAAAAAATCAATGTTGAATTCAAATTTTATTCTGAAAAAAACTGTACAAAATATTTTATTTTATGGCCAAATTATATTAAAGAAATAATTTATTTAATCACAATAATTTATTTTTTAAAATAAATTAACTAAATTATTTATATAGCTAAATAAATTTGATCAAATTAAATTGACAAAGCAATTCAAATTGTATTAATTAATCTCAATCAATCCACCAATGTAGATTTTTAGTTTGGAGAGTAAGAGCTTCCTGTTATATGTATGTTTTATATTAGTGAAATTAGTAATGGTTTATTGCGATTTCTGGACATGATTTCACACCTTCTTTGTATAGCAATGCACATGCGACTATGATTTTATCGAAATCTTTAAAAAGGCGACAATAAGTTATTTTTTATAATTACTAATACTTTTTTTTTCCTACCGATATGTTATAATGTGACTTAAAAAAATGTTAGCTTCTGTTTTTATGATGGTGGATAGGGGCCCATTTTTATCGTTTCGCCTTGAGCCCATTTTTTTTTATCAAACATGTAACTCTAATTTTTATCGAGATAAAATAAATAATAAAAATTTATTAATTTAGATTATGTGTAAAATTAATATTATATATGTATATATACTATTAGGGAGATATTCAAATAAGAACCACTAATAAAATAAGAACGGAGAACCATTTTAAGCCATTCGATCATCAAGATCTACGGTGGATGCATCATCTTGGTGGATGGATGCAGGTGCTGGGTTCGAATCCTGAAGGGAGCAAAAAAATTATTTTTTTCGGACGCATTAAATTTAATAGCGGATGCATTAATTTGTATAGCAGATGCAGTAATTTTATTGGTTCTTATGTTCTCACCATAATTGTGGTTCTTACTATAACCGCACCTTATACTATTAATCTTATATATATGATTAATGAATCTTTATATGGAATGTAATAGTTAATTAATTTATAAATAATGGAGAATATATATGGTAAATCATTGCAAATGAATGAGATTTGAGAGATTTTGAAATGATGAAATTTGAGAATGCCATGTAGAATAAGCCATTTTCCTATTATATATTAAACGTGAATGCCAAGTCGTCCATTTACAATCTAACTCCATGAAAGCACTCCTAAGATTTCCACCGGCAAATTGCCCATGAACTAATAATTAAACGACATTCATCTTTTTCTTTCCCAAGATAAAAGTATGATCACATAATGCTTCAATTTTCCGATAACCGCAATATTCGAAGTTTTTCCTAGTTTTTCCATCGATGGAGTTGAGTTGGATGATTCCATTCTTTGTGGTCATTTCCTTTGTTGAGAAAAACAGATAAATATCATCTATCAAATTTTGGAATAACACAATTGAAATATATACAGAAATATCATTCAAGTTTGCACCAGGACAATTCAGAAAAAATATCATCTATCAATTAAAGTTTATATAAATCATATCTCTATATTAATAGTTTAATTATGAATGTGACACAGGTGAAATGTCAAATCCCCTGGAATTGGATCTGATCTTCGCTCTAATATATTTTCATGTTACTTTGCAGCTTGTGGGCAGGATGGACATGCTATAAAACACACACTTACATCAAAGATGACAGAACATACATAACCTATTCGAACTAAATATGAGTGATACCCAATGAAATAAGAACTGGTTTTATACGAAATATGGTAATCTATAAGCGATTAAAACACAAAAAAGAAGAAACAGAGTATATGTATTGAAGTATGCAGCTCAAAGCTAAGGATCCAGCCTTTGCCACATCACTATATCTTTAGATAGTTTGTTATACAGCTGTTATACAGATAGTTATAACCGCTACTGTTGTATAAGTTGTATAAATAGGATATTCTTTTCACAATGTAATCAGTTTAGTTTTTTTCAATATTGAAATGAATTCAAGCTCTTTAGCTTTTCTCTCTAAAGTTCAGTGCCTTTAACAATATGAAATGCCAAAAAAATCTCATCTTTAAGCACAGATCCAATCCAATAAGGCTTTCAAAAATAACAGAGTATATAAGTTTTAAAGAATGGTTTATCACATACCTGTTGATTGAGGGCCGCAATAGGAGTCACAACCTATAAATGAGATGAGCAAATGAGATTGTCAAACAGATAATCTTTTATAAGAGCATACTTATATTCTTAAGACATTTCACAGAACAGAACAGTTGGTGAGCAATAACATATCCATGGTTAGTTCTTTAAATAAATCGAAAACTGAAGATCAAAAACACGACACACATCACATATATGGGACCAAATTGACAAAATCGAAACAAACACAACATTATCCAAAAACGAAAAAAACCAAAACCATGATCGAAATAAAATAACATTAAACCACACATGGCACTGAAGTTCAATGAGCTAATAAGTTCAAATGAGAAAACAAAACTCAAAACCTCAAAGTTGAAAGAATTACCTGTTCTTGCTCCAAGGACGAAGAATGGCCTGCAACTTTTCCCTCTCCCTGCAATTTCTAAAGCCCACTTGTAGAGGAATAGTCTGTAAAGAATTTATATAAAAAATCAAGGTGTATGGGTAGGATTAAATCCGCTGATTTGCCTTTCCAAATCTATCACTCCTAATTACTTACCTTCAATCATGTATCTGTAGTGTGGGGTGTAGACATGGATGAAGCACCTCCCAAATTTGGGCATCGAAATTGAAAAGAGAGAGAGAGAGACTGAATCTCTCAAATACAGTGCCGATTGTTTGAGATTGAAAGAGAGAGACTGAATCTCTCTAATCTCACAGCCGATTGTGCCATTGAAAAGCCAAAACCATGAAATTGAAAGAGATATAGAGTTTCCATGGATGAAGTACATCCCTAATTTGTTCCATCGAAATTGAAAGAGAGAGCTTGAATCTCTCAATTACTGCGCCGATTGTTTGAGATTGAAAGAGAGAGAGAGACTGAATCTCTGAATTACACAGCCGATTGTTTGAGATTTGTGGGAGGATTGATTGAATAATTTGGAAACTTCATAAAAGAAACAGTTTTTTTAACATCTGTAATAACTGTGAGAGAAATCTGGGTATTGTAACGGCTGTAATATAACACCACGGCAAGGCTTTGAAAAATTGTGAGGCAGGCATAAGGCTTTCAAAAATAGATGAGAAAAAAGACTTTGAGATAGCATAAAATAAAGCACTGTGAGTGTGCCATGTATGAGAGAGAAAGCTTGTGGGGGCTTCAAAATGTATTGTATTATATAATAGATAGATTATCTACTCTTTTACAATACTAACAAAGATGAGTTGCATTCGCACATAAATACAAATTAATTTGATAAATAAATTTTGATGATGACAATATTTTAAATTTCATTTCATTGTTATAGTAACATTAATATGTACTTCCTCCATCCGTCAAGATTATGTCATAATTACTATATCGGGTGTCCGCTAAGATTATGTCACTTTCCTTTTAAGGCAATGGTCCCATCATCCTCTTTCATATTTTATCCTTACTAACACTCTTTATTTATAAAAATACCCATTCAAAATTCAATCTCAACCATATATATATCATAAAGTGGTGGGACCCTTTCTCCACTACATCAAAATCATCACCAAATTTATTAAAATTCTGTGCCAAAGCAATTTGACATAATCTTGGCGGACGGAGGGAGTATATCACTTTAATATATTTTCTAATAAATTGAATAATTTCTTAAATATGTGTATTTTAAAAAAAATCATAAATTTCATCTTAATTTTGATATTAACAATTTCTTTTTTGAAAATGATATTAACAATTAAAATAGGGTTAAGTATTAAATTCACCCTAACATTGACACCATTTTCACGTCTGACTCCCTAAACTAGACTTTGGTTCAACTAAACCCCTAAAGTCTTAAATTTGGTTCAATTACACCCACCGCCCTAACAGTTGTTTAACTTCGTTAAGTATTTTTTTTATTTCATTGGTAGTGAAACCCACGCCTTTCTTCTTCGCCAAGCTTGACGGAAACACGAAAGTTCACCACAAATATCCACACAATCACACCAATTATCAAGAGCACGAAAATTAGGACAAAAATCTGATACGCAAAGGGGAAGGCCCCACTGCATGTGGAGCTAACTGTGCAAGCAACAAACCAATACACGATCACAAAAATCGAGACAATCACGAAGAAAGAAAGTGAGGCATAAACTATCTGCTTAGTGTAATGCTTGAGCAACAAGAGCACCAAGAACACAAACGGCACACTGAGAATTAGAGTGACTACGAGAGCCCAAATCAAGCTCTCCAACTCACTAGCATAACTACAAAAAGGGGTTCCGAACTCTGACGCAGACGCAAGAAGGAGAGGAGGCGTTGTAGGTGAAATAGGAGAGCTCGATTGTGGTGGTGGGGGTTCAGTTGACGGAGGTGAAGATTCTGATGGCGAAGGTGGAGGGGAGGAGGAGAGAGAAGAGGATGAGGGAACTTATGGCTCAACCTTGCCCTCGCTGTGTGTGGTAGATTCGAAGTTCAATATGAGGGTGAAGTCGTCAACTTAGCAGGAAATTGCAGGGCGGCGGTGCGGCGATTTCCAAGGTGGAAGATAGGGCTTGATCTTTACCTTCATGAAAGGGAAGTTGATGAGAAGAGAGATGAACAAAGGTGAGGGATGCCAGATTTCAGATACGAAGCACGGCCTCGCCGAATGTTCAGAGATGTGGAGGCGCGGCAGAATTCTCGACAAGAAGGGGACGAACACCCTGTTCTGACATGGTGGGTGGATTTACGCGAAAGAAAGAAATAACGGTGTCGATGTTAGGGGTGTATTTGATACTTAACCTATTAAAATAACCAAAACAGGATTTTATTAATCATACGATGTCATCATTAGATAAAAAGTGAGCGAGAGAGAGAATTGATATGAAACTAGGTTTATTTTAGAGTGGACTTTGAAAATGATAATTTTACAAAAATAAAAATAAATATTGCTCACTAAAATTAAAAAAAAAATCAAAAATTAGACACACTTATCATTTTACGCTTCACATAAAAAACTTAAAAATTATTCACTGATTTTTTAGTTGTGAATTCGAGTTTTCGAACTATAATTCAGAACCAATAATATTTATGGTAATGAATTCAAGTTTTAAAACTTGAATTTACAATTGGAAATAGTGTTGATTGTGAATTAGATTTTTAAAACTCGAATTCACGACTAACACTATTTCTAGTTGTGAATTCAAACATTAAAGATTGAATCTACAACAGTAGCTATTCAGTTGTGAATTCAAGTTTTAAAGCTTGATTTCACAACTATAAATAGTGCTGGTTGTGAATTCGAGTTGTGAATTCGAGTTTTCACAACCTAATTCGAATTCACAACCAACATTATTTCTAGCTGTGAATTCAAGTTTTAGAGCTTGAAGTCATAACCGATCAATACTAATTATTTAGTTGTGAATTCAAGTTTTAATGCCTGAATTCACAACTAGAAATAGTGTTGGTTGTAAATTCAAGTTTTGAAACTCAAATTCAAATCCAATAATAGCGATTTTGTTGTGAATTCATCGAATTGGTTGTGAATTGAAGAACATTAACAACTCAACTCATTTCCATATTTTAAGTTTTTTAGATTCCCAATCTCATCCGATCAGTGGTGGTGATTGTTGATCATGATAGCTCAAGAATTTCTGCCTATGGATCCGGCTTCACAGCACCTTATGGAAATTCCTTGCAATTCCCTAAAATCTCCAAATACTTCATTGTTCTCGACGACAATCAACGGTCATAATTTCACCAACGAAATCTGCCCCTGCGATTGATTTTAAAAAATATTTCATCGGAAAAAATTAATAATTTGTGTAGCTGAAGAATTCTCATGAATTACTACAGCTTAAGTAATTAATAAAATATAAATCACAATTGATATTTATTTATTATATATTTGTGTATAATATATTAAATTATAAAATTTCCCACAAATTAAATATATTAGATGATATAATATGTAAATCTAATATTTTAAAAATAGGGTTCTTTTATACTCTCTCCGTCCCATTAAAAATGACTCACAATTTTTTGGCATGAGAATTTAGGAAAAAATATAAATTGGATAAAAGTGATAGGGTTCACACTTTTTCAATACTTAAATTATGAAAATTAGTCATTTTTAGTGGATGATTTAAAATGGAAAATGAGTCATTTTTAATGAGACGGAGGGAGTAATAGATATAGACTTATATAATTTTTAGAAAATTTAATTTTTAGTGATATTAAATTAAAATTAAAGAAAAAATATCGAATGCTAGTATAAATAATAAAATTAATAGCCGAATGCAATGGAACGCAATAAACTACTCCCTCAATCCTCATAAAATGTATCTAATTTATCATTTTCGTTTTATCAAATATACCTAGTTTATTTTTGTAAGTTTTTCATTCATAATAAAGTGGGATTTTTACTCCATTCACAAAACATTCAAACATTTTATTAAAATCCGTGTTATTTAAAAGTGAATACTTCCTCCGTTCCACAAAGCTTGAACAATATTTTTTTTCAGATTGTCCTGAAGTATTTAATTTTTATGAAGATGGAGGGAGCGTTAAATAAAGGATCTCATTTAGCTTGATATGATTTGGTTTTATTCTCAAGTTTACAGGTGTTTTTGTGGTGAGAAGTAAATTATGTGATATGCACTTTTACGAGCTTTATTCATGAACAAAACGACAAGATAGAGACCGTTCGTTCTTAGATGGGTGATTTAGAGAGCCATCATTTGCACGACATTTTGGTATTGGAATTATACAAAAAGAATTTTAATTAGTTGTGGATCCTACCACATTGTTTTATGTCAAATCTTCCATGGATTAGGAAATTGTTATCGAATAGTTGCAATCATCGAGGTCGATTATGCCAAATTGGGAAAATGGGGATTGAGTTATCTGGTAACTATGTCTAATATTAGATATTTTGTAGCAGCACGCGTGCTTTAAAAGTTAATATGCTACATTAGAGACTAACACCTCATAAGTTTACGGGACCTAATAATCATTATTTTCAGTGCTAATCATATATATTAAGAAGTAAACATTATTGAGATATGAAATGAAATTATGGAAATGTAGCGATAATGAGATTGTTACTGTGGAATATATTACCCAATATTAGAGAAATAAGCTTAACGATTTAAAGGAATTACGGAGAGAAGATTATTAAAAACTATTTTAGCGAAGAAGGGGACGCATATAATCTTAACAAGAATACAAATTTTCCAGTCCGACCGCATGTATAAGTGAAGCGGCGGTCGGACTGGAAAATTTGTATTCTTGTTAAGATTATATGCGTCCCCTTCTTCGCTAAAATAGTTTTTAGCAGGTTTGAAGTTGAGGAGCGGATGGGGCGGATCTGGCGCGGATCGCAGGTTTGAGCCGAATAATTCAAAATAATTATTGTTGTGATAAAAAGTAATAATCAACATAAAGAAAAATAATGTTTTTGAAATATTACCTTTCTTTATATCAATAACTAGAACACTTGGTCGTACGGTGCACGACAATCATAAAACTTAATTAAAATCAATGATAAAACATAATTTAACCAATATACCTTCCTTCTCTTTAATTGCATTAAAAGTTATTATAAATTAAAAAAAAATATGTAGATAAAAAATACAAAAAAATATTTTTAGCAAAAAATTAGAAAATAAAATAAATAAAAGAAATCAAAGAAAAAATAATTTATGCTCAACTTTAAGAATATAGGAGAGAGGAGTTTGAAAAAAAAGATTTATTTTGAAATTTTGAATAATTATAACTTATTCGTTTCAAAATTACTTTAATAATTTGTACTCAAAATTAAAGATCTTGTTAAGATCTTTAATTTAAACTGCATATTGAATATTCTTTTCATCAATCAAATTTAATGATTTTAAGAAAAGATTCAATATAAAAATTTTAAAAAGAGAAGAGAGATAAATTTTGGCCACTAATTTGAAAAACGCAAAATCTGGCCATATTTTACGCGTTCTGCCCAAATTACCCTTTTATCCATCGGTCACGTCTATTTGTGTTGCACGAACGGTACTAGTGATCATATTAGTATCAATAGTGTCATATACTTGTATTGATACACTGCCTTGTCTTTTGTAGATGAGTGCAGTCATATGGTTACTTCCCCATAGGATTTAGATTCTCCATTCAAAATTTAGGTTCCCCATTTAGGGTTTAGATTTTCCATTTAGGGTTTAATTATCGAATAATGCTTTTGACACTAATATTATCATTTGTGCCAAAAGTACCAATTTACTTGGTTTATATATTTCTATTGGTACTTTTGGCACTAATATTACCATTTATGGCTAATGAATTGAACTGCTGGAATAGAAATTTTATTAAAGAAAAAATAAAACCCTTGATAGCACAAGCGCTAACAAGGCAAAAGTCAGAAAAACCCCAAAGCGAGGAAAAAACAGCAACCCAAGTGAAAAACAAGCTAAAACAAGACAGAAAAGCGGAGGAAGAACGGAGCCGCCGAGGGAGACAGCCGGGCCCGAGCCAAAAAAACCGCCAGTGTCAGCCCGGACAGAGCAGAGCAGCGAAGTCGCTCCAGTGCAGCGAAGTCGCTCTAGAGCAGAGAAGTCGCTCCAGAGCAGAGAAGTCGCTCCAGAGCAGAGAGGTCCCTTTAGAGCAGCGAAGTCACTCCAGAGCAGAGAAGTCGCTCCAGAGCAGAGAAGTCGCCAGAGAGATCAAGCGCCAGAGAGATCAAGCGCCAGAGAAATCAAGCGCCAGAATGCACCAGAGAAGTCGCTCCAGAGCAGCGAAGTCGCTCCAGAGCAGCGAAGTGGCTCCAGAGCAGCGAAGTGAAGATCCAGAGCAGAAGAAGAGTCGAGGGCTTGAGCACGACGAACCCGAGCATCTCTGCCTCGGCAAGAGTGCACACGTGCAAGAAGCGCGCCGAAAAACCGTACCCCAGCTGACCTGCAAACACCAACCAAGAGAGAGCAGCAGACCGAGAGAGAAAAAAATAGGAGACGAAAGAAAAAGAAAGAACACGAAACAACTGCCAGACAAAGGAATAACCCAACCAACAGGCCTCCTCGAACCTCAAACACTTCCACGGGGAGAAGGGAGCCCAGAGAGGCACCACAACCAAACGGCCACCAACCAAACCCGGCCCCAAAAGTACCCTCAGCCGCAAAAGTAGTCCGAAGCAAAAGTAAAGAAGCTACAACCCGCAAACCCAACAAGCCGATCAGACCCAGTTCCCCGCTAGCAGTGAACCTCCTAATGCAATTACTTTTATAATCAATTCTCAAACAAACCATAAGACCCAATTTTCAAACTTCACAATAACCAGACAAGCTTTAAAGGTCATCTTCACGGGATTGTAACAAATGGGGGTGACCAAAAGACTTCCCGTGCGGTTTCCCATGCTCATAATGAAGAAACCATCAGAGGAGCAGAGACCATCAGCATACGTCAACAAATAAACAAGAGAAGATATTAAGTCTATTGCAATCAAGACACTCCTGCTAGCATCAACCGGACAAATCACGGCGAGTAAGGTTTGCCTAGAATAAGCGACCAAAACCTTAGCACCAAACCAACTCAAGGACCACAGGACAAAATGGGCCAGGTCAACAACCAGAACAATCTCAAACCAGTGTCCCCCCGGGATCCCAACCCAACCAAGAGAGTGAAACAGGCAAGAAAAAACCGGAAAGGAAGAGGTCATTACCCTTGACCGGCAGAACAGGCATAAACAAGCAAAAGAGGCGGGTGACCACACCCCAGGAAAGCGAAGTACCCCATGAGACGATCCGAATATAAGGCAGACCCCTCTTGTCATCCCGAACAAATTGGTGAATCTCCGGGACTGCAAAATCCCAGTAACCCTCCTCCGTTACCGACGAAGCCAAGCAATCAGCAACTCGGTTCCCTTCCCTGTAGATGTGAGTGATGATAATATGAAATCCCGCAATAGAAGAAAGTACCTTACGCCAGCGACTGAAGAACCTCCAGGGAACAGTGTCGGAACGAGAGCGGAAAAGATCAACCAAGTAAGTGCAATCCGTTTCAACCCAGACATAGCTCCACCCATGGACCACCGTCTGCTCCAGGGCAATAATGAGAGCGAGAAGCTCGGCCTCGAAAGGCCAACCACATCCAGCAGAGAAGTGGAAGCAACCCAGCACACAAGAAGAGTCTCTAATGACCCCGCCCGCATGAAGGAGAGGAGGAGAGCCATGAACAGAACCATCAATGTTGATTTTGTGCCAGGGGGTTGGAGGAGGGATCCAGAACACATAGACAAAAGAGATTGGCCGGCGAAGTCTGCCAGGCACCCCCAGACCATGAAGAATCAGCAGCTCCTCAACCGAGTTAGCCATCTCGCCTAAACAGATTTGAGAAGACTCCAAAATAAAAGCCTTGATCTGAATCGACAAGGCCACAGCAGAAACCGGAGCCTCCTCAAACACAGCTTTATTACGAGCATTCCAGATACTCCAAACAGTAGACATAACCCCAACTCTCCAAAGATTATCCACCTGCTTGCTAGCCTGTCTCTTCATGGCCCAGATGATCAAACTCCCGAAATCATGAAACCCCGGAGCGTCGACACTAAACCAGAGAAAAAGATACTGCCAGACCTGTCTAGCAACATCGCAATCCCAGAAGATGTGATCAATATCCTCATCCGTAGTCCGGCAAAAAGGGCACCAGCTTGGGCCAATGAAGCCAGAACGGCGTAGTGAGCTGGCGGTAGAGAGACGCCCCAGGATCGCTCGCCAAGTCACAATGGAACTGCGCGTCGGGATGAACTGAGCCCAGATCCAACTTCCCCAATCAACCAAAGGAAACTTGGGGCGGACATGATCCAAAGCGAGCGCGGCAGAAACCTCTCCAAAATGAGAATGAATCCAGGCCCGATGATCCTTCCCATCACCAATAGGAACCGACACGATATCAAAAGCAAGATCCGGGAAAGTCTGCAAGAAATCCAGAGTAAAATGCCAAGAATCATCAAAGAAGTAATCCGAGACAGGCTGCCTGAGAATCTGATGAACATTAGCAGGAATTCCGATTCTGTCCACCAGCCGATACCCCAACCAATTATCCAGCCAAAAAAGCACAGTGGAACCAGAACCAATAGAACAGTGAGTGTCTCTAACAAGATCCTGAATAGCGGCGCGGGTGCTTAACCAAATCGTGGAGGAGAACCAAGGAGAGCGAGGCCTCAAACAGGAATCCAGATAGCGCTGACGGAAAAGCTGAAAACCAATAGAATCCGAGGTAACCAGCAACCAGCCCAGACGGAGCATGAAGCACTGACTGATGTGAGTAAAGGACTTCACATTCAGCCCTCCCTGATTCTTAGCAGCACAGACTCTATTCCAAGACACCGAAGATCTAGGTTTAGAAGTAGTGCAACCTGTCCAAATAAAGGACCGGCAGGCTTTATCCAGATCATGAAGCAGCTTGGCCGGCCATTTATAAATCAACATGCTATGGACAGCCACACTCTGGATGACGGAAGTGACAAGACAAATACGCCCAGCCATAGATAACTGCATGCCCTGCCATCTAGGAAAGTGCGCAATGATGCGGTCACGGATGCAAGAAAGGCGACCAGTGGAAGCACGTCCCGCAAAAATGGGGACCCCCAGATAAACAAAAGGCAGAGAGCCGATGGAGAACCCCAACTCTCTCTGCAAACAACGCTTCAGCTGAACAGGCACCCCTCTACCAAAGAAAATTGTGGATTTGGCTTTATTGCATAATTGTCCAGAAACAGAAGCGTAGATCTGAAGAATAGAGTCAATCATCCTTCAACTGCGCTTCGTAGCTTTGCAAAACAAAAGAACTTCATCAGCATACAGAAGATGAGAAGGGAAGAGCAGGGAGCGAGACATCCTCATCCGAGCAATAAAGCCCATGTCAGCAGCCTCCAGGAGAAGTAGACTCAAGACCTCTTCAACCAGACCAAACAAAATCAGCGACAGAGGGTCCCCCTGGCGGACCCCACGAGAGCAACTGAAGAAACCATGAGTTTCCCCATTGAAGAGGACAGAGATCCGAGCCGACTCGAAGATAAATCTGATCCAAAGCCGGAATATCTACGGGAAACCGAAACTGAGCAGAACCGTCTCAATGAAATCCCAGTTCAGAGTATCAAAATCTTTCTTGATGTCCACTTTCAGGGCCATGTTCCTTCCCTGGATCGATCGCTCCATGCAATTAACCCCTTCAGAAGCGAGCATAATGCATTCCTGAATAGAGCGCCCAGAGATAAAACCGAACTGATTAGCAGAGACAATGTCAGCCGCCACCATATTCAGACGAGACGCCAAAATCTTGGTAATGACTTTGAAAAAGAAATTCCCCAGCACAATAGGACGGAAATCAGAGACCAGCAATGCATCATTCTTCTTGGGAAGAAGGCAAAGCAGGTTGGAGTTGAGGCCCTGAGGGAGATATCCATGCGTGAAGAACCGACGGACCGCGGCAACAACATCCTCTCCCACAATCTCCCAAGAATGTTGGAAGAAAGCCCCGTTAAAACCATCGGGACCGGGGGTGCTACTCCTATCCATGGAGAAGACCACCGAGCGAACATCATCCGCCGAAGGGATATCCGTGAGCAACGCAGCATGGGCAGGAGAGACCAAAGCAGGAATGTAGCCAGAAATCCACGACCTATCCACCATCCCAGAAGTCGGCTCAGAAAAGAGATCCTTGTAGAAGTGAATCACATGAGCAGCCATGGTGACCGGGTCTTCCGAAATAACCCCATCAATACTCAGCTGCTTGATATTCTGCTTGGAGCGACGCCATTTAACCATAGCATGAAAGAAGCGGGTGTTTCTATCTCCATCAGAGAGCCAAGAAACCCGACTTTGCTGCCGCAAGTGTTCGGATTTGCGAAGAAGGACAGAACCAATGCGAGCTTGCAAATTTACTTCCTGATCAAACAGGTCATCCGTGTACCCCTGCTCGTCAATACTCTCTTGGAGAGAGCTCAAATCCTGTTGAAGCTCGGCAAGAGCAACATTGTAGTTCCCAAAGGTGTCCCTATTCCAAGTCTTGAGGATCGGTCGAAGGCGTTTCAGCTTTTTCATCACCCTGACCATTGGGCAGAGACAGTCCAGCGGCGAAGCCCAGGAAGCTGATCAAGAAAACCCTCATGATTACACCACATATTCAGAAAACGAAAACAACGTCCCGTCGGGGTAGTGGCAGAGTCCAGACATCTTAAAAGAATGGGGGAATGATCAGAGCCTAGTCGAGGAAGCACCAGAGAAGACGCCGAGTACCAGAGATCAGCAAAGGCTTGAGAGAAAAGAGCCCTGTCAAGAACCGACTCAGTCGGGGAAGGAAACCTTCGCCGATCAGTCCAAGTGAAGAAAGGCCCAGAGGACTCCGGCTGGATAAGATCGTGGTCATCAATGAAGGCGCGGAACTCAGCACAGGGAGTAGAGGCCGGAACTCTGCGTCCCCGCCGCTCATGAGCCCCTAAAATAGAGTTGAAATCCCCGATCATGAGGAAAGGGCCAACAATGAAATGCTCAATGTCCGACCAGAGTTGACGGCGTTCCACATAATCACATGAAGCATGAGTGAAGGCCAGAGTGCAGACAATCCCGAGAATGGAGCATTTAAGGACAACCACCTGATCAGAGGAAAAAACCACCTCCGGAGTAAGCGAATCATCAGCGAACACCCAAATATTGGAACAGCGCCTATTTCTATTATTCTGATGAACCGGCGCAAGATGTAAAGAATGCCAAAAAGAAGAAGGAATCCTGGAAAACCGAGTCTTAGGCTCCAAAATGCCCAGGAGACACGGGCTATAGGTACGACAATAATGAGAAAGAAGAGGCATAGACGACGAAATGCCTCTAATGTTCCAACATAGGACATTCATTGAGAACCGAGAGTGAGGTCATCCTCCTGAGAAGGATCAAAAAAATCATCAACATCCTCATCTCCCCAACGTTTGGATGAAGCCCGGACCGAAACCTCGGTCATACGCTGAAAAGCGTCAAACGGGGAAGAGTCAATGATAAAGTTCTGTATAGAGGCTCCAGCCAATTGAGAATCTGAAACTTTTTTTAAAAACTCCGTCGGTTCAGACGAGCGGCCCCGTCTGACGACCATTAAAGAATCTGATGCCGAGGAGGACCTGTCGTTCCTAGCACTCTAAAATTGAGGGCGAGGTGGCCTCGAAGCAAAGATGAATTTTGGGTGCGGAGAATGTGGACCCAGGCTGCGGCCGGAGCTTGTCGAGAGAGGGGCGCAGCTCTGATTGTTCTGATTCCGATCAGGCCTGGAGGGGCTGTCACTGCCCTAACCATCCAAATGATCTCTGTTGTGATCGTCAAAGGGGTGCTGCTGCTGGGAGCCACGAGAAGTATTCACTGTAGGATGAACCCCAAACGTATTCTGATCAAGCGACCCCTCCTCAGTTTGATCCGTCCCAAATACTGGAGTAACTCTGTTGTGCGGACGGGCGTCTCTCGGAGCAGCCTCCTGGTCCTGTTCAGCTATCTTTCTGTGCTCCGGTGTCTGGTTATGCTCAGTCGGCTGAGCCGGAGCAGTAATAGTCTCGCCATCAGCCTGGCAAGAATCCCGATCAGCCCCCACATTAGAGACGGAGTTTAAGTTGCTCATATCGCCTACTTGTTGCTCACAGGCATGGGCTTTCTCCGGCCTCTTAGAATGTTATTTGATTATGCTCATATCATTCGGGCCTTTTCCCATCTCAGAATCCAAACCTTCCTCAAGGACCTCAAAAGCATTGAACGTGGCAACATCCGCAGAACCAGCTGACGGGGAAAGTGAAGGTTTATTAGTAAGAACCCCCGCCTCCAAGGGAACCTCCCAAATGTTCTTTTGAGCATCCATTGTCTGTTCGGAGTCGTTCTTCTGAATAGCAGTGCCTTCCTCAGTTCGAGCCCTCCAAACTGAGCGGCTCCGAGGCCGCCGGGTCCTAGCCCTATTCCTACGACGCCGTCCTTGTCTACCTGTAACCTGACCGGATTCCCTGTTAGGCGGGTGCAGCTCCGTGCCAGCGGGATCAGCCTCCGGGTTCATCTTCCGGCAATTATCTGTAGAGTGACCAATAGAAGAGCAAACACAGCAAAAAGAAGGTATATCCTCATATCGAAACTCAATCTCATAAGTATTTTCATCACATTTAACATCGAGGAACGACGGGTGTTCCAGAGCCACATTAATTTCCACTAAGATCCTGGCAAAGTTACCCACAGACGCCCTAGCCGACAAACCATCAATAAGTAAAGGAGAACCAACCTGGCGAGCAATACCCGTAATGACCTCAGGATGCCAGAGCTCGTGAGGTAAGTTGAAAATTCGGACCCAAACTTGAGCCAAGGAGGATTCCAGCTTGTGCGGATTGAAATTCGGAGTCCAAGCTTGAAGGAAGATGATTCCGGATCGGAGTCTCCAAGTGTTCTTAGCAAAAGCAGCGGCAAAGTCAGAATGTGTTGAAAATTTTAGCGTAAAATATCCCTTCCCGAGAGGAATAACTTCCCAGTTCGCCGACGGTTTCCAAATATCAGAGAGCTCCGAGTAGAGGTCGGCAGCGAACCTAGGCGCCTGACCTTTCTTGAGTAAAATCCGGCCATGGATGGCATGTTGGAAAGACCTTATTTGTCTTTGACGGAAGGCAGAAGAGAGAATGAGACAAGGACGGTCTGCCTTTAACGTCGGCTTCAACACCGCATAATCGTGTGCCGGACGATCAGTAGAGGATTACAGAGATTTCGCAAACGTTTTCCTGTTAAGAGGAATGCCATGAGGCTGCTGCTGTGGTGCCGACGTAGTTTGATGAACCCTAGTTTCCAGTTGAAGCATCTCTTGAGAGTTCGCGAACTCCAGCGACTGAGAACTCGCCGTACGAGTATTACCGAAGATTAAGACTCCCGAACCCTCCCCAAATTGTGCCGGAGTTGAAGCCACGATAAGGGAATCTAAAGAGGAATTGGGATTTCGCGTAAAATCCGCAGCAACCGTCTCCGAAACAGAAACCCTAGGAACAGCCGCCAATTGTGAAAGATGCGAATGAACGTTGGTCTTGGCTATGAAAGCACTCCAGTCAAACTCCGCTGCCGGCAGCCCGGAGGAGGCTCCATGCATCGCGGACGAATTAGCCGCAAAGAGAAAACCCTCAGTGCATGACGAGGGGTTGAAGGACTGTGAAACCCTAGAATTCTTTTCTAGAGACGCCGGTGGCAAAGCCCCGTTCCAATGGAATCCTGCACCAGACGAAGGAGGATCCATGAGAGTTGAAGGTGAAGTAACCCTATTTGAGTCCGAAGCAAAATCAGCCCGTGCGTTGCCATTGGAAGCAGCACGCAAGGGAGAGAACCAATTCTTGTTGTTGATTCCCAACGGAGAGAAAACTGAGAAAACAGAAGAGGTCGTCATGCCGGCCGGAGAAAACTAGAGCCGGCCGGCCAAACCACAAGAAAACGGCCGCCTAGGAAGCAGCGGCGGGAAACCCTAGCGAGAGCATCTCTTTCTTTTCGGCTAATGAATTGAACAATTAACACTATTAGTGTCAATTGTACCAACTGCCATCCGCGGCCGCTGGAAAGTCAACGGCCGCGCCTTCTCTCTCTCGTCCGCTCTCGCTCATGCTGCGTTGCCCTGCGGCCGCTGGAAAGTCAGCGGTCGCGCCTCTCTCCGCGGCCGCGCCCTTTTGCACAAATGACCATATTAGTGCCAAGTTTACCCATTTGTACCAACTGTATCATTATTCAATTTTCAGTTACATTTGGCACAAATGACCATAATAGTGCCAAATATACCTAACTCGCGCGCAAACCTCAATCCGATCAGCTCTAATTAAAGAGAAAACAATCCTAAAACGTAAAAATTAACCAAAATTTGTGTTTTTTAGATGGGAGGCCAAATATTGAGTTTCATTGCTCAATATGGTTATCTCACAAGTTGACTCATTAAGAAATGTGAGCCATTATTTTATTTTACTCCCTTCGTTCCTGAAATAAGTTCCTCTTTGGGGACGATACGGGTTTTAAGGAAAAGTGGTAAAGTGTATTGATAGTAGAGAAAAATGTGTTATAATTAGTATTGAGAATGGTGAAAAGGTGAAAAGTGTTATAATTAGTATTGGGAGTGGTGAAAAAGTGAAAAGTAATATATAACAAATAAAGTATTATTAGTGGTGGGGTAATTGTCCAAAAATGAAAAAAAAAAGAGGAACTTATTTGAGGGACATCCCAAAAATGAAAAATATGAACTTATTTCAGGGACGGAGGGAATAATAATTTATTGTAATATAACAATGAATAAAAGAATATTTAATATTTAGTAGTACTAGTAGTGGGTGGTATGTCATAAAAAATTGAATAATTATTTGTTTATAAATTGTCCTTATTTTAGAATCATAATTATAAATTTGTGTTTGATAAGTTAGTGGGTATGTGATAAAAAACTAAATAATTTTTCTTTTGGGAAGAAAAAAAATTGAATAATTATTTGTTTACAAATTGTCCTTATTTTAGAATTATAATTGCAAAGTCGACACTAATTTGACGGCAAAAAAATTATTGTAAAATTAATGTTTCATATCTATCTATTATTTAATAGATTACATATTCAAGGATTCCCCTTCATTCAAGGTCCTATGTGGCACATCCTCTATTTTCTATTCTAATTTATCTTAAATCCTCATTTAATCATTCTAATCTATACATTCTCTCATCCCACATTGAATTTATAGTAGTCAATGACTACCAGAGAACATATATAAAAGGATTAGATATAATGTATATTTATCCATCCCTCAATTATTTTGTGCCTTCAATTAAATTTGATCGATTTTAATTACTTGGCCAAATAAATAGTTTTACTTTTATTGAAAATTTTGATTTGATCAATTATTAAAACGTCAAAACTAATTGGCTAAGTAATTGATTTTTTTTAATTAGAAAATATTTAAGTTCACAAAATTGTAAGTTGACGTAATTTGAAGAATTGTAGAATTGCATTTCTCCATATGTTAAATATTTGAGCAAATAATTAGAAAATATTTGCTAGATTTTTATAATTTTTTAAACATAAATTTTTAAATTGATGTATCCTCTAAGAAAAAATTGTCATGATTATATGATTTTCTCTATTTTTTAATTTTATTCATCTTAAGTCCTCATTTTAATTTTTTTTATCCAATCCCACATCAAATTTATAGTAGTCTATGCCTACTAGAGAACATATATAAAATGATTAGATACCATGTGTAATTTCCCATATTTCAAGTAGAGTAAAATTTTGAAGTAGCCAAAATGAAGCATAAAACACAATTTATGACCACACATTGAAAAAACACAAATTTTGGCCATTTTTATTGATTTGGACGTTTTTACCCTTAATGAGGCGGACCGGGTAGGATCAGGCACGTGGGTCGCGTGCCGGGTCGGGTTAGGCACTTATGGCACTATTAGTGCCATAAGTGCCAAGATTTTACTTTAGTTTTATTTTGGATTTCCGATGGCACTTATGGCACTATTAAGTGCCATCGGAAATCCAAAATAAAACAAAGCAAAATAGTCATCTTGGCACTTATGGCACTAATAGTGCCATAAGTGCCAACGGAAATTCAAAATAAAACTAAGTAAAATGATCATTTGGGCACTTATGGCACTATTAGTGCCATAAGTGCCATACGTGCAGCACAAATACAAAAACAACATCATTTAAACCCTAAATGGATAATCTAAACCCCAAATGGATAATCTAAACCCTAAATGGAATATCTAAACCCTAGGGGGAAGTGTGCACTTATGGCACTAATAGTGCCATAAGTGTCATACGTGCAACACAGATCAAATCAGATCAGATCAGATCTGTCGATGGCTGAAATCGAATGAGGCGAAGATTAGATCTGCCGATGGAGGAGGCGGCACAACGATCAGATCAGATCCATCGCCGCCGTCTCATCAGATCAGATCCACCGCCGCCTTATCAGTTCAGATCTGCCTTCGCCGCCGCCTCATCCTACGCCACTTGACCGACCTCCTCCACGCCGCTGATTTCAGAGGACCGGATCTCCTCCACCGCCGCCGCCTCATCCTCTACTCCGACGAAGTCTGCCCAAGCCGCGAGAGCTCCGACGAATTCTTCAAGCTCGGCGCCGCTGGAGAGAGAGAGAGGGAGATGAGAAAGAGAGAGGAGAGAGTGGCAGCCGAGATGAGAAAGAGAGAGGAGAGAGAGAGAAGGGTAGAATAGTCATGACATACAAAAAATGGCCAAAATTTATGTTTTTTCAAATGGTGGACAAAATTTGATGTTGTATGTTGAATAGGGCCATTTGACCCTATTATCTCTTTCAAGTATTTGCACCTCCAAATAAATTTGATCAATTCATTAGTTGATTAAATAAATAGTTTTATTCTCTCAAAAAAATAGTTTTATTTTTAGTAAAAAAATTATTTTGACCAATTATTAAGATGTCAATACTAATTAGCTAAGTAAATGGCTTGAAGAAATATAGAATTGCATTTCTCCGTATGCTAAATATTTGAGCAAATAATTAGAAGAAAATATTTGAAAGATTATTAGAATTATGAAACATAAACTTTTAAACTGATAGTATAAGATAAAATCGATGTACTTCTCTTAGAAAAAATTAACATGTATGATTATATGATTTTCTGTATTCTTTATTTTTAATCATTTTTATCCATATATTCTTCAATCCCATATCGAATTAATAGTAGTCTATAATTACTAGAGAACATATATAAAAGGAGTAGATATAATATGTATTTTCCCTTCCCTGAATTATTTTGCACCTCCAATTAAATTTGGTCAATTAATTAGTTGGTCAAATAATAATTTTATTTTTATTGAAAATATTATTTTGATCAATTATTAAGATGTCTAGCTAAGTAAATGATTTAATTTTAACTAGCATTTGCACCCCGTGCAATGAACAGAAAATTTTTTTAAATTTTTATTTATATTAAATTAATACTAATTTAATTATCATACTTATAAATATAAAAAAAAATTAATTTAAACTGAATATATTTCAATTAAATATTGATTGAATAAAAAAATAAAGAAGAAATCACAATTATAAAATTTGATATTATGAAATGTAAAAAAAGACAAGAAAAACTAAAATTTAATAAAAAGAATTAAAAAATAAATTTATTCAAAAAGATGAGAGAGGAGAGAGATGTTTTTTTTTTTAAAAAATTAGTATTTAAACAAATATAACTTATACATTTTAAATCAAATATTTACATAAAATATGTCAAATTAAAGCTCTTATCGTTATTAAAATGCAGTTTTATTAAAAAAGAAGAAAGAAAAAAGAACCTAAAACCCTTGAAAGCACAAAAAAGCGGACTAAGGGCCGAGCCTCATTAAAACCTTTTCATGGAAAACCCAAAGGGAAAAACCAGAAAAGGAAAAAGAGTGCTCGTCTAAAGACAGAAAACCACGACCAGAAGAGCGGAAAGGAATGTTTCTGAAACTCCGGCCTAACCATCGTCCCAAAACAATCCCGGCTCAAACCGGTCACAACCGACACACAAAAACACAAAACAAAAAGAACGATGGCCGGTGAGACGCCGTCGCCATCGTCCAAAAAAGAAAAGCAGGTAAACCTCAGCCGGTTATACGCCGTCGCTGAGTAAACCAGAAAAGATCACAGAAAACCGAGACATAGGCCGGTAATACGCCGTCGCCCATGTCCAAACATACGCCAAGTGAGAAGAGAATTTGGCCGGTTATATGCCGTCGCCAGAACTCTCGCCCTCACCCAAAACAACCTCAAGGCCGAAAGCCGAGACCACCTGAAACCGAGCATCAGTCCGACCCGAAGTCGGCTGAAAATCAGCTTCGAGCAAAACCAACAGCACGCCAAACGAACGAGACAAAGGCCGGTGATACGCCGTCGCCCCTGTCTCCGAAAACTCCAGGTCAGAAGAGAGCTAGGCCGGTTATACGCCGTCGCCAAAGCTCCCTCTCTCGCCCAAAGCGTACCCAAGTCAGCAGGCCAAAGAGCTACCTCCCACCAGAAAGCTATCACCCTCCCAACGCAAAGCCGAGACAAAGTCCAACGCACTCTAGAAAGATGCATCCGAACACCAACGGACGAAGAAACACCCACCGAACAGCAACCACTCCAAGAACCCAACTCGAGACAGCCCGCATCATCACACCTTAATACGAACGCGACTGTGCGTGGCCATATCTAGAGCCACCGCAGTCTTGATATCCTCAATAGCAAAAGGCCACCACCCTTCGATCCGGGCATGATTAGCCATAATATCCGCCGCACTGTTTCCTTCTCTATAAATATGCGAGATCTGAAGACGAAAGTTCGAGAGCCAACTTAAAGTCTGTTTCCAAAGCGGTAAAAAACGCCAAGGAACGTTCAAAGAACGTGAATGAAGAAGCTGAACAACATAAGACGAGTCCACCTCAATCCAAAGCCAGTGCCAACCACGAAAGTTAGCAATTCGAACAGCATGCATGACCGCCAAAAGCTCTGCTTCGAAAGCAAACCCCGAACCTCCTTTATAATGAAAACAACCACGCACTGTGCCCCAGTTATCACGAAACACTCCACCTGCCGCAATGCTCCCAGGTTTTCCAAGCGCCGAACCATCAGTATTGACCTTAATCCACTGCCCAGCCGGAGGCCACCAGTGAACCTCAATCATCATCGGAGGAGGAGCGGCACGCATGGCAACCCCAATCCGCCTAAGAACCAGATATTCCTGCCAAGAATTATGAGATCGCCCAAGCTTAGGGAAATTAGAATCCATCTCCTTAAACGTTACTTTAAGAAATCCTAGAATCATATTCGAATGGAAACTAGCATCATTAAAAGTCACTTGATTGCGGCAGTCCCAAATTTTCCAAATAAGATTAATCACCCCAGCCTTCCAAAAGGACCTAACCAACAGACTGAAATCAGTGTTCCAGGTAGCAGCCAACACGCTATGAATATCTAAGCAATCCAGGATGTGCGCCTTGTCAAACCAATCAAAGAAATCCACCCAAATCTGCCGAATCACACCACAATTCCAGAACAAATGGTCGATAGACTCCTCAGCCAAGCCACACATCACACATCTATTGGGGCCATACATGCCCCTTTTGATAAGACCATCCAAAGTCGGCATCTTCATGTGTAAAATCCGCCAGGTGACAAGAGATCTTCTGTCAGGAATAAAACGCTCCCAAATCCAGGTTCCCCACAGGACTTTGGGGAAGTGCGGAGATTGCGAGACATAGGCAAGAGAGGCCGAAACCTCCCTACTAACAGACGGTTTCCAGAAGCGAGTATCACTCTCCTCCCCAATCGGAAGCAACAAAATATCCACCACAAGGTCAGGGCACTGAATAATAAAATCCGGAGTGAAATGCCAAACACCATCATAAAAGTAATCACTCACGGCTTGCTGCATGAAGTCCCTCATAAAAGGCGGAATATTAAGCTTATCAGCCAACTTGTAACCCAGCCAGTCATCATGCCAGAAATAGATGTGATCTCCAGTGCCAATATAAGCATAAGAATCATTCACCAGAGTGCTCACATGCTCCCTAACGCCAGTCCAGAACGGCGAGAAAGCCAAATGCATCTTGGCGTAGCCAAATCTCGACAAGTAACGTGTAGCCATGATCGAAGGAGCGAAATCACGACCTTGCACGAGCCTCCAGGCCATCTTCATCAAGAAACTTCTATTCATTGCCGAGAACGACCTGATCCCAAGGCCACCCTCCGCCCTAGAAGCACAAACCCTTGACCAACTCACCGGACAAGAAGGCCTTTTATCCACCTGCCCCGACCAGATAAAGTTGCGGCACTTCCTATCAAGTTTGTAAATGAGAGATTTTGGCCATCTATATATCATCATAGAATGTGTCACCGAGCTTTGAATTACCGAACGAACCAAGCAAATTCTGCCAGCCATAGAAAGATGTAACCCCTTTAGAAAATTTATTGACGATCTTATCATAAATACCAATCAGGTAAGAAGCACGCATGCGGCCAGAAAAAATTGGGACTCCCAAATAGATGACCGGCAAAGATCCCATCGCAAATCCAAGCTCACTACTCACACGAATTTTCATAGCGCTAGAAACTCCCCTCCCAAAGAAAACATGAGACTTAGCAGGGTTGCAAATTTGTCCAGAGATATCACCATAGAAATCCAAGATTTCTTTAATTTTGCGAGCGTTTTTCAACGACGCCTTACAGAAAATCAAGATGTCATCAGCATAAAGCAGGTGAGAAGGGAAACTGGCCCCTCTACTGAAATTCATAGGATCGATGTGGCGGGAGGTCACACAATTGCGGAATAAATGACTCAAAACATCCTCAGCAATGCCAAAAAGAATCGGTGAGAGAGGATCGCCCTGCCTGACCCCCCTGGAACAGGCAAAATAGCCACTCAACTGCCCGTTATAAAGAATGGAAATCCGGGCAGAGCTGAAGATAATGGAAATCAACTCCATGAACTTTCCATGAAAACCATTAACCCTGAGCACATTCAGGATAAAGTCCCAGCGCATAGTATCAAAGGCTTTGCGAATGTCCACTTTGCACGCCATATTCGAACGTTTGCCAGTGCGGTTCATGCAGTTAAAACCTTCAGAACCAAGCATGATACAGTCATGAATCGAGCGACCTCCAATAAAGCCAAATTGGTTTGGTGACACCCCAACAGCCGCCACTTCACCCAGTCTGGTAGCAAGAATTTTGGAGATAATTTTGAAGAGAAAATTCGACAAAATGATAGGTCTCAAGTCAGCGACCGTCTCCACCACATCCTTTTTCGGAATCAGAATTAATATGCTAGCATTGCAACCTGCAGGCAAATAAGAGTTGAGAAAGAAGGCACGCACAACAGTAAGAATATCTGGCCGTATAATACTCCAGCAGTTCTGAAAAAACTTGCCAGAAAACCCATCCGGCCCCGGAGAGCTGTTAGCATCCAAGCTAAAAACTGCGGCCGTAATCTCCTCATCATCAGGAATACGAATAAGCTTGCCATTCTGCTCCTCGGACACAAAATGATCAATAACACCTTCCAGCAAATCCCAATTCACGTTGCTAGGGCTTTCCTCTTTAAAAAGAGAGGAAAAGAAATCAATAATATGATGCTGAATATTTCCCCGATCATACGAAACAACATCGCCAATCTTCAAGTGCTCAATCATGTGGTTTTGCTTGCGAAAGCGAATAGCACGATGGAAGAAAGAAGTATTACGGTCACCGTCATTAAGCCAATGTGCACGACTTTTTTGTTGCAAAAGACTGTTTTTCCTAGCAAGCAAAGAAGACAACCGAGCTTGATGACTGACCTCCTCCTCAAAAAGGTCGTCCGTATAACCCAGATCCGAAATCATGTTCTGAACGTCCAGCAAGGAGTGCTGCTCCGAAGTGATCTGCATATCCACTTGCCCGAACACATCTTTATTCCAAGCCCTGAGGTCAGTTCGTAGACGACGAAGCTTGAACATGATTTTAAATAACGGACAACGGGTGTCAACCTCCGCCTCCCAGGAAGACGCCACTCTCTCAAGAAAGTTAGGATGAAACGTCCACATATTCAAGAATTTGAAGCGTCTCCCATTACCCAACTCATCGCTGCATTGGAAAATCAAGGGCGAGTGATCAGAAGTAAGCCTTGGGAGCGCATGGGTGTTAATCGAGGCCCACAAGTTCGCAAAACCCAAAGAGAAGAACGCCCTGTCCAATCTAGACTCCACGTACCGAGGGAGTAATCTCCGACCAGACCACGTAAAGCGAATGCCAGTGGAAGGAGATTCAATCATATCCGAAGCTTCGATGAAGTCGCAAAACTCATTACAGGAACTTCTCAACGGTGCCGCCACACTGCGACGTTCATGAGCACCCTTGACAGCGTTAAAATCCCCAATGAAAACCGTGTTCCCATCAACAAAAGAAAACAGATCAATCCACAAGGCACGTCTAGAAACATGATCATTAGCACCATGCACAACAACGATTCGAAAATTGTAAGTTTGCCAAACGCAATCAGCAATAATGACCTTGTCCGAAGAAAGCAAGATATTAGTCTCAACATACGAACTAGTGAGCAACCAAATATTCGATCTTCGAGGCAGTCGACAATTTTGATGGCGGGGGACCAGATTAATCGATCTCCAATAGCTCTGACGAACTTTATGAAGACTTTTTTTAGGCTCAATGATGCCTACAAGTAAAGGCAAGAAGAAACGACAGTGCTCCTTAAGAAGAGATTTAGATTCGTCCGAAAAACCCCGGACGTTCCAAACCAGAAAATTCATAAGAATTATTGGTTGATTCTGGGCTGAGAAGATCCCAGCACCGCTTCCTTATCCCACCGTTTGTTAGCTACGTTGTCCATAGCTTGCAAACTCTCGGCCTCCTGTCGTGATCTTTAATTTGATATACATATTAAATATTTTTTTAACCAATCGAATTTCACGATTTTGGAAAGAAATAAAACAAAAAATAAGAAGTTAAAGAAAAAATATAGTTTACAAAGTAACTTTCAATTTTATTATAACTTCAAAATTGCCATTCAATTTAGAAATTGATTTCAAATTGGGAATTGTCTTTTTAATATAATATAGATTATAGAATATTTAATTTCATAAAATTATCAAGTTGGCGTAACTTGAAGAAATGTAGAATTGCATTTCTCCATATGCTAAATATTTGAGCAAATTTTATTATTATTATTATTATTATTATTATTATTATTATTATTATTATTATTATTATTATTATTATTATTATTATTATTATTATTATAGGGTTGAGAGAATTATCTTTTTATTCATCATGAACAAATCTATATATTTTACGAACAGATCAACATAACTAATGAACAGACGTATTTAGTAAAAATATAGAAAAACTCGCCACCAGCAGGATTCGAACCTGGGGCAAATTGCTGTTCATGCGGTACATTGATCTGTTCATTAAAATTATAGATCTGTTCGTTTTTATTTTACGAATTCTCTATTCTCCACAATATTTAGCTTCTCTGTTGAACCCTTCTATATATATATATATATATATATATATTATATTTGAGCAAATAAATTGAAGAAAATATTTTCCGGATTTTAGAAATTGTCATGGATGATTATACGATTTTCTCTATTCTCTATTTTTATTTTTCTTATGTCCTTATTTTAATCATTTTTATCCATATATTCTTCAATCCTATATCTAATTTATACTCCCTCCGTCCCACGAATCTTGACACGTTTTCCTTTTTGGGCCGTCCCACGAGTCTTGACACGTTTCCTTTTTGGGTAATAATTATTACATTCTCTCTCTTACTTTATCACCTTTATTATATTCTCTCTCATACTTTATCACTTTTATTACCTTCTCTCTCCTACTTTATCAATTTTATACTTTATTAATTACACACTTAAAACACTAATCTACAACTCCTTAATTCCCGTGCCGAACCCAAACGTGTCAAGACTCGCGGGACGGAGGGAGTAGTAGTCTATGACTACTAGAGAATATATATATATATATATATATATATATATATATATATATATATATAAGGATTAGATATTACGGTAAATATTACTTTAAACTCCAAATTATGTTCACACTATCAATTATATCTTGAACTATTGAAAAATATTTTTAAGCCTTAAACTATTTATTTTGTATTAATTGTACAATTCATCCATTTTTCACTCTTTAAATTTTCAATTAATAAAGCATATAATGATGTTGTTTTGTGGAGTATAAAGCATGTTAAAAAAGGATTGATTTTAAATAATCATAGCATCCAGTGAGCCACGTCAAATTTTCATAGCAAAAAAAAAAAAAAGACAAGTGGTGCAATTGATACACAATTAATAATTCAATGTTTGAAAAAAAAAATCTATAATTAAGGATATAATTGATAGTGTAAAAATAATTTGAGGTTTAAAGTAATACTAGCATTTGCACATTGTGCAATGCACGGGAAACTTTAAATTTTTATATTTATATAAAATTGATATCAACTCAATTATCATATTTATAAATATAATTAAAAATAGTTTAACTTAATATATTTGAAATGTATATTGAAAAAATAAAAAAATTACAATAATAAAAATTGATATAATGAAAAGAAAAAAATTACAATATTTTGGAGATATTTTGGAGTTACCAACGAGATGACTATTCGTGTAAATTTTGTCGAGATTATTAACCAATTATTGATTTATATACATATTTATAAATTTAAATAAATTTAAGAAATTAATTGATATTATACACACACACACACACACACACATATATATATATAGTATATATATATATATATATATGTATATATATTGGTTTGGGACGATAATAATATTAATATCATCACATATATAATTAAAAAATGGAATACTCCTATGTAGCATCACCATATGTTTGCATTTTTATCTATCCTATTTCTCTAAAAAAACACATTTATTAATTCTTATTTATCTAAATCTTCTCATCCCACATTGATTTTTTATGAGATTTCACCAAAATAAAACCTATATAAAAGGATACTTACTTTCTAAACCAAAAACTCACATTTAATTGGTGGAATGATTGAGATTAGAATAATTTGAATTGCTTTGTCAATTTAAGTTGATCAAATTTATTTGGTTAAATAAAAATGATTTAATTTTAATTTTTTTTAAAATAAATACTTGTAATTAAATAAATTATTTCTTCATTTTAATTTGGTCATAAAATAATATACATTGCACAATTTTTTTCTAAGAAGTTAGATTACACATTGAAATTTTTATGAAAATTTACCAATTGAAATACTAAATAAATTGATATAATATAATTTGAATCACGTATTAATTTTTTAAGCCTTAAACGAGATGATTCTCAAAACTTACTTATGGTCTTTCAAATTTCAAACAAGATGATGCTTACTAGCCAATTTTATTCTTTCAAACTCCAAACGAAATGATGCTTGAAACTCAGTTATTCTATTTTAATCTCCAAATGAGATGATGCACATAACTCAGTTATGGTTTTTCAAACTCCATACAAGATGATGTTTAGAAGTTAGTTATGATCTTAGAAGTTAGTTATGGTATTTTAAACTCCAAATGAGATGATGCACATAATCATGTTATGGTTTTTCAAGATCCATACAAGATGATATTTAAAAGTTAGTTATGATCTTATAAGCTTCAGATTGTATAATCTCACAAGTCAGTCCTGGTCTTTCAAGCTGCTAATGAAAATAATGTTTAGAAGTAAGTTATGATATTTAAAGTATCAAATAGTGATGTTTAAACGATTGACGTATAAAAGTCAGATATATTGTTTCAGGGTCCAGACGAGATAATCCACAAAAGTTTGGCGTTCAAAAGTTAAATATTGTCTTTCGAGTTCTTGATGATCTTCTGGTCTTATAGAGTTGAAATGAGATGGTGCTTACATGGTATATGAGTTCTTAAATTAATTTTTATCCGTCAATATAAAAAAATTATACAAAATTTATATAAAAGAGTATTTTTATTATTCTAGCAAAAAATGAACATTTAATTGACGAATATAATTGAAATTAATATAACGTAAACTCTATTACATCAAGTTAAATTAATTAAAAATAATATAAATAATTTAAATCAAAATTTAAAGTCCCGTCGAATTTCGACGGGTTATACACTAGTATATATATATAGAGATTACTTTTTGTTACAATAATATGTACTTGATCAAATAAGTACATCGCTACCACGCTCTTCGCTCAGCACTCGCGCCCTCCGTTTCTCTGCTAGTCCGGGGCTGATTGAAAAATATTACTCCCTCCGTCCCAATAAAAGTGACCACTTCTTTTTGGGCACGGAGATTAAGAAGAAGATTGTTATGTTTTAATTGAGTGTGACCCACCAAAATTAGTGAGTAATTTTTTGAAAGTGGCCTACAATTGTTGACCAAATTAGTGAGTAATTTTTGCATTTTTAGAAAGTGGCCTACAATTGTGACCAAATTAGTGAATAATTGTTGATTTAATTAAAGTAATCTTTTGCCATTTTTAGAAAGTAGCCACTTTTAATGGGACACCCAAAAAGAAAATGTGGCCACATTTATTGGGACGGAGGGAGTAATATTTTTAAAACATCACCTTTTTTTATCAATAATTACTTTTTCTTATAACAATAATTAGTTTATGGTCCGCCCATAAAAGCAACTCACGACCCGCCCCAGCCCCGACCTGACTCTTTTTTATATACGCTTGGTGTCACAAGAGACCAACTCCAACAAGACTAGTTCACAAAATCAAGTAGAGGCGTCAACTATGGCATTCCCCACGCGAGGCTTCCAATTGTAGGCTATGTGTCAACAAGCATTCATATCTCATTCAAAATAATTCCCAAATACGAGCGGTTTTGCGTTACAGAAGCAGCTTCCAATAAAGATTTTAGCAAATCCATCTCCACGATAAGTTCAGTCTTTCCACGGGCCCGGGTAGAACCTCAAAATTATCTAAAAGGCTGCATTATCATCGATCAAGAACAATCAAGCCATACAAACTAGAGATGTACCTCTGAGACAATCATTAAATTTAATTACAGATTACAAAGAGTGAAATATAGAATACAGTGCTAACGAGATTATTCCCCACAGAGGTGACTGACAAAGCCAAATATACATCACTATAGGATAAAATTTTATGAAGAACAGGAAAAGTCATGTGATAAAACTAAAATATATTGACAGATACCAAATCTGCACCTATATGATTAATCCACTCTCTCTCTCTCTCTCTCCCAGCTAAACAAACTTACACATCACAATCACCAGTTGTTATTTTTGTCAAGAATATTGCAGAAAACTGGTTTTGTGTTTACATGGAACGAGTGTCCCTGATTTGGCAACAACACCCCTTGCTCATCCCAAAGATCAGCATCTTCAACCTGATTTTAAGCAAGAAAGTGACTGGATCCCTTTGGATCCTTCTCCACACTTTTACATTATTTTAAGGTCCCACACGAACCCTATCTCGCCAATTCACATAGCCGCGGTCTGCCAGGATTTAGTAGTGATTCAGACATAACCCAACCCTGAGAGAGCAGGAAAATATCAGCAGCCATTTTGTAACAAGATGGTAACACTTCAATAATCGTTGTCTTCAAAAATAAATTAAAACACTTCTAACAATATTCAATTCACAAGGGACCATTTCTTAACAAGTTCGTATTACAGTTAACATGGTACATGCTAAGCACGTTAAGGTGAGAATGGAAAAGAGGCCATCATAACCATGGAATTTCTGAACAAATTAAAATAAATTTCACAGTAATCAAGAATTGGTGAAATTTGCATTACACTAACACTTATCTATGTATTGAAAAAGAATTTTCAGCCTGCACCGTTCAATAATTGAAAAAAGATGTGCAGCAAACAAAGTATTTATCAAGCATGTTTTCTTCACCACCGGCCACCACTCACTGCATGTTTTCTTCAAAGTAACAAAACAAAAAGATTTTCACCGAACATAGTATTTATCAAGCGTCCACTATATCTTTAAGGACAGTTAACTTCAACACCGGCCACCACTCACTGCACATGTTTTCTATAACCAACAATAACATCAATAATCACAGCGTTACGTAATTTTGCAGCTTTAGTTTCTGGTTCAAGCTGTGTGATAGATAGGGCAGGCAGTAACATCAGCTCCCCAACTGGTAAGTATAATATTAAGTTGAATTGTCTTGATCTCCTATATACACATCCTAGCTCAGAAACTTGAAACACCAAGTACCAACTAGCTATAGAGCCGCTTAGTGGAGACCCAACTTAAATCTCTAAGGGTGTGTTCTCTTTAGTTGTAAATTTATCATGGGAAAAGGAAGGATAAACAAAATTTCACCCTTTAAATCCTTCATTTCTTTTCCCACATTTCCTACTTGACCCTTACTCATTCCTCATTTATACTACAAAGGAGGGATAATATTATCCCTCCAAAAATGGTGTGATGATATTATCCCTCATTTGTAGTGTAAATGAGGAATAAGTAAGGGTCAAGTAGGAAATGTGGGAAAAGAAAGAAAGGATTTAATGGGTGAAATTTTGTTTATTCTTCCTTTTCACATGATAAATTTACAACCAAAGAGAACGCACCCTAATTTGTTTCTCTGACTATACTTCAAGGGCATTATATCATCATGCATTAGTTTAGAAAGAAATGGAATTCACTAGCTTCTTAAAGTATTTCAGTAGATTCATTTTGGTCCTGCTCTAGAAATAGGTAGCCCATTACCTGTTCTTTAACTTTGGTCTTAAAAGGCCCATATAGAGCTGACACCATCTTGTATGATTCTGCAACATGAGATTGTAGATCATCCAGTGAAGGCGATACAGGTGAAAGCTCATCATCTAGTTTCCTCAAGGATTGTTGGCTCTGATTGGAGGATTGAACTATGTGAAGCAGCACATGAGCCTGTAGTACAAAGGGAGTTTAGCCAAGAGTTCTAACATTTATTTTGATTACAAGATCAACAGATCCAAAATCTTACATGAAAAGCTGCTTTCAGAATATCATCAGACTTTGCTTGATCCTTGAACAAGGCATAGATATTTCCCTTTGAAGGATTATAAGTCACTATGTATCGCTCTTTCTGTGATTGAGTAAATTTGATTGGTAATTTGTAAGTAGAAGTAAAAAATTATAGCCAATCCAGAGCATGAACACAATAAAACAGGCGTGCACAGGCAAGTTGCCAATTAAAAGGCACTCCCAATGAAATTGAAACTTGACCGGTGTTAATCATTTGCCCACGACAGGGCACCATACCTCAAAAATTGGCTCCAAAGCTATATATGCAACAGGGTCTTGGAATGCATCTTTGAACCTTGGTCCTGCAAAAAAAGAAAAAAATTTGTCCATCTAAATCTTCCTTGGGGAAAAACCACATTTGGATGTTAATGTATGGGGATACAAGAAGCATACAGTGTGTGAATCTGTGTCTGTGAGTGTGCTGTAAATAAAGAAAGGGAGTGAGAGAAGGGCTACCAAGAACAATAGGTCTGTGTTGTTTCCATGGGGGAATGAAAATATTCTCCATTAAATTTCCCTCTTGCAAACTTGGAACGCGGCCTGAGATTGAAGCATAAAAAAAATAATGTGAAAGAGAATCACATGTTTTACCATATTTACAGATATCTTTGTTATTGTACAAATCCAAGTTTCAAGCAAAATAGATGAGATTTGGGTCTGTCCGACTTAAACAATCTTGTTTTGTCGAACATGAAGAAATAAAATAAGCATTGCAATTGCTGGAAACCAGACAAATGAAGGCGAAAAAGTGAAAGAAATTATTAAAAAGGTTACCACAAATTGCTATTTGTACCTGCTCTTATTTAAAACAAAAAGGAAAAATATGCTCCTGCAACACTCATTTCTTCTTCATTTCTGCTTGAATTCATAAACAGAAGAATGGAACTAAAATCGACCGAAAATTCTTGGTCAGTTTTGGTTCGGTTCGGTCCGGTCCATATTTTATATTAGTTTTGATTTTTCGCTTTTACCAGTTCAGTTCAGTTTTGCACCGAACCAACTGAATACTCATCCCTAATAATAAGACCTTGTGTTTGCCATCATTTCCTTTTCTCCTCCAACGTCACAGGCCAAATACCATTTTGAGAAACATTAATTAATCCTATTTCTCTCAAAAATAGATCATAATTAAATGAGAAAGTTGTGTAATGAGTGAAGAAGAGTATGAGAAACAAAGTAATCATCATACCCGTCTTTAGAAAGGATTCTGCTGCCACAGTGAAACGTGCACGATTTAGTGTATGCAAAACAACAGATTTCACCTGGAAACGTACAACAGCTGCAATCAATATTTCGTGATAGAGAACATAGAGTAATAAAGGAACAGAAGAGGATTTGGCTGGAGAGATAGATTAATATATTCACATCACGGAACCTCTTGATAAGAGCTCAAGATATATCCACAGGAGAGCAAACCAAATGTGGTGAACAAGGATGGGTTTTTTTTGGCAATCATTATGCTGAGTCCAGTTCCAAGCTGCATAAAGAAGATGCTCGTAATTACTTCGAACCCAAAGTTGGAAAAAAACGGGTTATTGAAAAAAGTATTAAAATACAATCATGAGTATTGAGTAATATTGCAAATTCACCACCCCACAATCTCAGCAAAACAAAATTTTAGAGATGCGTGATATTGACTAATTGAGACGGGATTACATTGCCCAGTTCCACACAAGGACAGAACAAATAATAGTTCCTTACTCATTTGAATTGATATATTATTGAAACAGAACCAAATCTCAACCAATGTAAAATATACATCAGTTTTGAGGTAGCCTGAAGTAAATGATGGTGTGTATATAGTCAAAATGGAATTCACCACAACCATATAGTGCTATATTATGCGAAAAACAAAACAGCAGCATGATGCTTTTTTCAGAAATGCAGTTTACTTAGACTATGTTAAAGTTTAGGGTTAATTGCATATAAATACACGAACTATACCCAAATTTTGGTTTTTAACCAAATTTATATTTTTGGTCAAAATATACATAAGCTTTTTTTTTTTTTGGAATTTGAGCTTAGCCCAAAGGTCGCTGGCTAATAACTTGATTGTCTGGAGTCCGATGGACAATCCGAAGGTGCCGTTGGAAAGCTCTTGACATTATCATTCTAATGATAATTATACTGTTGGGTTTTGGCCACAGGAAGTGATCGGAAAAATGACATGAAAGTTGATGTCATGAAATTCTATATTTTTTCCGTTTTCCAACCACTTCCGGTGACCAAAATCCAAAAGTATTGTATCATTAGAGAGCTATCATCAAGAGGTTTCTAATAGTACCTTCAAATTGTGTATTGGAATCAGACAACCAAGTTATTAGTCACCGAACTTTTGGACTCAGGCCGCCAAATTCCCAAAAATTAAAAGTTTATGTATTTTTTGACCAAAAAAATAAATATGATTAAAACCAAATTTTGGGTATAGTTTGTGTATTTATAGGAAATTAACCCTATATTTTATAGCAAAATATGCAAGAAATTCATCTTATCAGTTAGCTTGGTGATGTGAGCTTAAGTTGCAAAAACGAACAAGCATACCAGATCTGCTATGTTTCCAACACATTCTCCCTTTGCAGTGACATCTCCTATATTTTCTCCTTTAGCAAAGGCTTTGTATATTGGCGTTCGAGTAGATGTTGATGTCACCGCAGCGACATTCTATAAGAAAACAAGGAGCATGTATGAAATAAATTTTTTCAATTGCTGACAGATATTGATGGATTAACTAGACAAATAGTGACAAAACCTTAGCCACATTTGCAGCACATGCTAATGGAAGAAACAGATGGGGAACAGCTGCAGTTGCCAATTCTACTCCAGCTCCCAACTCCATAAGGAGATCACCAGCAAACCTAAGCTGTATAAAGCTCAACACATAAGATACTGAAGAGTTGAACTTGAAGAACTTTTTAACATTAAATTCTACTGCTTCACCAACAATTTCAAACAATTTATTACCTGCTTCAAGTCATAATCAAACTTCTTCCCTTGTCGAGCAAAGAGCATCTTCCCGACCCGCCCAGCACCATCCTAGGTATATCACAGATTCTGAAGTTAGCTTCTTAAAAACTAGCATTAACAGTCGGAATGGTCGGAGCGTTTAGCTCATAGCTTCCTAGCTACAATTAAGACTAGGAAAAACAAGACTTAGAAGTCCTTATTTCATTGATTTAATCCTAGCTATTGAGTATTTAGTCTATTAACTCTTTAGTAGCCGCTCCCCCCAGCCCTCCCTTTTTGAGTACGGGCCTTCATAGATTTAATCGAGTCTATAAGAACAAGAAGGAAGTCTATAAGAACAAGAAGGAAGCTACTATCTAGCGTTCGTGCCCTACAACTAGTAGGTCACTCACTCGCTAAGAGTTGTTTATAGATGAGTTACATCTGTCTTTAATAAAGCAACAAGAAGAACAATTAGGAGTTTTCTTACTAGCTTTTGGCTTTACTCTAACTCTAGTAGCCGCTCCCCCCAGCCCTCCCTTTTTGGAGTACGGGCCTGGGGGAAGCTACAGGCAACAACTAGCTACTCTAGTTACGCTCGTGATACACTTTGGTGCATCACTCCCTGCTCATTGATGACTTAGAGTTAGTTGGAAATTTCTTATATGACTACTGAACCCCTTCGTTCGAGTTAGTGAGATGGTTGGCAAGCGGAGCATCAATAGATCGAATACTATTGGAAGTGAGACTGTCTTGGGTTTGCCTATGAACTCATTGCTATGAACGGGGGGACAAGAAGGCAGTAGTGTGCTATATACTGGGATGGCTTGCTCTCAAAACCCATCGAGATCTCAGATAATAGCGGGTATCAGAAAATTAGAGGTTTTGTGCCCAAGCTGATCGAAGAATCCACACTGGTCCTAGATATAGGTATATTTTCCTAGCTAAGAGTCAAATCTAGCTTTAGGTTGATATACCTAGGATTAGGAGGAAAACAGAGGGAAGCCCTCGTTGTCACGAGTGCCTTGAGCTGATTGAATTCCTGGTCCGGGCTACTAGGAGTAGTCCGGATTGAGCTCTTTTCAAGAGCTTAAAAGCAAGGAAAAGAAGCCCTATAAGGGTATCTATCAAGCGAGCCCATAAACGAGCGTTTAAGGGCTCGTTAGCAGCTAGCTTCCCTTTATCTAGCTCTTTATCAGCAACTGTAAGTCTATAGAAAGCCCTATGAAGATATTAGAAAGGGGTTAGCTCATAGCATCTAGCTACTAGCATCTAGCCTTCAGATCATGAACACTCGTTTAGAAAAAGCACTTAAATGTATGTCTATGGTCCACAGAAGTACCCTGCTCCTGAAATTTCACTTGGTCCTTTCATTTGAAGAACTATAATTCCAAAGTAAATAATGGCATTCATAAATGTAGACTGTACAGGTGAAACTCAACTTAAGCTACATAATTGGCATCACTATAACGGAACTCTTGAAGCTTCAGATTTTAGTAGGTACTGGCCATGCCATTAAGGCACAGCTCTTAAGAATTCAACCAATACCTTCAAGATTTTGTGCGACATTGATGTTTTATGCACAAAAAGTTGTTCTAACACATAACTACCTCATCGGGCTTAGTATGTGTACCTTGAGAATCCAATTGATAGCTACAGCACCTGGTGCAGATCTATTTCGGGAGACTCCAAGTGAACTTAGGAGGGTTTGTGTGGTGAAAACACCCATGGCTCCACCAAAGAAGTGCTACAACCAAAATAACATCACTATCACCATACTGGAGGGACTGGATTTCGCATACAGTTAAAGGGTGAAGGAAACTGCAATGTTGGTACCAATATCTATCAGCAAAAGTACCTTTAATGCTCTCCAAGTCATGTACGGCACATAGGAAGGTGTAACGCTGTCTGGGAAACCTTCAGGAACCACGTAAGATCTTATGAATGTTATCAACTCCTACAAGAAAAAAAACACAGCTTAAGTAAAGAGACAACTAAACTCGTAATGAAAGACTTGCTTAGTCTTATATGGTCTTAGGGATGCAGTCTCGGTTCCCCACTATGTTTTCTTCATAAATGTCCGGTTGACAAATCTTTATAGATGACCTTTAACGTGTTCACACGCCTAATAATGCAGCTAATATATACATTGTTTGGCTTCAGCGTTAGAAAAATGTTAACATCAGCGTGAAAAACAAGATATATTCACTTTTATGAATGGAAGCCTTAGAGATCTCAATGCTAACTCCAGAAAAATGCACTTAAGCTGCACTAAATTCATCAAATAAACTGTAAGGAGGAATAGAATTCTTCTTTCTGATGCAGTCAGTTTATCAAACAATGCACGGAATCAATAAGGACTTCAAGAAGAAAATGTAACGAAAATAGCACCAAACAGATAATACTGACATCAGCAGGTGACAACGGAGTCTGCAAACAGACAGCACGAATGGAATTCTTCTTCAATTGTTTGGAAGCAAAATTCCTAGCGCCGATGCTATCATCTGCGAAGTATTGCCACCGTCTGCCATCAATCTCCTCGCAGCAGATCAACCTCAAGCTCGAATTCAGGAACTGATCGTCGACTAGGCCGCCGAAGCTGGAATCCTGGAGCAGTGGCAGTTCCTGAGGCGCCACAGCAGCCGGTGAGGGCGACGGCGGAGGAGCCGAGGCAAGGTTGGCGCTGATGCGGAGCGTCTCGCGTACGAGCAGGCGCGTGTCTGAGGAGGTCAGGGTTTGCGAGGGGGAATTGGAGGGGTTCTTCAGCTTCATTGCGTCCAAACAAAACACAACCTCGAGATCAAATTGCGGGGCACAAAATGTGTGTTTGCGTGTATATTAGGGAGGGAGGAGAGAATGAGAGTCTAAATAGAGAAATTCGAAAACTATGTTTAGGTGCGGAGAATAAGAGAGAGATTTTCTTGTTGTGATTTTGTAGTATGCTCGGCCCTTCTTCTTCTTCTTTCTCTCACTTGAGAAAGACAGAGAGAGAGAGAGGGAGCGGTGTGGTGTAGGGAGGTGCAATTTTGAGGAGGACGGAGAGGATTTTGATGCAATGACGAATGGAGGCATGGGAACAAGGGTGAAACGACGACGTGGCAGTTGGTGATGTACACATAGGCTGTGACACTGTTGGCATCACGCATCAGGCTATCAGCTGGGGGTTCTTTTTTTTTTTTTGACAGCTTGTGTATCAGTTATATTTTCAGTGTAAACTAGTTTGTTGTCCCGTGTGATGCATAGGGCTGCCACCGATTCAAGAACCGCCGGTTTCGGGCCTGAATCGATGGTTCAGGTTCGAAAATTTATTGAATCTGAACCGGTTCGCCTAAAATTTGAAGGGCTTGTTTTCGGACCCTAAACCAACGGCTCCGGGCTGGGCCGGAAACCAGCGGTTCTGGGGCCGAAAATCGGCGGTTTCCGGGCTTTTTTCCTTTTTAATTTTTTTTGTATTCTTTTTTATAAAATTAAATGATTTGTGATGAAATTTCAAAATTTTTATTCAACTTAAAATATAAAATATAAACATGTGTTGAAATATAAAATATAAACATGTGTTGTAATTGAAAATATAAACATGAAATATTTTTTATGTCATATTTTTAAATTAAATGACTTGTGTTGAAAATTTATATTTTATAAACATGACAATTAATATATTTTTAAATAATATTTTTTTTATGTTATCTTAATTCTTAAGTAATACTTGTGTTCTTTTAATTAATATCATGTCATTTTTTTTTAAATTTATAACAAGTTGACAATCAAAATATTTTTTTTGATTAAATGACTTGTGTTGAAAATTGAAATAAGTAAACTAACTAACACTAACACATTTACAATCAAAATAATGCATAAAAATTGATATCTTTATTGAATTTATTTTATGTATAAAAAAAATAGTGTCAATATATGAATCTAGCCTATTTCATATTGTAAACTTAAAATTTAGCCTATAGGATAAATTTTTTAAATTTAAGCCAGTTTTTTTGTGAAATGTCAGAAATGCCCTTGTATAAATAGTGAATTGTGGCATTTTGAAAGCTGAAGCGTGAATTCTGCTTCTTTTCTCCTTCAATCCTTCAAATCTTGAAATCTTCAAATCTTCAAGCCTCCAACTGCAAATCTTCATCGTCTTCCGGCGTCGTGCGGCGCTCCAATTGTCATCTCCGTTGCTGCGCCACTTGAATTTGTCGTCGATGTGCGTGATTTTAAATATTCAATTTTTTTTGGTTCGATTTTGTTGTTTTTGATAGTTCATTGCTGTCGATTTTATCACCGTGGAGTTTCTAGGTTAAAGGTTAGAGCTTTGGTTTCTGTAGTTGTTATGAATGTTCTTCAATTCTCAACTAATTCGTTGAATTCATGATTAGTTTTTTAAATTCACAACTGCTTTGTGCCTTAGATTCGTTTACATGAACTGGAAACTAGGGCTGGTTGTGCTGGTTGTGAATTATAGGTATAAACCTATAATTCACAACCATATTAATTTTAGTTGTGAATTTCGTATTTTAGTTCTGAATTATATATAGTTTTAGATCTGTTGTGAATTAGTGTCTTCGGTTGTGAATTGACAACTGTTTGATGTATTCTGTTGTGAATTAGTGTCTTCGGTTGTGAATTGACAACAGTTTGATGTATTATGTTGTGAATTAGTATCGTTGGTTGTGAATTCCCTGTTTCAGTTGCTAATTTCCGGATTTTATGTTTTAATTTACAATTTTTTTATTAATTATATTTTATTATACAGATGAGTCGACCTGGGATTATTATATATTATGGTGGTGAATTGGTGAATGACAAGTATTGTCGCAGCCCGACATCTAGCCAGTGATAGCGTAGATTGGGTATCGATACGACTAATAAAATGGTAGGGTAGAACAAGGAAATCTGAAAGACTTATCAAGCGGAAGCTACTAATAATTCAAGTTGAAACAATTAAAATATCATCAAACTTAATAGAAACATTATCGGCTTCACTTATTCAAATGTATCAAGGTTCTAGTCAACAAAAACAAAGGGAGTATAGCTAAATATTTACAATGATTCATATTGCTCAGAGTAGCACAACATAGCGTGATCAGACTATATGTATGAAGACATATAGCTGAGAGTAACAATCCTAATTAAGTTTCAAGAACATAGTCTTCAACTATTCGCACAACCGTATAGAAGTAAAATACGGTACTCAAAAGGGTCGTCTATGAACAACAGCCCTCCAGCGATCCCCCAATCTCTCTCCTTGCTCATCCTGCACATTTAGAAATACATGCAGGGCTGAGTATAAATACTCAGTGGACATAAGCCGAAAATAAACAAACTCGCTCTTAGAGCTATACATTTAACTTGCCATTTAAACATCACACAGGGGTTTTTCCTTAAAAGAACCTGTGTAAGCAATTGATAAATTTCAAGCATCATAAAGTAATGAAAGATAGACTGCAGTCACAAATACTTAGCATGTAGTACCACTTCTACAACTCATCATCATCATCATGGTACTGAGAAGTAGGCCTCCTTCTCAAGCACCGTAACCGACCGACCTGACAGTCGGCTCACAGTCATTTCTGACCGGCCAACCCGGTATACAGCTCACGGTTACCTCTGTGTACACAATCCTGCCTTTGGCAGGACCCGAAATCGTCTCATCTCATCAGTAGAGGGTAACGTACAGGCTCGTCGTCATCAAAACTCGGCAAGTTAATTAGTTCAAACATCAATTTATCTCAAATCATCTTAAAACTTATATACATCATCATAATCATCATTTAGAAAGCCAGTAATAGGAGTATTAGAAAGTAATGCCCACCTGGAAATCTTAGCCTTGGTCCTCGTACTTCGGAGAAATCCTACTTATGTCCTTGACTCGTGTCTTTAGATATCATCAT